>NC_083570.1:99026962-99385462 GCF_027579695.1 Neoarius graeffei
AAATCAATGTTTCCCGGGAAATCCAAATGGCAATTTTTTTCAGAGGCGGACCAATTCGCCTCAAATGGCTCGATTTCAACTGAATTCTTATGGTATTGCGCAAGGTAAAAAAAAAAATTTGCACAAAATGCAAACTGTGACAGATATTTGACTAAAGTTTAATATAAAATAGGAGAATTACATTGATCTCGCTCCTGAATTTACCCGTGATATGCACTTTAACGTTAAACCACCATGATGGCACAGCATGCGTTCATTTTGTGAATTCACATTTCTGTCTTTGGTAACGGCATTAGGTTTTGTAAGCGTTGTGGCAATGATACAACAACGTGTTGACAGAAAATGTACTTTTAATACTTAAGTATTTTTTACAGTACTATAACTTAAGTAAAAATTTGACTGGACAACTTTCACTTGTATTGGAGTAACATTTGACCAGCGGGATCTACACGGAGTTTAGATATTTGACCCAGTTTATAAAGGTGGTATCAACATGTACACGGAGTGCAGCTAGAGGAGATTGTGTGGTCCAGTTTAGAAAAAGTGCTTTTAGCCAGTCTGCATTTTCAATCAGGGCTGCTCGTGAGTGGAATTCTATTCCAATTGACATTAGAAATCAATCAAATTATCTCATCTCATTATCTGTAGCCGCTTTACCCTTCTACAGGGTCGCAGGCAAGCTGGAGCCTATCCCAGCTGACTACGGGCGAAAGGCGGGGTACACCCTGGACAAGTCGCCAGGTCATCACAGGGCTGACACATAGACACAGACAACCATTCACACTCACATTCACACCTACGCTCAATTTAGAGTCACCAGTTAACCTAACCTGCATGTCTTTGGACTGTGGGGGAAACCGAAGCACCCGGAGGAAACCCACGCGGACACGGGGAGAACATGCAAACTCCGCACAGAAAGGCCCTCGCCGGCCACGGGGCTCGAACCCAGGACCTTCTTGCTGTGAGGCGACAGCGCTAACCACTACACCACCGTGCCGCCCCAATCAAATTATGCTTCTTTTAATTTTTTTTTAAAAAGTGGTTAATTAGTGGTCAAGGCTGTCAACATTAAATTTTAGTGTTTAATTTTTCTCCATGTTTGCTGCCCTGCCTGTCGATGTTTTTCTGATGCCATCCGTCATGTTGTCTTGTCAGTTTGTCGAGAATTATTGTTAATTTTTGTGTATGTTTTTTTATTATGTGTTTGGTGTTTATAGCCTGGGCCCGCCCATCCTAAGCGTGACGCAACACGAGGGCCTGTTGCGAGCTTAGTCTGGCCAGGCAGGCTATCTACAGCTCTTCCAAGCTCCTGAAAAATCAGGAGCCAATCGACTTTGAGCATCTCCAACGGCCCTGGGTAGAGGTGTGTTCAAGGCAGTGACGTAGTAGAACTGCGACCGGAAGCCATAGATTGTTTACAGAATCTATGCCGGAAGTGCTTCATTCACTAGAAACATTACGAACATGGAGCAAGTTCTCATTGAAAACGGAGCAAAGAGCAGCCCTGGAGGTATTTATTGAAAGGAAGGACGTTTTCGCCTTGCTCCCGACCGGCTCCGGTAAGAGTTTAATCTACCAGTTAGCCCCGTCGCGTCACATACGTCAGAGGAAAGAGTGATGTGATTGGTTTAAGCTTCATCACAGCCTTTTCTGGCTTCGACCAGTAGCAAACTGAGGCATTTCAGGGAGGCGGGTCAACCACGCACTTTGGGAAACGGTTGAGCTTAATATCTTTGCCAGACCAAATGCTCGCAGAGCTCTGAAGTCGCGTTAGCCAGACTATGGTGTTTATGGCTTGTTAGTTTCTTATTGTGTCTTGTATTATAAATGTTGTTGATGTTTGTTGCTGCTTAATGTTGTTCTTGGTTTTGTTTGTAGTAATTGTCTGGTGTTGAGTTTATGTTGGCTTGAGTGTAAATGTATTTTAGTTTTGTTTTTTTATTTTTATTCAGATTTAGTTTTTTATTTGGAAATGTTTTATTTGATTATATTTTAATTTTTGTTCTTTTAGGGTGACTATTTTAACATCAGTCCAGGGACAGCAGATGCAAAATAGCCTTCTGGCTAATTCTGGCATATTTACATTTGTTTAAATGTTTTATTAATGTGCATTGTCCCTGATAACTAAACCGTTAAATAAAATAAATAAATAATAAATCTGTACTTTGACTTAAGTAATGAAGTTGGGTACTTTGTCGACCCCTGGCTATATGAGGGCTCGTCTCGACAACAGCATTATACAATGGTACACACATTGTAGGTAGTGGGTATAGGTAACTAGGAAGATCTCATCTCATCTCATCTCATTATCTGTAGCCGCTTTATCCTTCTACAGGGTCGCAGGCAAGCTGGAGCCTATCCCAGCTGACTACGGGCGAAAGGCGGGGTACACCCTGGACAAGTCGCCAGGTCATCACAGGGCTGACACATAGACACAGACAACCATTCACACTCACATTCACACCTACGGTCAATTTAGAGCCACCAGTTAACCTAACCTGCATGTCTTTGGACTGTGGGGGAAACCGGAGCACCCGGAGGAAACCCACGCGGACACGGGGAGAACATGCAAACTCCACACAGAAAGGCCCTCACCGGCCCTGGGGCTCGAACCCAGGACCTTCTTGCTGTGAGGCGACAGCGCTAACCACTACACCACCGTGCCGCCCAGGAAGATACTGATTTCAAATTTAAATTTGTTTGGTTTAAGCTTAATTTAAAAAAAAAAAAGGGTTGTGTTCTGGTGAAAATTAGGCAAAAAAATAAATTAAATCCCAAAAACAACACAGTTTCCCTCAGCCACAGCGTTTGATTGACAGTGTTACCTCATTGACACGCTAGCTGTGATTCAGACGCTAACTCTGGGGAAATCACTGATAATCACACCTTGATTTTTAACTTTTACATTCTCCTCAGTCCTCAGTTTGTATTTAAGTGTGTGATATTGTTCCAGCTTCTTGTAGTAATGTTACTGTCGCTTAGGCACGCGAGACGCCACATCTTTCACGTGTCACTGCCGCTTTCTTCTCACTAGCAATCCTGTTGTTCTGATATGTATTTGTTTGTATACTGATGTCTCACATGAGCTACACTTTGTTGCTGTTGTTGTTAACACTTGGATTTTCTCCCCTTCCTGATTCAAAGTGCATCTTTACACAATCTGATTGACATTTAAAGGATACCTATTATACCCCTTTTCCACAAGCTGACACAGTTCCCTGAGGTCTTAATAAAATGTGCGTGACAAGCTTTGGTCGAAATACTACAAGGGTAAAACAGCACAGCTCCCTTCTCACCCTGTCTAAACAGCCCTGTTCAAAACGGCCGATTTGAGCGAGCGCCTGTTCCTTTAAATGATAATAAGCCACTGCTCGCCCCACCCCCCTCTTCCAACAGCCAGTCAGGTAGCACTTTCCTCATAAACATTCATTCAAAAAGGCAGTTCTCAAGCCATGAGTGGAGACACTCAGACGAGGGGGCAGGATTATTCTAATGAGCTCCACTTGTGACATAGAAAGAGGAGTCAAATCTGAACGGCTTGTTGTAGCGCGTTTTCTAAAATAGGCAGAAAATAAAAAAGAAACTGACTGGATTGACTTATTTCAGAATTTGTAGGTTGGTAGGCTCCAGATACCCAAATGTATGTGCACAAGCACGATACTGAGTGACCTATATGTCAGTCGTGAGGATGCCGATGAATTGTTTTGATGAATTTGGGTACATGAATGTGTCTATATAATAAAAAGAAAATCACATGTTGGCTTGGAGATATGAAGTTTATCTTCTCATATTGAAAAATATTTCACTCGTTTGCTTCACTCACTCGTGATGTATCCATTCACCACTCAAAGATAAACTTCGTATCTTCATGCAACCGTGTAATATCCTCTATATAATGTGCACAAGCACAGAAAAACAGTTTTTCCAGAATAATTTCATATGTCTCCTTATAAAAGTGGATATATATATATATCCATCCATTATCTGTAACCGCTTATCCTATGCAGGGTCGTGGGCAAGCTGGAGCCTATCCCAGCTGACTATGGTCAAGAGGCAGGGTACACCCTGGACAAGTCGCCAGATCATCACAGGGCTGACAAAGAGACAAGCAACCATTCACACTCACATTCACACCTACGCTCAATTTAGAGTCACCAGTTAACCTAACCTGCATGTCTTTGGACTGTGGGGGAAACCAGAGCACCCGGAGGAAACCCACGTGGACAACATGCAAACTCCGGACAGAAAGGCCCTCGCCGGCCACGGGGCTTGAAGCCGGACCTTCTTGCTGTGAGGCGACAGCGCTAACCACTACACCACCGTACCGGCCACACACACACACACACACACACACAGAGAAGTTTACATACAGTGACATGAATGTCATCTTGGATATGAATGTCATGGCAATATTTGGGCTTTCAGTCATTTCTTTGAACTGTTCTTTTTCTGTGGTAGAATGATTGTACAGCATACAGCTTTCATTAAAAAAACACTAGAATTTGTTGCACAAGTTTTAATTTTCTTTGGGTTTTATGAAATCAACACAGGGTCAAAATTATACATACAGGGTCAAATTATTAACTCAGAGGTGCTGAAACTTCCAAAATGTCTCTTATCTTGCCAAGGCCGAGGTCTCTTAACTTCCGGTTAGTGATCATGATTGACTACAGCTGGTAGCTTCTCTGTGCCTTCATAAAAAGGGTTAGTTTACAGCACTCATTGGATTGACCAACACACAGAAAATGGGAAAGTCCAAGGAGCTTAGTGCAGATCTGAGAAAGAGGATTGCAGATGTACACAACTCTGGAGTGTCTCTTGGAGCCATTTCTATACAACTGCAAATTCCAAGATCAGTTCAAACAATTGTATCCAAGTTATTGTGAGGTGAAGTCACTTTGCCAAGCCACTTTGCTTCAAGAAAACCCAAACGGTCACCCTCAGCTGAAAGGAAATCGGTTTGGATGGTCAGGAACAACCTGGGAACCACCATGGCACAGCCCTGCCATGAACTGGAAGCTGATGGATCACTGTCTACAGATCAGAGCACCATGGACTAAGAGGCTGCTATCCAAGAAATAAGCCCCTGCTCCAAAACTGATACCTTCAAGCTGAACTAAAGTTTGAAGCTGACCACACGGACAAAGAAAAAGCCTTCTGGAGGAAAGCTGTGTGGTCAGATGAGACAAAGATTGAGTTGTTTGGCCACAATGACCACCATGTACAGAGGGACACTGTACCAGCTGGTGGTGGTGATAGGATCATCATGCTCTGGGGCTGTTTTGCTGCCAGTGGAACTGGTTCATTGCACAGAGTGGATGGAATAATGAAGAAGGAGGACTAACTCAGAATTCTTCAGCATAAACCATCAGAAACTTGAACATGACTTGGGACTTGGGAGTTACAACAGGACAATGAACCCAAACACGCATCAGAGCTGGTTGCAGAGGATAAAGCAGGCTAACATTAAGCTTAAAACAAGTCCTGACTTCAACCATGCCAAGAAAAAAAACTGATTGAACTCTACCAATTCTACCATGAAGAGTCGTGAAATATCCAACCAGAATTCTGCCAGAAGCTTGTTCATGGTAAACAAAAATGTTTGGTCAAGATGAATCTTGCGAAGAGACATTTAACCCAAATATTAGATGTGCTGTAGGTGTGATTTCAGAAAACCCAAAGAAAATTAAAACTTGGACACCAAATTCTAGTTCTTTTTTTTTAATTAAAGCTGTATGCTATACATTCTGCCACAGAAAAAGAACAGTTGAAAGAAATTACTGAAAGCCCAAATATTGCCATGACATTCATGGCACTGTATGTAAACTTCTGACCACAAATAAATATATATATATATATATATATATATATATATATATATATATATATATATATATATATATATATAGTCTCATTATCTCTAGCTGCTTTATCCTGTTCTACAGGGTCGCAGGCGAGCTGGAGCCTATCCCAGCTGACTACGGGCGAAAGGCGGGGTACACCCTGGACAAGTCGCCAGGTCATCACAGGGCTGACACATAGACACAGACAACCATTCACACTCACATTCACACCTACGCTCAATTTAGAGTCACCAGTTAACCTAACCTGCATGTCTTTTGACTGTGGGGGAAACCGGAGCACCCGGAGGAAACCCACGCGGACATGGGGAGAACATGCAAACTCCACACAGAAAGGCCCTCGGTGGCCACGGGGCTCGAACCCGGACCTTCTTGCTGTGAGGAGACAGCGCTAACCACTACACCACCGTGCTGCCCATATATATATATATATATATATATATATATATATATATATATATATATATATATATATATATACACACACACACACACACTAGTGCATCTCAAAAAATTAGAATACCATGAAAAAGTTCCTTTTTTTCATAATTTAATTCAAAAAGGTAAACTTTCATATATTCTATATTCATTACATGTAAAGTGAAATATTTAAAGCCTTTTTTGTTTTAATTTTGATGATTATGGCTTATAGCTCATGAAAATCAGAAGTCCAGTATCTCAAATTATTAGAATATTCCCTAAGATCAATCAAAAAAAAGGATTTACAGTGGTGCTTGAAAGTTTGTGAACCCTTTAGAATTTTCTATATTTCTGTATAAATATGACCTAAAACATCATCAGATTGTCAAACAAGTCCTAAAAATAGGTAAAGAGAACCCAGTTAAACAAATAAGACAAAAATATTATACTTGGTCATTTATTTATTGAGGAAAATGATCCAATATTACATATCTGTGAGTGGCAAAAGTATGTGAACCTCTAGGATTAATAGTTAATTTGAAGGTGAAATTAGAGTCAGGTGATTTCAATCGATGGGATGACAATCAGGTGTGAGTGGGCACCCTGTTTTATTTAAAGAACAGGGATCTATCAAAGTCTGATCTTCACAACACATGTTTGTGGAAGTGTATAATAGTACGAACAAAGGAGATTTCTGAGGACCTCAGAAACAGCATTGTTAATACTCATCAGGCTGGAAAAGGTTACAAAAGCATCTCTAAAGAGTTTGGACTCCACCAATCCACAGTCAGACAGATTGTGTACAAATGCAGGAAATTTAAGACCATTGTTACCCTCCCCAGGAGTGGTCGACCAACAAAGATCATTCCAAGAGCAAGGCGTGTAATAGTCGGCGAAGTCACAAAGGACCCCAGGGTAACTTCTAAGCAACTGAAGGCCTCTCTCACATTGGCTAATGTTAATGTTCATGAGTTCACCATCAGGAGAACACTGAACAACAATGGTGTGCATGGCAGGGTTGCAAGGAGAAAGCCACTGCTCTCCAAAAAGAACATTGCTGCTCATCTGCAGTTTGCTAATATCACGTGGACAAGCCAGACAGCTATTGGAAAAATGTTTTGTGGACAGAGGAGACCAAAATAGAACATATTGGTTGAAATGAGAAGCCTCATGTTTGGAGAAAGGAAAACACTGCATTCCAGCATAAGAACCATATCCCATCTGTGAAACATGGTGGTGGTAGTATCATGGTTTGGGCCTGTTTTGTTGCATCTGGGCCAGGACGGCTTGCCATCATTGATGGAACAATGAATTCTGAATTATACCAGTGAATTCTAAAGGAAAATGTCAGGACATCTGTCCATGAACTGAATCTCAAGAGAAGGTGGGTCATGCAGCAAGACAACGACCCTAAGCACACAAGTCGGTCTACCAAAGAATGATTAAACAAGAATACAGTTAATGTTTTGGAATGGCCAAGTCAAAGTCCTGACCTTAATCCAATTGAAATGTTGTGGAAGGACCTGAAGCGAGCAGTTCATGTGAGGAAACCCACCAGCGTCCCAGATTTGAAGCTGTTCTGTATGGAGGAATGGGCTAAAATCCCTCCAAGCCAGTGTGCAGGACTGATCAACAGTTACCGGAAACGTTTAGTTGCAGTTATTGCTGCACAAGGGGGTCACACCAGATACTGAAAGCAAAGGTTCACATACTTTTGCCACTCACAGATATGTAATATTGGATCATTTTCCTCAATAAATAAATGACCAAGTATAATATTTTTGTCTCATTTGTTTAACTGGGTTCTCTTTATCTACTTTTAGGACTTGTGTGAAAATCTGATGATGTTTTAGGTCATTTTTATGCAGAAATATAGAAAATTCTAAAGGGTTCACAAACTTTCAAGCACCACTGTACAATACAGAAATGTCCAACTTCTGAAAAGTATATTCATTTATACACTCAATACTTGGTTGGGGCTCCTTTACCATGAATTACTGTATCAATGCGGTGTGGCATGGAGGCGATCAGTTTGTGACACTGCTGAGGTGTTACTGAAGCCCAGGTTGCTTTGATAGTGGCCTTCAGCGTATCTGTATTTTTGGGTCGGGTGTTTCTCATCTTCCTCTTGACAATATCCCATAGATTCTCTATGGGGTTCACGTCAGGCAAGTTGGCTGGCCAATCAAACACAGTAATATCATGGTCAGCAAACAATTTGGTAGTAGTTTTGGCACTGTGGGTAGGTGCTAAGTCCTGCTGGAAAAGGAAATCAGCATCTCCAAAAAGCTCATCAGCAGATGGAAGCATGAAGTGCTCTAAAATCTCCTGGTAGATGGATGTGTTGACTTTGGACTTGATAAAATACAGTGGACCAACACCAGCAGATGACATGGCACCCCAAATCATCACAGACTGTGGAAACTTCACACTGGGCTTCAAACACCTTGGAGTCTGTGCCTCTCCACTCTTCCTCCAGACTCTAGAACCGTGATTTCCAAATTAAATGCAAAATGTACTTTCATCTGAAAAGAGGACTTTGGACCACTGAGCAACAGTCCATTTCTTTCTCTCCTTAGCCCAGATAAGACACTTCTGACATTGTCTCTGGCTCAGGAGTAGCCTGATATTAGGAATGCGAAAGTTGTATCCCCTTTCTTGAAGATGTCTGTTCGTGATGGGTCTTGATACACGGACACCAGCCTCAGTCCACTCCTTGTGAAACTCTCCCAAGTTCTTGAATCAACTTTTCTTGACAATCCTCTCAAAACTGCGGCCATCCCTGTTGCTTGTGCACCTTTTCCAGCCACCCTTTTCAGCAATGACCTTTTGTGGCTTACCCTCCTTGTGGAGGGCATCAGTGATCATCTTCTGGACAACAGTCAAGTCAGCAGTCTTCCCCATGATTGTGGTTGTGTGTACTGAACTAGACCGAGAGATACACTGTGTTCATACTGTTTTACTCAAACTCGAAATGAAATATTCCAATATTTTGAGATTTTTTTTTATGTTTTTGTACTGTATGCCATACTGATTAAAATTAAAATAGAAAAATGCTTGAAACATTTTAGTTTATGTGTAATGAGTCTATAATATATAACATTTTCACTTTCTTAAATAACTGATGGAAAATATTGAACTTTTTCACAATATTCTAATTTTTTGAGATGCACTAGTATATATCTCTGAGGGTAGCATTCTACATATTTTACTCTATTTCTATTAGGGGTTTTGCATAAAATGCAAATTCAGTTGCAAAACACATTATATTTGCATTTCTGTGCACTATGAAGCACAATGGCTGCTTTCATTCAAATGCAAAAGTACAGAGGGAGATATTTAGGATAGCTCCTCATGAACAACTGCACTTTTTTTTTTCTCCCCCCCTTCCTCTCTCTCTCTCTCTCTCTCTCTCTCCCTCTCTACACGCTGTTTGCACTGTTATTGGAGATGCTTTAAATCTCATTGTACTGTACATGTGTATAGTGACAATAAAGGCATTCTATTCTACTACTCAGGGTCAATGACCCCGATACCTCGTATGACTATTTAAAGACCATTCATACAGCATCTGCCTCCTGAACTCAGAGATACTACAGAAGTATAGAGATTCCTTACAAGTCCAGATGAAATGTAGGAATGAACTAAAGTGCAATATCGGAGTTTATTTTTTTCGCTGTCCGGTTTCCATCAAATCGTGCGCTCTGATTGGCTCGCAAGTGGTCCGGAATCCTACGATCCGGACCCCGGTTACAGACCTTTGGCGACTTGATCGTTCACAACAACAACAAACATGGTAGCAATTTTTTGTCAACATTTTTGTCGCCTAGATCAGGGGAGTGATCTTGATCAAGTTTTCTTTTCTGAAAATTCCGAGCTGATGCAGCTTGTCAAACAGGGTTTTGATGAGCTTGTAGGAGGTTTGTTTTAAATATGGTTTCCCTTTCGGGCACTCTCATTTTCTGTTAGAATTTGGTAAAGAAAAAATAAATATATTATTTACCAGCTTAAGGTCAGTCTGTATGGTGAAATACCGTGACCTCGACCTTGAAAATACTGATCTTGGCCCAGAGGCCTCAGTCAGTATTTTCAAGACCTCGGTCACGATATTTCACCATACAGACCTCCCAGCTGGTAAATAATATATATTTATTTTTTTCGAGGTGCGGTTTCCATCAAATCCTGCGCTTTGATTGGCTGGCGAGCGGGTCCGTATCCTACGGTACAGACCCCAGTTACGGACCCCGGTTACGGACCCTGGTTATGGACCTCTGGCGACTCGCTCGTTCACAACAACAAACATAGTAGCATTTTTTGTCAACATTTATCTTTTTTTATAAGATTTATTTATAAGATTATCAAAAATCTTATACATTTTTGCCAGCATTTCTCAGGAGAATAGCATTAATTTTACAGCATGGATAGTGATAACGACAGTGTTCACAGCGAAAGCAAGTTTTACTACCCTGAGGAAGAAGAAATAAAAGAAAACATTTCAGGAGAAAGCTAAAAACCTCTAACTTGCTCAAGCCGAGCAGAAACATGGCTGAATCCTGAATGACTCAATTTTGTATAAATAGGGGACTACATAGGCGGCAAAATGTAGTTTTTTTCCTGCCATGGAAGTGCACTTGTATACCGAGGAGGAAGCAATTTGCATTCTTCAAGCAAGCATCTTCAAGCAAGTCCAGTTGCTCTCTTCAACCAATCACAGATTACTATGTACCTGGATGACTGAGATTCTTCACAGATACAATTTGCATTACAGCCGTGAATGAGGATTCAAAATGGCGTCTCGGCTCGGTTTTCCCTTTCAGGCGCTCTCGTTTTCTGTTAGAATTTGGTAAAGAAAAAAATAAATATATTATTTACCAGCTTAAGGTCGGTCCATATGGTGAAATACCGTCACCTCGGCCTTGAATACTGACCTCGGCCCAGAGGGCCTCGCTCAGTACTTTCAAGACCTCGGTCACGGTATTTCATGATACGGACCTCCCAGCTGGTAAATCACATATATTTATTAATAGTTAGTTATAAAGAACATGGACTGCTTGTTTTTCTCTTCAAAGAAAAAAGGTGCATATATATGCACACAGTATTTATCTTTGTATTTATGATAACATGACTCACTCTCAATGTCTTAACATGTATCATTCTGCCATATTGAAATCAATTCACATTACACTTTCTTGTCCGCTGCCAAAAATGTCTTCCCAATCCCAGTTACCTCTGTATGTTTACTCTCATCAAGATAACACTGTCAGTTAAATGCTGTATATGGATGGAAGTGTGTGGTTTGAATACTTGTTCTGGGGGATAATTTTGATTCCTTGATTCGTTTTTTTTTTTTTTTTTAATCATCCTAACCAATATAAATTTCAAACCAATATGTTCCTATTTGCTATATATTCTCACTACACAGGGTATAACGATGTTTATTCTATCCACATTCACTGGATATGAGCAATCGTGCACTCTGATTGGCTACTCTACTACTAAGCTATCAGCTCATATACCATTAGTAGAGAAAAACAAAATGGCGGCACGTGTTGCTGAACCAACCGAGGATAAAATAAAAACTACCCGAAAACAAAACCCCCAAAAATACAAAAAAGCAACAAAATCTATATAATAAGTGGCAAAGTTTGTTTGTTTGTCTTGAGCCAACATTGCCAATTCTCGATGGATTTTCACCAAATTTGGCAAGTAGGTCGAGGATGACCCGGAATTTTGCAGACATAAACAAGATTCATGTACGGGCCTCAGGGAGGTCCCTGGGGGGCATAACATCCACCCACCACCTCCCTCAATGCCTTTCACGTTACATTTATCAACACAAACTCTTGACAGATCTTCACTAAACTTGGCACGTAGGTAAAAGAGATAGCCACAATTTAGCAGAACTCAGAAATTCCATATTTGGGCCCCGGGGGTCCCCAGTGGGCCCCTGAGTGGTGGATATTTTGTTTGTCTTGGTTAACATCACCATTTCTCAACGGATCTTCATCAAATTTCACATGGAAGTCTGGGGGCAACTCAGAATTTTGCAAAACCCGAGCAACGCCCAGGTAACCTGCTAGTATGGAATAAAAGTATTTGATAAAAACGTACCTTTTGTATAATTATTTTTCAAAAATTATTATTATCGCATTTTTCACAAATTGCTCCTGTCATTTCGCCGGTTTGTTCACATTCTAAGCGGAAATGATTTTGTCGGACGTTTTGTGTAAATCTTTTATTTATTGAATTTGCAAAAAATAAAAATAAAAATGCTCTGTTTCTCAAAATCCAGTGTATGTGGATAGAATAAAACAGTTATTCCACTCAATCTGGTCGTACATGGCTATGCACCTCGTCGGCTATCAGCTCATGTACGACCCGATTTCATGGAATAACTTAAATAATGCTGCCTGTTGGAAATTCTTACATAATTACATGTAATATGACATTTAAGACACACATGTAACGTTCATTTTTTTAAAGATTCAATTATATAATTGACACATCATTTTTTAGTATATATTTTTTCAGAATTCTTAAAACATTCAAATGTGGTTTTTCACTTCAAAGATACAGAACAATTTTTCAAATCAAAGAGTAGTTAACGAGCAAAGCACATCCTGTAACCCAAATACACACATTATGTTTAACCAATTCACCATAGAAAGTGGAAGAATGGTCAAACCAGTGTTGATATCTGATCCTGTGCGAGTTTGTGTTTTGTTAGCCATGAGCCTTGAAGTCACCTTGCCACCCCTTCTGCCAACTTCCATTTCTTCAGCTTGCCCTTTCCTTCTGTCACATCCTTTAACGTCTTCATCACACAGCCCTCAGATGTGTGTGTGTGTGCACGCGTTTGAAAGGATGGGTCAGATAAGGAAAGACAGCAAGAGCATGAGGTCAGGACATCGAGACTCTGCGTGTATGAGGGGCTACGACCCCAGGCATGTGAGACAGATGCTGAGACCTGAGTGGAGTCTAACTTGAACTGCTGCAAACACATCTATAAAACTCAAGAGATCATGCTAACACTGACACATTCACACAAACAATGGTGATGGTGACAAAAGTAATGCGTATTAATCTACCATTCTTAATACCCCAGTGTAGCATGTACACTGCAAATAAAAACGGACCCAGTACAGAACCCTGAGGTACACCTCTTCAGGCTAATTTACCCCAGAACTGTTTATGACACATTTTTCAGCTTTCTGTCCATTGGAATCACGTTTTTTTATGCTTCAGTTCTCATATTTAGCACATAAAACAAAATTCACTCTGTAAGTGAAATATAAGCAGGAAACATTTCTGGTGCCTAGTAGGTTACTGGTCACCATAAAAGACATGCGAAAGGGGTTTGTTTTTTATTCAGTATAGGCTACGTAAAGAAAAAGGGTGTAACAGACCTAACTATTTGTGCAGGCTTGTGTTGTCATACTTGAGACCGGTTTTATTTGTCACATGTACACTCAAGCACAGTGAAATTCTCCCGCTGCATTTAACCCATCTGAAGCAGTGAACACACAAGTAAGCAATGAGCATTACCCAGAGCAGTGGGCAGCTATGCTACAGCACCCAGAGGTTGGGTTCCATGATACAGAGGGAGGGGAAAGTGCTGTTCATTCACTCAACCCCCCTCACATTTTTCCTGCCGGTCCCAGGAATCAAACCAGGGACCATTTGGGCCCAAGGCTATTTCTCTAACCTACAGGCCATGTGGCTAGCCCCCACTGAGACCTTTTGAAGGTCTTGGTCTTGTCTCAGAATTGACTGCAGTTATACTCAGTCTTGGACAGAGAGACTCTGGATTTTATTTCAAGACCGGTCAAGACTGCAACTGTGGGGATTTCACTAAACTGCCTATGCATTGTGGCGGCACGGTAGTGTACTGGTTAGCACTGTTGCATCACAGCAAGAAGGTCCTGGGTTTAAGCCCAGTGGCTGATGGGGGCCTTTCTGTGTGGAGTTTGCATGTTCTCCCTATGTCTTCATGGGGTTCCTCCAGGTGCTCGGGTTTCCCCCACAGTTCAAAGACATGCAGGTTCGGCTAACTGGTGGCTCTAAATTGACCGTAGGTGTGAATGTGAGTGTGAATGGTTGTTTGTCTCGATGTATCAGCTCTGCGATGATCTGGCGACTTGTCCAGGGTGTACCCCACCTCTCACCCATAGTCAGCTGGGATAGGCTCCAGCTTGCCTGTGACCTTGTACAGGATAAATGGCTACAGATAACAGATGGATGGAAAACAACATGATATCTACAGCAGGGTCTTAGACCAGATACTCCAGATTTAATTCATGACCAATCTGAAATATGTGTAATAATATTTGATCTGTTTATTAGAGCTGACAAGCTGACATTATTTTCTAGGCCTACCTTCTTGTTGTGTTATTGGGATTTGTACTGAATCCATTATTATTTATTATTATTATGGCCGGGTTCCCTGCCTGAACTGATAATCACATCATCAGTTTTTCTTTGGCTAATCAGACACAAGGTACACCACCACTCTTGCCAAGGCAGTTGGGGGTCAGGTGCCTTGCTCAAGGGCACTTCAGCCATTCCTTCTGGTCCAGGGAATCAAACCAGCAACCTTTTGGTCCCAAAGCTGTTTCTCTAATCATTTAGGACATGGGGAAGCCATGGCCTCATTGAATCCAGTCACCAGTCAAAAAGGCTAATAAATATACAAACTCAATAACCAGGGGCGATTCTAGCATCTGATCTTTGGGGGTGCTTAGCCCCCAGAGCTGACAGAGGCACCTGGCTTGAACGACAGTGTTTCCACATTTATTCTGCATTTAGACTAGACTTAACTAGACAAGAAGACTAGACTAGACAAGACTAGACTTATGCAATGTTTTAACAGAAGCTGACCCAATAAACTATGATATCTACACATTTACCACTGACACAAATATTTACGTTATATTTTTAACTAAACAAGACAGTCCGTACCTTCACATCTCGCTATGCCAGTAATACTGAGGTGCTACTTCGAGTTTCTCATCGGCGTGGAACCCAGTTAAAAAAAACACCATGTCGTAGCAAGCGCTCGCGCGGACAGGCAACCCAATCAGAGGGGACGCAAGGAGGAGAGGTATTTTACTGGTCATAGAACTATCACGTAACAGATGAATTCAAGAACACACACACGCCCGCGCACACAATCATTGTGCAGTGCGCAAGGGCACTTATTTCTGAAAATTACGTCCAAAAGCAGTGTTTTTGAGGGTGCTGAGCTAGGGGGTGCTGAGCTCGTTTTTGGGGGTGCTTGAGCACCCCCAAAAATAGGCTAAACACGCCCCTGTCAATAACCCCCAACTACTCCCCGGGTGCTGTTAGCATGGCTGCCCACTGCTCTGGGAATGTGTGTGTGCTCATTGCTCACGTGTGTGTGCACTGCTTCAGATGGGTTAAAAGCAGAGAGGAATTTCACAAGTGTACATGTGATGAATACAGTTGTTCTTCTAATAAATATTAAAATTTGTTTTAAGGGTGGGGTTATGCTTGCGAGGACCTCTGGGGTACCCAGAATCCTGTTTGAAAACCAGTGCCCTTTGGTTTGTCCTACAACAGAGGGTTCGGTTTTCAAAAACCTCCAAGCAGAAGCGCTTCAGTCGCAGAAGATACAATCAGGAACAGCCAATGAGCAAGTGTACTAGTCTCTTACAAGATACTTTGTCTTTGGAGTGTTAACAAGTTATAATTTGATCGCAACCCATGCATACACACACACACACCAAACCCTCTCTCTCCAACTCGCTCTTTCTAACCTTGACCTGAGTGTTTAAGCAATCACAAACAGTGCTGGCAACCCCACATTCCCTTCTCACACACACAACCCACCCTTCACTACACACACACACACACACACACTGATAGGACTTTTCTGGTGGATGCTGAAGCCCCACCAGTGCTAGCACAGATAATGGCCTAGAATTAGACTTTGGGAAAGTAGGGCGCTGACAGGCTCGCTCTTGTTCCTGAACCCCTGAGATACGAGGGGAGGGACTCATCCAGGTCACAGCTGTGATACAGCTTTCCCCTCCCCACCCACTCTCTCTCTCTCTCTTCTCTTTCCTTCTCCTCTCCTCTCCTCTCTCTCAGCATCTTTCATTTTCTCTCCCGTTTCATTTCCTCCTGAGAACTCGCTCATCTCATTTATATAGCTGGTTTCTCTCCTCCTTCACTACACCATGGAACTCCTGACTTCACACACCCCGTGCTACACCACTGCTGATTTCAGCTTTATATGCAGATCGTTCGTCAAAAACCGTCTACCACTTTTTAGATGATGTGCCGAGGTCTCGCTTTGGTTTCCAGATCTTAGATTTCAGATCATTACCACGATTTAAACTTGTCATCTCCTGACAGTAGGGTAAACACTCGGTGGTGCATCCCATCCTTCGTGTCCTAGTAACTCTTTTCCACACATATCCAGTGCCATGTTCGGACTCCTCTTCTCCGTTCACTTCTCTTCATCTGTCACTTTCTCTAACATGCTTGGTGACTTGTGTTGGCTCACTAAGTTACCTTCAATTTCCAGTATTTACAGGAGCTCAGTCATGGTACCAGTTAGCATGTTCAGCTTGTGCGATATTGATTCTTCCCTGCTTGTGATTTACCATAAAAAAATAGCCTCAATTACCCCTTTTCCACCAAATCAGTTCCAGGGCTGGTTCGGGGCCAGTGCTGGTGCTGGTTCACAACTCGTTCAACTTGTGAGCCAGCTGAGAACCAGTTTGCGTTTCCATAGCTCGCAGTGCTAAGGGAAGCCACATCATTACGTCGCTGTATACGTCAGTTATGTCGTTGTATACGTCAGTTACGTCGCTACGTTTGCATAAACCTTGGCGCAAATATCGAAGCAAAAACAGCACGGAAGAAGCAGCAGCAGCAACAACAACAATAATAATGGATGACTTTGCGTTTGTACAGCTGCTGCTTCTTGTCGCTTAAAAATGGCGATCTTTCGCAGTCTTGTTATTGTTGTTGGTCTTAACAACTCCGCCCCCCCCGCTGACGTAAGCGGTTCTTTCCTCTGGCCCAGCAGAGAGTTGGTGCTAGCCTGGAACCGTTTTTTTCTGGCCCCAGAGCCAGTTCTTTGTCAATGGAAACAGAAAACCCGGTTCCAAACTAAGCACTGGCCCCGAACCAGCCCTGGAACTGCTTTGGTGGAAAAGGGAAAATGAGGTTGTAGCTCATAGTGGCCACTGCTGTTGTGTGCGAGTTTGAAATCCGATCACTCCTGTAGCAATTTCGTGAAATTGCACGTGACTCATCTGTAGCCTCATCCAGGGTAGGTGGCGCCACCTGGTGAACAACTCTTGTTTATGTCTTTAGAGTCTTCTGGGTGAGTTTCAGTGAAAACATCCTAGCAGTTTACGAACAGTAGTGTTTGGTGTGACGAGTCACCCAAAATTTTCAAGCACCCATAAAATGTTAAATATGACAGGTGACGCTATCGTCTTGACAACTTTTATACCCACCAACCTGCGGAACGTTCCATATGAGTTTGATCAAAATCTGATCACTCCTGTAGGAGGAGTAGCGATTTTCGTGAAATTGCACATGACCCCTCTGTAGCCTCATCCAGGGTAGGTGGCGCCATCTGGTGATCAACTCTTGTTTGTGTCTTTAGAGTCTTCTGGGTGAGTTTCAGTGAAAACGTCCCAGCAGTTTACGAAGAGTAACATTTAATGCGATGAGTCACCCCAAAAATTTCGTAAATATGACAGGTGGTGCCACCGTCTTGACAACTTTTATGCACACCCACCTGGGGAACATTGTATGTGAGTTTGATCAAAATCCAATCACTTCTGTAGGAGGAGTAGCGATTTTTGTAAATTGTGGACAGACGACGATAACAGATGACGGACAACATGTGATCGCATAAGCTCATCCGGGCTGGCCTGCAGCCGGATGAGCTAATAATCACAAGTAATGATTTAATCCTCCAGAACAGCCTAAAAAAAAGTTTGCATTTCTACCATTTCAGGTTTAATTAAGGAGAATACATGAGGGTATAATAATATTATTATCAGCAATGTGGTCAGGAACTGCTTGTTGGCAGCCGCAATCGTGAAAAGTTTCTGTGATTGTTCTGTTTTTGTTTTCCCGACTCTTTCCATCGTTTTGATTTGATTATAGATTATTTTACTCCGATATGTGTTTTCAGCCCTGCTATGGACTCTAACTACAATTCTTGAATTCGTCTCAATTCTTGAGTTTACACACTTTTGTCAATGTCCTGCCTTTCACCGTACATTACATTCACCTTAAATTTTATAAAGCATGTACATGGCATGATAGCAAATGTGCTTATACTGTATACTGTAATCGTCCTTGGTGTAAATGTGTCTCAGTTCCAGTGCCAGGGTTCACAATGATACTTTACAATGAAATACCAGGACTTTTCAGGTCTTCTTTATCTTTAAGCTGTAAAACAAACTTCATGGATGCTCTTTTTAATATTTATTCATGTTCCTGTCAGAGTGATGACACTTTTTCAGGTAATATAAATGAAGACAAAGTGTAGTTGCAGTGTGTGGCAGGTGTGAGTGCGAGTGTTTGGGTGCAACAGCTGATCCGTGGTGGTGGTGGTGGTGGTGGTGTTTGGGTCGTTACTCTAAAATATACCAATAGCTCATGAATACAATTTGGAATTGTTCCACAGTAACATGTTACATATTAAATTTCTTTCTCTGAACCGATTTAAAGCATCTTTCAACAAACCATACCATTTTTTTTTTGGTTTTTCTAGTGCTTACACAGCAAAATCCCCAGTGTTGAATAAACACTCAGAGTGTTGATTTAACACCCTACTGTGTTTATATAGGTCCAACTGGACACAAATTAACTCTGAAAGTGTTAATTCAACACTGAGGAATTTGCTGTGTACATTCTTACATACAAAAAGCACATTTCAAGCACCTTATGCAACTCTCGATGTCCTCTGTTCGAGCTGCGGGCGATATTCACCGAGCTGGCTGGAACTAGATTGAAAAGATTTTGAAGGACAGTGCAGACATCCACTACAGGAGAATTTAAAAAACGAAGCGTCACCATTTCCCGATTGCTTAGCTTGAGTTCTCAAGTTAACAGTTGGAGTTGAAGCCGTTTCACTTATTGTGATACGCTGTCGCCTCACAGCAAGAAGGTCCTGGGTTCGAGCCCAGCGGCCGGCGAGGGCCTTTCTGTGTGGAGTTTGCATGTTCTCCCCGTGTCCGCGTGGGTTTCCTCTGGGTGCTCCGGTTTCCCCCACAGTCCAAAGTAGGGATGGCGAAAACTAAAAAAAATCTTGACCGACCACCGAGCCTCATTAGCCGGTTAAAGTCGGTTAACCTATGAGTTTAAACAGGGATGCAAACGGCGAGCCTTTTTCACGGCTCGTGCAGATCCGATTTTTTTTTTTTGGGGGGGGGGGGGTCGTTGGAGTGTCTGAATAATTTCATCAGAGTAAATTCTGTATTAAAATTACTACATAAGCAAATGCCGTTACAGTCCATGAAAAAG
Source organism: Neoarius graeffei (assembly GCF_027579695.1). Taxonomy (NCBI): domain Eukaryota; kingdom Metazoa; phylum Chordata; class Actinopteri; order Siluriformes; family Ariidae; genus Neoarius; species Neoarius graeffei. The sequence goes on from NC_083570.1 coordinate 99,046,762, forward strand.
CCGTGAAAAAGTCGGCATCTGCGCCTTTAGTTTGTGTGGCGAGATCTGATCTGCAGTAACATGCATTGTTGGCTACAGACCGAAACATACTTTCAGAATGCACTGGCCAAGGCAGGACTAAACTCCATGTGCCTTCTAATAATAATTAAAAAAAAAAAACAGAATAGTAATTTGTAAGCTAAAAAGCCTGTGTCTACACTTTTCTTTTGCCGAGTGGCAGCTGTGTTCAACTGGGGCGGGAGGGCGGGACATGACTGAATGGGTGTTTCTGATTTGTCAGCTGTCGTCCTTACACCACATGGCACGCCCCAAGCGTTTACAACACAGAATTCCAGGTTCTCCGCTCCAAAATCGGCAGCTTCAAAACGATTGATTTTTTTTCACCAACAACCAAAAAAAAATTAACCGGTTGACATTGATTCGGTCAACCACCGGTCAAACGGTCATCGGTTAACATCCCTAGTCCAAAGACATGCAGGTTAGGTTAACTGGTGACTCTAAATTGACCGTAGGTGTGAATGTGAGTGTGAATGGTTGTCTGTGTCTATGTGTCAGCCCTGTGATGACCTGGCGACTTGTCCAGGGTGTACCCCGCCTTTCGCCCGTAGTCAGCTGGGATAGGCTCCAGCTTGCCTGCGACCCTGTAGAACAGGATAAAGCGGCTACAGATAATGAGATGAGATTTCATCGTTGATGCTGATTTATAGTGGTCTTCTAACTTTGCGACGATGTCGATAAAACCATGTTCGTATTCTACGGTAGTTACGTTCAGTCAGTTTATAGGGGACAGCAGGGAGACTTGGGACGGGGAAGACTTGGGGCAGTTTGTATTCCCATAAATTAATTTCAACCAAGGTTTTACATCAGAAGTTACACGTTGCCCCTGAGAGTAACCGACTTCCTTTGGAGTCATGAACCTGGATAGCAGGGCTTTGAACCGGTTCAAGGAACGAAAACGAAAACCGGGAACTTTTTCTATTTCACATGGAACAGAAACGAAACCAGAAACTTTATTATTTTTTATGTTCCGGAACAGAAACGCTTATTAAAAATAATGGTAACCGGTTAATACCGGTTTTTATTTCGTTCCTCAAAGTTTCCGTAGCCTACAAATAAAAAAGTCATTCTTCTCCTGCACAAGTTTCTATGACCCGCTGGGGTTCACTTCCTGTGTGACATTCGCTGACTGAATGGAGAGAGCGGGAGGGTGGACTACTATCACGTCTCCACATCTTAAATAAGAGGTAAATATTGCAGTCTATCGTTATTCAAAAACGTCAATTTCAAACACGATATCAATATATTTGTCCACGTTAATGAGAGGCTCGCGAACATTAAATGACGTTAACCTCTGTTAGCCTATCAATGCATACAGGGCTTTCCACTAAGGCTCATACTAGCCAGCCATGACAAATAAGTAGCCAGCCGGGGGGGTGTTAAACACAAAATAAACTCCGCCGAGTGCGCGCGTGCGCGCACACTACTGCCTCCGCCGAGTGCACACACGCGCACACCGCATGTCGGGGCCGCAGATCAGCGAAGTCAGCGGGGAATTTGTGGTTATTATTGGTACAAACAGCACGAATCACAACTTAAATGAGTGCGGTTCAGTTTGACATTGTCAGTCCGTTAGATAAACATTTAATTTTATTAAAATCGAAAATTAATATTTAGAACCTGTGGGCTACAAAAATAATAGTCATTAAAGTAGCTGGCTGGACTTAATTGTGTGCCGGCTGTATGGCCGGCAGCCGGCGCTTGTGGAAAGCCCTGTATAGGGCCTGACTAGCCTTTGGTAACACACTAAACGAATTCTCTTTCATTTTTGGCACTTTTTCTGTTTGTGTAGATGGGAAGACATACTGAGAATCCAAATCGCCGACATTTGAAATAATAATTGTTTTGAATTATTTCTTGTCTTATTTAATGAAGGTTGTAATAGAATTAGCCTACATTTGGCTTAAGCTGGATGAGACAGAGACATAATTTTATAGCCATATGTTAAACAGCTGACAGGGAACGTAATTAACCGTTCCGGGAACGAAATTTTTTTGTTCTAACCGGTTCGGGAACGTCTATTTAATGGTGGAACCCAAAACCGGAAACGTTAAAATTCCGTTTCTGTTCGGAACGAACCAATAGGAAAAAAATTCTGGTTCAAAGCCCTGCTGGATACTGCAGTAAGGTTTGTGGAAGTTAAATATTTTATCAACCAAAACTTGTATTTTCTTCTTTGCCTCCACTTCCATTCTATGGTGTAATGTACGCTGGTGAATTGGCGATTTGTTAGGAATTAAAGTATGTAGCCCAGAGTTACCGTATATAGTATTATTTATTAAACTTAAATTCTGCGGAAAACATTTAAGGATTTTTTTTTTCAAAATGGCCAGATGTGAGGAGAGTTGGGACAGTTCATCATGTTACAGGTTTTTTTTTCTTGTGGTTTACAAATAAAAATTGTTGTAAAAATGTGGGTGTGTCCCTGCATGAGGATTAAACTTATTTCATTCCTTCTTGAGAATGGATCTGTTTGTCTGATCAGATTTTGGGCAAACTGACATTTTTCTCTCGCTGTACCAGCATTGTGTGTTCATACAGTTCATACGGTACAAGTTTTGATAATAAATAAAAATTAAACATGTAGGATTAAGCGAGGTATTTTATTTTTGTTCCACGTCTCACTGAATGTCCCATGTCTCCCTGAAGAAAAAAAAAAAGACAGAAAAAGTGAAGTCTGAAGGTGACAAGCTGAGAAACTAATGCTGTGGTAAGAGGGTATAGTAAATGCTTTCTAAAGTATTATGAATGTGACGCGACCTGCGAAGAATTTCACACAATCTACAAAAGCTGAAAACTTGTCCCAAGTCTCCCTGCTCTCCCCTACAATTAATTTTCTGTCATGATGCTTCTACGATCCAATAAAGTGACGATATTGGGATACTACTGGTGAATCTTAGACATATAATAAACATTCACATTCTGGGATTTTGGTCCAAAATTTCTAACTGCAAATAACATCATTTTGGCCATTGAAAATGTCTGGAATACAGTCAGAGCTATGTAGTATTTCCCATTATAAGATTACAGCAAACCAAATATATAACTACTGATCTTACAGACATGTCTTAATTTAAAGCTTGAAATGTGTAAAAACATCTAAACAGCCTCAATAATCTTATTACCATTTATAATAATCTCATGATAAGTAATATTATTCGATCCACATTCAGTGGATATGAGCAATCATGCGCTCTGATTGGCTACTCTACTACTAGGATATCAGCTCATATACCGTGAGTAGAGAAAAACAAAATGGCTGAGCGTGTTGCTGAACCAACCGAGGATGAAATAAAAACTCTACTCGAAAACAAAACCCCAAAAAATACCAAAAAGCAACAAAATATGGAATAAAAGTATGTGATGGTGAGAACGTTTCTTTTTTTATTTTTCAAGAATTATTATTATTATAGCATTTTTCACAAATTACGACTGTCATTTCGCCAGTTTGTTTACATTCTAAGCGGAAATTATTTTGTCGGACGTTTTGTATAAAGTTGTTATTTATCGAATTTGCAAAAAATAACAATAAAAATGCTCTGTTTCTCAAAATCCAGTGAATGTGGAGAGAATAAAACAGTTATTCCACTCAATCTCGTCGTACATGGGTTACAGCCGACTCGGTGCTACACTACCGTTCAAAAGTTTGGGGTCACCCAGACAATTTTGTGTTTTCCATGAAAAGTCACACTTTTATTTACCACCATAAGTTGTAAAATGAATAGAAAATATAGTCGAGACATATTTTTCTGGCCATTTTGAGCATTTAATCGACCCCACAAATGTGATGCTCCAGAAACTCAATCTGCTCAAAGGAAGGTCAGTTTTATAGCTTCTCTAAAGAGCTCAACTGTTTTCAGCTGTGCTAACATGATTGTACAAGGGTTTTCTAATCATCCATTAGCCTTCTGAGGCAATGAGCAAACACATTGTACCATTAGAACACTGGAGTAATCTCATCTCATCTCATTATCTCTAGCCGCTTTATCCTGTTCTACAGGGTCACAGGCAAGCTGGAGCCTATCCCAGCTGACTACGGGCGAAAGGCGGGGTACACCCTGGACAAGTCACCAGGTCATCACAGGGCTGACACATAGACACAGACAACCATTCACACTCACATTCACACCTACGGTCAATTTAGAGTCACCAGTTAACCTAACCTGCATGTCTTTGGACTGTGGGGGAAACCGGAGCACCCGGAGGAAACCCACGTGGACATGGGGAGAACATGCAAACTCCGCACAGAAAGGCCCTCGCCGGCCACGGGGCTCGAACCCGGACCTTCTTGCTGTGAGGTGACAGCGCTAACCACTACACCACCGTGTCACCCCCACTGGAGTGAGAGTTGCTGGAAATGGGCCTCTATACACCTATGGAGATATTGCACCAAAAACCAGACATTTGCAGCTAGAATAGTCATTTAGCACATTAGCAATGTATAGAGTGGATTTCTGATTAGTTTAAAGTGATCTTCATTGAAAAGAACAGTGCTTTTCTTTCAAAAATAAGGACATTTCAAAGTGACCCCAAACTTTTGAACGGTAGTGTATGTGCCTCGTCAGCTATCAGCTCATGTACGATTCGATTTTGTGGAATAACTTAATTAGATTAATTCGCCCGTATTCAAGATATTTTCACTTGCAACCACTAAATCAGTCGGTGGGTTAAGCGAAACCATGATAAGCAAAATTTTATCTGTGATAAAAATCCTACAGTGTAAAACAGCTCTTAGTCACCGAACTAAGGAGCTGATCTAACGTTAAAGATCTATTTTTCAACAATTGCATTATACGTTCTCATCAAATATTTTGATCATGTTAAGTGTGAAATAAAATTATTGCAGAAACCATTGGTTTTCTTCGGCTTTGTGTACCAATTTGCCGGAATATTGTTAGCAACATATATAAATACTGCAAGACCCTGAGTGTGTACCCTTAGAACAAAACAAAGAGGGCTAGAAAGAAAGGCATTTTCTTTCTACACATTTAGTGTGTTAGGTTTCTCAGCTGTTCCCTCAACAAAAATGGTCAAGTAGTAAACTTTAACATATTAATACATGAAGAAAACAAGATGCAATCGAAATATGTGCTAATATGATGTGCGTTTCATAACCGTCTTTTGGAACAATAACAGCTTTTGTCATATTCAGTCTTCTCACCAGGTCTGATGATTGAGAATTTTTTTAAGGGACATATTACAAAAAACAAGCTGTTCAGATTTCCTCTTTCAATGTCACAAACAGTGCTCGTTAGAATGATCCCACCCCCTCATCTGAGTATTGCTGGGTTTCACGTGACGTCACATCCGCCTCATTAGTTATTCAAAACTTTAGCTGGTGGTCTACCAAAGCTCAGTTGACAAAGCGTTTGTACAGAGAAGCTGCATCGCTCGCATGAAAAATGCCTCACGCTTGCATTGTTTTAGGTTGTTCGAATCGATCAAACCGTGAAACTGATAAAAGTTTCTTCAGGGTTCCCCGTGAACTAATAAAAGAGGGTGAACGAACACAGGATTTCACAAAAAGACGTGGAGAAAGGTGGCTTTCGAACCTCTCGCTGAAATCGAAGGGAGCCGGGTCGAAGCATGCTCGAGTTTGCAGTGATCACTTGGTGAAAGGTTTGTATCTCCCTCTCAGCTACGTCCTTAGTGTTTTCCAAGGACTTTTCTTGCTATGTGTCGTTATTTTACGCTACTTTTTTTAGTCACGAAGCGCTAAAGTCCCCAGCTGTTTCTTTGTTTCCTCCTCACAAAGTCCATATGCATGAAGGTCGCGACAAAATTCTTCCCCAGCCGTACAGTTACAATGCGCCGTGATCACTTCTCCGTCTTGTTTAACTAAGATCCAGGTCTTTAAAGGGGTTTCTGATGATCTTTGTGAATGATTTCCCTGAGAGATAAGAGCCAACACAAGTGAGAATCAAGCTAACTGTTGTTTGTTTGCGCTTCATTATAGAGACGCGAACGAAAAGCTTAAAAAAACATACACGGGCAAAAACAATACAGGATTCATTGGGCAGCGACTTGATAGCGAGGTCCTTTACCCAGCTACATACAAAAAAGTTGTAAGACTCCATACTCTTCCACGCTTTCCTCTGTTTTGCGGTGTAGAAGGACGTCTGTAACACCGGATAGTTCGGGATGGCGGGGAACTCGACTGAAGGGTAGTTTTCGAGATCGTATGACAAATCCTTCTTTCCCAGACTGTAGGGGTCGATTCCATTGCACACAGCAATCTTCTGAATAGATCTAAAGCCAGCAGTGGCTTCTAGATTACGAGCGTACTCTGATAACTTATCGCTAGTTGTTTGCACTATGACAGCCGTTTTAGTTTGCTAGACCACCAGCTATTTCACTTCCGGTAAAACCGCTAAGAAAAGTCATGAGACTGAGGCTACATCCACACGACAACAAGCTTTTATTAAAAAAAAATATCGAGTCCACATGGGCAACGGATCAGTAAAATATCAGGTTCATATGGCAACGCAACGCTTGCTGAAAACGATGCAATACACATGCCACACCTCTACGTGCGCTGTAAGACGGTCCCATCGGAGACACCAGAACAATAGAAGAAGTAGGACGCATGCGAATAAACCCCTTCTTCTACCCGGCGTGAAGCACTCACAGGAACAAGCACACAACAACAACAAGAAGATGGCTGCGACTACGCAAGGAAATCGTGCCTTCTGTGTGTACAAATTAGTTTTATTAGTGTGCATAGTTTTATATAACTTAATTTTCTTATTGTGTGTGAACATTTTGAAAAGCATTTTTATATAACTTTTTATATTGTGTGTGAACATTTTGAAAAGCAGTCTTATCCAATAAAAAAAAAGAAATTCAAGAAATGGTTCAGTTACTTGTTTATTTAAAAGAAAAGCTGTATACAAAAGTGAATGCAATGCAGTGGTTCATACAAAACAGCGAGAGTGCTGCTTGTTCTAATCATGTGGTTGTGATGTCATCGTAAACAAATCCGTTCTACTCATCCAGACGACTTCGCAACGGCGCCGTTGCCAGATTTTTCCACTCTGGAACCTGTTCTCATTTTGGGGCACCCAAAACGCCGGTGCCGTGTGGACGCCAGGCCGAAACGATAAACAATTTTATCAGATTCACCTGAATCCGTTGCCATGTGGACAGCCTCTGAAAGCCAGCAATCTCCACTCATGGCACGAGAACTGCCTTTGCACATGAATGAGGAAACTGCTACCTGATTGGTCAACAGAAGAAGGAGGTGGGCTGAGCAGTGGCTCATTACCATTTAAAGGAATAGGCACTCAATCAAATCAGCCGTTCTGAACAAAGCTATTTAGACAGGGTGAGAAGGGAGCTGTGGGGCTTTATCCTTGTGAGAGCTTGACCAAAGCATATCACAGAGATTTCATTAAGACCAGGGTTCCTGTTGGCACTCATCACGCTTATCATTGAAGAACGTAAATCAATCAGTGACGAAGAGAAAATTACTAGCAGTCATCGTGGTGATGAATGTATCGGTCATCTTTACCATTATTATGTCATCTTTTATAGAAATCCCTCCACAAATCCCTCCATTTGCTGAAATCCAACCCCAGTGAAGAGACGGCAGGAAGCCAGAGTGTAAACAATGAGCATGTGACCAATAAAAATCAACTACGCATAATGACCAAATGAGCACCAAGCTTTTGACCAATCATAAATGTGTCATCATCGGCCTGGTGCGGTGGTGTAATTATGTCTGCGTGAACCGAACAATGGCGCAGTCTAAGATGATGAAGTTTTTAGGCAAGCTTCTTCAAGCACTGAAGATGATTTAAGGACTGAAAGAGCCACGGGGGAGGCACACTCAGAGCCCCGACCATCCCCAAGCACATCGGACAGTGTCAGTAATACAGGGGTCGGTAAAAAACATTCAGAGCCCCATCCGTCCCCAAGCACATCGGATAGTGTCAGTAATACAGGGGTCAGTAAAAAACACTCAGAACCCCGTCCGTCCCCAAGCACATCGGATAGTGTCAGTAATACAGGGGTCAGTAAAAAACACTCAGAACCCCATCCGTCCCCAAGCACATCGGACAGTGTCAGTAATACAGGGGTCAGTAAAAAACACTCAGAACCCCGTCCGTCCCCAAGCACATCGGATAGTGTCAGTAATACAGGGGTCAGTAAAAAACACTCAGAACCCCGTCCGTCCCCAAGCACATCGGATAGTGTCAGTAATACAGGGGTCAGTAAAAAACACTCAGAACCCTGACCGTCCCCAAGCACATCGGATAGTGTCAGTAATACAGGGGTCAGTAAAAAACACTCAGAGCCCCGTCCGTCCCCGAGCACATCGGACAGTGTCAATAATACAGGGGTCGGTAAAAAACACTGAGAGCCCCGTCCGTCCCCAAGCACATCGGACAGTGTCAGTAATACAGGGTTCAGTAAAAAAAAGAAAACACCAAAGTGAAAGTGCTGTTAGCCAGCAAGCAACTGAAGGGAGCTATGTTTCAGGTGGCATGGCGTGTTGAGTCCCCGTGGCGAATGTTTGATGAAAAACGCCGTGCCATTCTGTGTTTGGTTTGTAAATCGACGGGAAATTCAAATTCCTTCACTGTTAGTTTGTTCCAAGACTCTTCTTGCCTCTGTTTGATTGTAAATCAAGCTTTGTGTTGAAGTAAAGGCTAAAGGGAGTCCTAATACCTCTTTTGAATAATTCCATGCTAAAAATAACCTTCTGTAAAGTCAAACTAAAGAGGCTTGATGGTGCACAGGGAGCCCAAAATCAAATCTTTCTTATTAGAAGCTGCAGTGGAGCCGAAATTTTATATATAATGGAGAGAGGTGTTTCTCATCTCATCTCATCTCATTATCTCTAGCCGCTTTATCCTGTTCTACAGGGTCGCAGGCAAGCTGGAGCCTATCCCAGCTGACTACAGGTGAAAGGACACCCTGGACAAGTCACCAGGTCATCACAGGGCTGACACATATGGGGCTTTTCCACTACCAACGCGGCTGAGTTGGGCTGAGCCGTGCCGTGCTGAGTTGGGCTGAGTCGAGCTGAGCGGGGCTGTTGGAGTTGCATTTCGACTACAACCGCGCTGAACCTTGCTGGCTGGAAGTGGGTGGACACGTTGGGTGGAGTTAGCGAAAGTGGGTGGACGTCACGTGATGTCGTTAGGCGGCGCAAACAGTGACATCAGTGACCTTTTAAGCGGTAGTCTCACGACCCGGATAGTAAACAATAAACATGGAGGACATGGAGTCGTTAGTGTTGCTGGTCTTGGTGCTGTGGCTTGTTGTCACCGACAACGCCAACAGATACTGGCAAGAGCGTATAGATGAGGCGAGGCGCATAAGGCTTCGTAATTCTTCTTCTTCCGGGTTTACGGTGTTTACAGATCCCAGCGTGCTCGCGGGGCGTGTGTGGGCATGTGAGGACACTCCTCCTCACCAATCAGTGCACAGGGGAGTGTCTCCTCACGCCCCTAGCCCCACTCGGCTCGGTTGGGCTCGCTTCAGCCCCACTCCAAAACCGTGCGAGTTTTGGGTGCTGAGTAAGGCTGAAGTGAGCTCAGTCGTGCTGCTCTGAGGTAGTCGAAACGCGAGCCGTGTCGGGCTGAAGTGAGCTGAAAAAGGGTAGTGGAAAAGGCCCAATAGACACAGACAACCATTCACACTCACATTCACACCTACGGTCAATTTAGAGTCACCAGTTAACCTAACCTGCATGTCTTTGGACTGTGGGGGAAACCGGAGCACCCGGAGGAAACCCACGCAGACACGGGGAGAACATGCAAACTCCGCACAGAAAGGCCCTCGCCGGCCACGGGGCTCGAACCCGGACCTTCTTGCTGTGAGGTGACAGCGCTAACCACTACACCACCGTGCCTCCAGAGGTGTTTCTGTACAAATATTTGAATTGTGCCAGTTTGGTTGGTATAAACCCATATTAGGTCCACTTTGATAAGTCGGTAACTAAGAAAAAATACAGACTAAGTGAAGAAAGAATAAGAAAAAGTGAAGAAGAATAACTCTTTGACTTGATTTTTCAAGGAAAAAAGTGGAGAATATGTTTCAATGGGAACCCTGGGTATAATACATCACCTTTAGATGCTGTTTTTTTTTTTGCCATGCATTTGAATATGATCTCAAATCCGGCGAGTTATCCATTATGTTCAAGCTATAAAACGGTAATCTCAGAGTCCATTTGAGCATCTCAGGCTCGGATTCTACTCTCATCTGGACCACTTAACAAACGGAAATACCATGAGTCAGCAGAAACGGGAGCGTCGGCTCACTGCAGCTGCATTGTGTTGTTTTTTTTTTTTTATGACAAATATACAGAACACCTGCACTTATAGCAGTTGAACCCGGCAATTAAATCTCAACCCAGGAAACAAAAAAGACTTTCAGGACGTGGAAATCACTTTTGTGCCATGGTTAAAATGGAGTAGCTTGCAGTGCTGAAGTAAGCACACAACAGGGAAATCGCTACTCACTGAAATGACTCATTCCCTCGCTCTCTCTCTCTCTCTCTCTCTGTAGTAAACTCTCAGAAAGTGCACATCCTATACAAGTTCATCAGGATCTGGTTTTAACTAGTCAAACTTGAAAAATGTCTTTAGCTCTCTGCATGGCTTCTGTAGTTTTTCTTTCCATGGTCCAACGCTGCCGAGATAAATAATATCTATAAATTCATTGATGGCACTCGTAGATTCAAATCTGCCATCTCCGGGTGTGATCATTTCCTTTCCACTACATTTAGCTGATGCAGTCTTGAAATTTGCTCAAACTTGTCTCGAAGCAGTGAAACTTTCCATCATCAGAACTTCCAAACGAGCCTGGATCCAACCCCAGCACACTGCACAGCAGCTAATTAAAGTCATGCAATGTGTATGAAATATTAGCAGTAACATGTTTTCTGTAGGGCGGCACGGTGGTGTAGTGGTTAGCGCTGTCGCCTCACAGCAAGAAGGTCCGGGTTCGAGCCCCGTGGCCGGCGAGGGCCTTTCTGTGTGGAGTTTGCATGTTCTCCCCGTGTCCGCGTGGGTTTCCTCCGGGTGCTCCGGTTTCCCCCACAGTCCAAAGACATGCAGGTTAGGTTAACTGGTGACTCTAAATTGACCGTAGGTGTGAATGTGAGTGTGAATGGTTGTCTGTGTCTATGTGTCAGCCCTGTGATGACCTGGCGACTTGTCCAGGGTGTACCCCGCCTTTCACCCGTAGTCAGCTGGGATAGGCTCCAGCTTGCCTGCGACCCTGTAGAAGGATAAAGCAGCTAGAGATAATGAGATGAGATGAGATGAGATGAGACTACTACTACTAATAATAATAATAATAATAAATTGCTTTATGTAGCATTTCACAAAATAAAGCGCAAAATTGCTTTTACAACGTCTTCTGATTCTGCAGACGTTACTTACGCTACCTTCAAGACTTGACGGAAATATCGTAATTACGAGCTGAACACCACTACAATGCTGTAAGTACAATTTGGGAACGCATATTTTTCTATGAGCCCCTACTTTCCGAGTTGGGGGCGTGTCAATACCAAGAACGTCAAGGACATAGGAGCTCATCTGGCCGGCCATCAAAACAACCATGACGACCAAAACATCCAACAGAACTGAAATGTGACAGAGGACCAACCTCCACGACAAAGTGCTTACAACAGGAAAATCAACAAAGGACTACATTTTGTTCCCCGAGCGAAGATCGACCCAAAATATCGATCAGAACTGAATTTGCATGATAAATGAAAGAGGAGATACAATTCTCATCAGAAGAAAATGTCTTAAGTTGACCTCATTACTAATTTGTTAGCAAAAAAATTGACAATACAATGACCAAGTGTTGTGCAGAAGGTCTAGCTCTTTCAAATCAAACAATCAGAACTGAAATCCATTGAGAACTGAGGGAGGGAGGGAGGGAGGGAGGGGACACGATTTAACTGAAAATAAATCAAGAAACAAGAAAATCAACAAACAAATGATCAAGTTTTGTTCCTCATGGAGAGATCGACCCAAAACATCAATCAGAACTGGAATCGGATAAGAACTGCGAGAGGAGATACCATTCAAATGAGAAGTCCCAAAATTCAAGAAGTTGGCCTAATTAGCAGCTCGTTAGCAAAAAATTGACATTGCAATGACTAAGTGTTGTACAGAAGGACTAGTTCTTTCAAACGAACCAATCAGAACGGAAATCCGTGGAGAATTGACAGAAGAGGTACAACTGAACTGAAAATAAACAAAGCTGTAAACAAATTGTTTACAACAGGAAAATCAACAAACCAACGACCAAGTTTTGTTCCTCATGGAAAAATCTACCCAAAACATCGATCAGAATTGAAATCGAGTGAGAACTGTGAGACGAGATAAAATTCTAGCGAGAGGCCTGGAAAATGCGTTAATTTGGCCTAATTAGTAAATTGTTAGCAAAGAATTTGACAAAACAACGACCAAGTTTTGTCCGGAGTGATGAGTTCTTTCAAACAAAACAATCGGAACGGAAATCAGTGGAGGACTGACGGAGAAGATACGATTTAACTGAATTGTGGATGATGGACGGATGGACGACGAACGCAATGCCATGGCAACAGCTCATCGGCCTTATGGACATGAGCTAAAAAGTCATGGTGCCGACGCTAATGCACAGCCGACGGTAAGAATTAAGTGCTAACTGTGCACTTGCTGTTCACACCTTTTTTTCTTTCATTAACTTTTTGTTGATGATCATACAAAAAGTTGTCTTGCCCCGCCCTTTTTTTCCAACCAAATCCATTTCAACATCGCAATTACCACCTCAAAACCTGTACAAACTTTCAAGGAGGACTTGAAGGCAGCATTCGATATACCCCCAAGCCAGAACATGTCTTTAATACTTCTTTAAACGGTTAAGGGTTGTGAGCTTCCTATGAGGGATGCAAACACACTAAAATGTGCCAGATTCGAAAAGAACCCTGGAGTTCCTCTAGAGGATCAAGCCAAAGAATAAAAGAGTTTATTGTAAGAGTTTATACACACCAGATCTTTCCATTCTACCTTACTGTACTTTTACAAGACCTGCATTTGCATACTGCAACCTGATTGGCTCTTACATATTATGATGCAATAACACTTGACTTGGATGTGTTCAACGCTAATTCGGATCTTAAAAAGACACTTTTTCTTGGCATTTTTCGCACGCTAGGTCATCTGTACACTTGGCAGTCTGAGTCTGATTATGTGGTAGACAGAAAAGTCATGGAAGTTTTGTATCTTTGTGCATGTTACGCCCATGAGCTTTGCACATGACCCAACATGGTGGGTGAAAGTCATAAGTCCATACAAGTCCCTCCTCCGACAGTATTATACCTTATCCTTGCAGTCAACTTACAACCCTGACGATCCATGAACATGGAGAACAATAAGTGCAATTCTACACGTAGCCTTCTTAGACCTTTAACCTGTTAGCCTGTTACTAAGCTAGTCGTCATCACCATGTAATCTTAGTTTTATGTACTGGTCTGCCAATGTTATAGTCGAGTCACTAAACCTCGAGTCCAGTCTTGAGTTCCCAGTGTTCAAGTCCAAGTTAAGTCCAAGTCATGAAAGAAAATTTTGAGTCAAGTCCAAGTCGAGTCCACTGTTGATCCGAGCCAAGTCAAGTCCAAGACTCCAACCACACCATTTGACCATTTGGCTGTTTGTTTCAGCGCCATTAACATTAGTTTGTTCCTGAACATGACGTATGACCAGGTGAATGTGCTTCTCTTTATCAGAGAGTGTGAAGTATTCTGTCAGAGATGGTTGGGAGACGGATGGAAGTGCAGAAGGTGTGTTTATTAATACAAGTGAAGATGGTAAACAATCCAGAACGGCAGGCAAAATCGTAAAACGGTGAAACAGGCAACAGGTCGAGCGAGGCACAAACAGGCTATCGTAGACTCGGCAGAATCAAAGACGAGAAACAGGAAATCAGGGATCAGGAACCCAAACAAGGAAATAAGGCTCGGTGATGTGTCAGCAACGCAGCTCAATACTTCGCAAAGTAAGTGTGTTTTCACAGTTTTTATATCGGTGCGCTGATTGTGCCTCAATCCTGTGCAGGTCCGAGTTGTTTACGGCGCGTGCGTGAGAGTGTCAAGGTATGCAGGTGTGACACTCTTGCATGAAATTAGTACAAAAATTAACGTAGATGGGGCGGCACGGTGGTGTAGTGGTTAGCGCTGTCGCCTCACAGCAAGAAGGTCCTGGGTTCGAGCCCCGGGGCCGGCGAGGGCCTTTCTGTGTGGAGTTTGCATGTTCTCCCCGTGTCCGCGTGGGTTTCCTCCGGGTGCTCCGGTTTCCCCCACAGTCCAAAGACATGCAGGTTAGGTTAACTGGTGACTCTAAATTGACCGTAGGTGTGAATGTGAGTGTGAATGGTTGTCTGTGTCTCTGTGTCAGCCCTGTGATGACCTGGCGACTTGTCCAGGGTGTACCCCGCCTTTCGCCCGTAGTCAGCTGGGATAGGCTCCAGCTTGCCTGCGACCCTGTAGAAGGATAAAGCGGCAAGAGATAATGAGATGAGATGAGATTAACGTAGATATAAATACCTTATGCCAAATTATGGCATGCCACAAAAAATGAAGAAAAAAAATCAGAGTCCTCGTCTGCAATTTACAAGTCCGAATGCAGTTAATGCACGAGTCCAAGTCCGAGTCATCAGTGCTGAAGTCCAAGTCAAGTCACAAGTCCTTAAAGGGCATATTCTGGACCAATTTCGTGTTTTTTTATATGAAAGAATGTCCCTTTACACACTCACCCAGAAGGGTAATTTTGCGCAAGGCCATCTGTCTACAGCAGAAAAAAAATAAAATAACAAAACGCGTCTGGAAAAATCCCAAGGGAGTCTGGAGCCAGATTCGTGACGTCACCTGCGGAAGCGCCAGCAGGCTGCGCGAGCTTTGCACGGTTTCAGTGCACAGCCTGTGTAGACCAAGCGCTCCCATTTCTCTCTCATTGTCCGGTCTTTCGGGAAACGATGAGTACTAATCCCATCAAGATTGGTGTTGCTACACCCTCCTACGATACATCTGTTAACCATTTTAATAATTACGCAATAACGTTGAAGAAATTTGCAGAAAACCACCAGGTCGTTTTCTCATAAACAAACCAGTGCTGGCGTAGGATTCAGAGGGAGGCGTCCCGCACGTGACGTCACGAAAATCAGTGTTTCCCGGGAAATCCAAATGCCAAGTTTTTTCAGAGGCGGACCAATTCACCTCGAATGGCTCGATTTCAACTGAATTTTTCTGGTATTGCGCAAGGTAAAAAAATTGCACAAAATGCAGAGTGTTACAGATATTTGACCAAAGTTTAATATAAAATAGGAGAATTACACTGATCTCGCTCCTGAATTTACCCGTGATATGCACTTTAAAATTAGGTCACGAGTCCTGGACTCGAGTACTACAAGCCTGGGGTCCACAGTAATTGGCTTTAGCAGTTGCGGTTCCCCTGCCTTAGTTTATTATTATTATTATTATTTTTGTAAAATTATTTAAAATGTGTTTACCCTAAGGCAAAGCTCACTAAATAAATTAATAAAAATTTAAACCAGAGTATCAGCGACGCAGTAGCTCACATGGCCGTACCATGAGAAACCAGACTCGTTCATAATTAGCGAAGTTGTTCTTCATGAGAACAGTTAGAACAATCTGATCTTCAAAACAAAACAATCAGAATCAAAATCCATTGCAAACTCAGTGAGGAGTAGTGATTTTCCTGAAAGTTTGTTAACCGGCCTAATTAGCGACTTGTTCATGAGAAATCACAAAACTAGGGGGTAACTTTAGTGCAGACTGATTAGATCTTCCAAATAAAATAATCAGAATCAAAATCCATTGAAAGCTCAGGGAGGAGTAGCGATTTTTGTGAATTGCAGATGGACGGATGGACAGACGGACGGAAGATGGACGTCGCTAGTGAGCGAATAAAAGCAGACGCTGTAATAAAGGCTGGGCATCTCATCTCATCTCATTATCTGTAGCCGCTTTATCCTGCTCTACAGGGTCGCAGGCAAGCTGGAGCCTATCCCAGCTGACTACGGGCGAAAGGCGGGGTACACCCTGGACAAGTCGCCAGGTCATCACAGGGCTGACACATAGACACAGACAACCATTCACACTCACATTCACACCTACGCTCAATTTAGAGTCACCAGTTAACCTAACCTGCATGTCTTTGGACTGTGGGGGAAACCGGAGCACCCGGAGGAAACCCACGCAGACACGGGGAGAACATGCAAACTCCGCACAGAAAGGCCCTCGCCGGCCACAGGGCTCAAACCCAGACCTTCTTGCTGTGAGGTGACAGCGCTAACCACTACACCACCGTGCCACCCCAAGGCTGGGCATCCATGTAAAATATTAAAGCAGAATGACAAGCGTTATTGCATCATAACGTGTAAAGCCTCGGTCACAACCGGCCGTACGTGCTCCTACGGCCGGTCTACGTGCAAAAAACGCAAGAAACGCACGGAGGACGCGCGTGTGACGTGCTGATTTTCGAGCCGTAGACTGGCCGCAGACCGGCTGCAGAGGTTCTTTGTCATGTCAAACAAACTCTACAGGCGCTTACGTTTTTTTTCAGGTTGCAAGACAAACTTACGGCCAACGCTAAAAAAAAACGCAGCGATTTGGGAAATGCCAAAAATCGCACGGCCAAAAAATCGTACGTCCGGTTGTGACCTAGGCTTAAGAACCAATCAGGTTTCAGTACACAAATATCTTGTTAATACACTGGTTTATAGGGGAAGAGTGTGGCATATACGGGGATGGGGTGCTTTTATATTTGCATACTTATACAATCTGGATTTCTTGATGTCAGAAATTGTGGGAAAGTTTGTGCTTTTTGCTATTGTTTAATGACATTTTTATGGAACTGCCATATCAAGGAATGTATTATTTAATCTAGAAGAAAAATGGTACTTTATAACAAGTTACGTGTGTGTGTGTGTGTGTGTGTGTGTGTGTGTGTGTGTGTGTTACAGAGCAAGCAAGAGGAAAACTAGGACATAATATTTGAGAGAGAGGATAGAGAGAGATTGACTCTGGGGAAAGTCTCCTTGCTACAATACAGCACGTGATGGCTGAACTGGAACCAAAAGATCATCGGACACCAGCGCCGCTTTTCCAGAACGATCTCGAACCTGTGTTACAACACACGGAACCACCCAGAACATGATCAGTTCCGCATTTAAAATAGCAACACTGTGGCATGTCCTTGTCTCCTTTGTTATGTTTTTGCTGGACCACAAAGAACATAGGACGTGGGTTAAGGAAAAGGGAGTTGGAAGAATAAGGAGATAGCAAGGGAGAGTGACATGGACAGGAAGCACGAGAGAGAAAGAGTGTATATGCATGTTGACCCAGATCGAGAGAACCTAACCATGCTCCACGTGCCTTTGATAAAGGATTTTTTAAAGGGCTATTAGAAGTCATGCAATTAATGTATGCCATATACACATACAGCCATCTGCACACACACACACACACACACACACACACAAAGCCAGACTGGCAGGTGGGACGGCATGCTGAGAAACCGGGCGCAAAATGAGCCAGTAAACACAGAGAGCTGGGATGACTGACAGCAGGAATGAAGACAACAGCGAGGCCTGGAAGACAGAACGCTAGAGGAGAACGCCGGAAAATTGGAGAGCCGTGTTGGACTAGAGTAACTTCCTGCTTTTGCTTGGCCTCATTAGGTCTACGCTCTGTCCCACTCCGTTCTCCTCAAACTCATAGCTACACTATGTGTGTTAAAGGAGCTAAAATTAGCCTTCCTCTCCTCTCCGTTCTCTCGTCCTTTCTTTCCTATCCACCTTACAGATTGAACTAGATTTTCACGAACGCTCATTCTGTACAAGATGGACATTTTGCAGCTATCCGGTTAATGTACTGTATTTAGAGTTCACCAGTACTCTAGTAAAAGTCCTCATCTTTACAGTCTTGATGCTTTCTCTAGAAAACAACAACAGACTCACAGCATAGCGACGAGCGATTTGACTTGGACTTCAAAGCTTACGATTACTCAAATTTGACACTCGAGTCTGCCTTCTGACTCCACAGACTTCAAAATTTATGACTTGAAACTCGCTCATGACTCAATCTGATTCAGCAGTCAAAGCTTATGGCTCTCAATATCTATGGGTCGAAACTCAGCTGAGAATTCAAAGTTTACTCCGAGCAACTTGACTCTGACTCCAAAGCTTATGAATCGTAACTAGATTCTGATTTCAAAGCTTAAGACTCGTAACCAGATTCTGACTCCAAAGCTTATGAATCGTAACTAGATTCTGATTTCAAAGCTTAAGACTCGTAACCAGATTCTGACTCCAAAGGTTATGACTCGTAACCAAAGTCTGACTCCAAAGGTTATGACTCGTAACTATATTCTCATTCCAAAGGTTATGACTCATAACCAGAGTGTGACTCCAAAGGTTATGACTTGTAACTAGATTCTGACTCCAAAGTTTATGACTCATAACTAGATTCTGACTCCAAAGCTTATGACACGTAAGTAAATTCTGACTCCAAAGGTTATGACTCGTAACTAGATTCTGACTCCAAAGCTTATGAATCATAACTAGATTCTGATTTCAAAGCTTAAGACTCGTAACCAGATTCTGACTCCAAAGGTTATGATTCGTAACCAAAGTCTGACTCCAAAGGTTATGACTCGTAACTATATTCTCATTCCAAAGGTTATGACTCATAACCAGAGTGTGACTCCAAAGGTTATGACTTGTAACTAGATTCTGACTCCAAAGTTTATGACTCATAACTAGATTCTGACTCCAAAGCTTATGACTCGTAAGTAAATTCTGACTCCAAAGGTTATGACTCGTAGCTAGATTCTGACTCCAATGCTTATGACTTCTAAACAGGTTCTGACTCCAAAGCTTATGACTCGTAACTAGAATGTGACTCCAAAGCTCATCCCTTGTAACCAGATTCTGACTCCTAATCTTATGACTCATATATGGACTCTGACTTCAAAGCTTATGACTCGTAAATAGAGTCTGACTTCAAATCTTATGACTTGTAACTAGAGTCTGATTTCAAAGCTTATAACTTGCAACTAGATTCTGACTCCAAATCTTACAACTCATAGCTGGATTCTGACTTCAAAGCTTATGACTCATAATTAGATTATGATTTCAAAGCTTATGACTCGTAACTAGATCCTAACCCCAAAGCTTATGACTTGTAACTAGATTCTTACTTGTAACTAGATTCTGACTTCAAAGCTTACGACTCGTAACAAGATTCTGACTCCAAAGCTTATGACTCGTAACTAGAGTCTAACTTCAAAGCTTACGACTCGTAACTAGATTCTGACTCCAAAGCTTACAACTCGTAACTAGATTCTGACTCCAAAGCGTACGACTCATAACTAGAGTCTGACTCCAAAGCTTACAACTTGTAACTACAGCCTGACTCCAAAGCTTATGACTCGTAACTAGATTCTGATTTCAAATCTTATGACTCATAACTAGATTCTGATTTCAAAGGTTATAACTCAACCTTACTCAGACATCAAAGCTTATGACGCTCAACACTGACTTCAGTCATATGACTTGTAACTCAAATCAGACTTCAAAATTCATGACTCACAGCTCAACTCAAGACTTCAAAACTTATGACTTGAAAATCAACTCTGGCTTCGAAGCCTTTAACTCAAACCAGTTCAAATATAAGAGCTTATGACTCTCATCTCTTCCTTCAATGCTTATGACTTAACTCAAATCAGACATCAAAGTCTTGGAGTCAAAGCTCAAATGAGATTTTCAAGCTTATATCTTGCAACCTGACTCAGACTCCAAAGGTTATGACTCACAACTCAACTGACTTCAAGCCTTATGACTCAATCCGTTTCAGACATCAAAGACAACAACACTCAACTCTGAATTCAATGCATATGACTTTCAACTCAAATGAAACTTCAAAGATTACGACTCGCAATTCAACTATGACTTCAAAGCTTACGATTTTCAACCTGGTAACGACTTCTAACTTACGACTCGCAGCACGGCTGGGATGCTGAAGTCATAAACCCACTCTGACTTTCATATGTATGACTTGCACGTTTACTCTGTATCCAAGGCGTTTGACTTGCAACTCAACTTGGACTTCTGTACTTATAACTTGCAGCTCAACTCAAATTGTAGCTTGCAATGCAATTCTGACTTCATGACTGGAGACACAGTGTGGAATTCATAGCTCTGGTGTCTGAGGCGTTGGATTTGACTTGGAATCATAGACAGTTGTAAACAAAGCAGTATTGAGCCACTTCAAAATCTATGCTAACGTTGAAAAAAAAAATTAAACGTTCAGGCTTGTTGGATTTCACAACGGATTTGAACGAGGAGTGATTTTTTTTGGAATGAGAGCAATTTTATTGGATTTCATACTAATTAAGTCATAAAAAGTCTGACTCTTTTTAAAGTGTCTGTCATAACACACACACACACACACAAAAAAAAAGCTGCTGCTCTTATCCTTTTTGACAGCTGCTTCGAGACACATGAGTTCCCTGGCCTAATTATTTCCAGAGTATTCTGAGCAGTAATAGCCATGATGGAAGTGTCACACTGTTGTCGACCTGCCAAACACAATTCGTAGACACACAGACACAAGAGCTGTAGGACTAAATGTAAGGGTTTACATTTATTCTTCATTTTTATCCAAAGCAGCTTACAGGTGAGGCAGAAGCCAATCCAATTACAGAGATGAGTCAAGGCCTAGGGCAACCGAAGTTGCTTTGTTGTAGCTCAGGGGTTGTAACTTATTACCTTTTCAGTACTGGCACAGATCCAGATTTTTAAAGGAATTGCAAAAGTTCGTCATATTATGAATGAGAGGTCAGACTTTAAGGAAGGACTGATCTGCCTTCTTGACCACACTGTACAACCCCGATTCCAAAAAAGTTGGGACAAAGTACAAATTGTAAATAAAAACGGAATGCAATAATTTACAAATCTCAAAAACTGATATTGTATTCACAATAGAACATAGACAACATATCAAATGTCGAAAGTGAGACATTTTGAAATTTCATGCCAAATATTGGCTCATTTGAAATTTCATGACAGCAACACATCTCAAAAAAGTTGGGACAGGGGCAATAAGAGGCTGGAAAAGTTAAAGGTACAAAAAAGGAACAGCTGGAGGACCAAATTGCAACTTATTAGGTCAATTGGCAATAGGTCATTAACATGACTGGGTATAAAAAGAGCATCTTGGAGTGGCAGTGGCTCTCAGAAGTAAAGATGGGAAGAGGATCCCCCTAATTCTGCGCCAACAAATAGTGGAGCAATATCAGAAAGGAGTTTGACAGTGTAAAATTGCAAAGAGTTTGAACATATCATCATCTACAGTGCATAATATCATCAAAAGATTCAGAGAATCTGGAAGAATCTCTGTGCGTAAGGGTCAAGGCCAGAAAACCATACTGGGTGCCCGTGATCTTCGGGCCCTTAGACGGCACTGCATCACATACAGGCATGCTTCTGTATTGGAAATCACAAAATGGCCTCAGGAATATTTCCAGAGAACATTATCTGTGAACACAATTCACCGTGCCATCCGCCGTTGCCAGCTAAAACTCTATAGTTCAAAGAAGCCGCCGTATCTAAACACGATCCAGAAGCGCAGACGTCTTCTCTGGGCCAAGGCTCATTTAAAATAGACTGCAACATATGCTCCCATCCAGACGACGTCTCTTTCAGGGAAGACCTTGCATTTTCCAACATGACAATGCCAAACCACATACTGCATCAATTACAGCATCATGGCTGCGTAGAAGAAGGGTCCGGGTACTGAACTGGCCAGCCTGCAGTCCAGATCTTTCACCCATAGAAAACATTTGGCGCATCATAAAACGGAAGATACGACAAAAAAGACCTAAGACAGTTGAGCAACTAGAATCCTACATTAGACAAGAATGGGTTAACATTCCTATCCCTAAACTTGAGCAACTTGTCTCCTCAGTCCCCAGACGTTTACAGACTGTTGTAAAGAGAAAAGGGGATGTCTCACAGTGGTAAACATGGCCTTGTCCCAACTTTTTTGAGATGTGTTGTTGTCATGAAATTTAAAATCACCTAATTTTTCTCTTTAAATGATACATTTTCTCAGTTTAAACATTTGATATGTCATCTATGTTCTATTCTGAATAAAATATGGAATTTTGAAACTTCCACATCATTGCATTCTGTTTTTATTTACAATTTGTACTTTGTCCCAACTTTTTTGGAATCGGGGTTGTACATATTTTAGCAAACTGGGAGCACTATATATAAAAACAGTTATTCCATGAAATCGAGTCGTACATGAGCTGATAGCCGATGAGGCGCGTAGCACCGAGTTGACTCTAATAATCATCATAATAATCAGTTCAATTTGTATAGTGCCTTTCTCACACCCAAGGTCACTTTACAATTAAGGGGGGGAAAAAAAAGTCCACCAAAGGTCATTATTAAAAAATGTTGTGTTTCCGGTCCACCGGCCGGGTGAGTGCCGTTTGTGCGGTTGAAATTTTTTTTTAACGCCGGTTTTTCAACATTTTTTTCGGGTTCGTAAATCTAAAATCAAACTTGACATTTAGGCATTCCGCGCAGAATATAGAATGGAATCAGCTCTGCGCATGCGCTGTGCGGTACAAAAAAACGGCAGCCACCATGAAGGAAGGAGATCCGGAGTTTTCAAACATTTGCTTAAGTGTGAAATCACAAAATGGTATTCTAGCGAACAACAAAATAGTAAAGATTCAGAAAAACAACTCATTCAGTGATCATTTTAATAGTGTAATTTCATCCGAACTAGGCCTAACGCTCGATTTAGAACTACAAAAAGTCCGTGTGTCGGACCATCACAAACCGTTACTGGAAAATTCATTTGATCTTGATCCATCCGAGACGTTACAAACAGCTTTTGAGTTTTGTTATGCGAAATTCATTACCTACTTTGTTAATGACCCTGACAGATCTGTAGGAGAACCTAATAGATCTATTCAAAATGAGAACGGAACCGAACAAAAAAAATGCGTTTACGGAACTAATGCAGGTTGGCTGGACAGAATTAAAAACTGTGTCTGTAGCAAATAAAAAGAACGAATTACACAACGAAATTATAAAAGACATCCAGAGAGAAGGACCTTGTCTATCTAGACATACTGGCCAAACTGAAGGAACAAATGTAGTAATGAACATTACAAACTGCTTGTGGTATTTAGACGGCCGCCAGGACGTAATCAAAGAGGCAGTGAAATGCCGAGGACCGTCTGTGGTGACGCCTGTTCCTGCACGGTAGATTTTATAATAATATTAAAGTTTTTGTACAAGTTTCAGTTGATTAAACTGTCATATTTTATTAAATGTGTCTGCTTTTGTAATAAAAAAGTACTGAAAGAAAAAGCAAACACAGCATTGCGATTTCTTATCCATCCATTTTATATATATATATATATATATATATATATATATATATATATATATATATATATAAATCCCTCCCTCCCTACTGAAATTTTTTTTGCTCACCCGGTGGACAGGAAACGGATTTTTTTTTAAGGATGGCCAAAAGAGGGTCAAGATGTAATTCCAATGGCGTAGCTACCACAGTCCCACCAGGCGCACGAAGATAAATCCCACACCGCCTGCACAGCCGCTGCGATGACGCCAGGCAACATCGCTCTGAACACCGCACCATGGATCCACAAAGGGAGCACAGAATCACCGCCACACAGAACACTGCTATGTCCCAAACCACCTGCACAGCTAACGTGACGCTGCCGGGCAACATCGCTTGGAACACCGCGCCAAGCACAAAAGCACCGCCGCTGGACACAGAGCGCTGGATAACCCCGATGTTAAAAAGAGCAACGAGCTCACTGCAGTCCATAGCGAGGAGCACAGGCATCACCAACGGCGGACCAAGGCCTGGAGGGAACCGACGCCCAAAGCTGGGTCCAGAGCTACACCACAACTGGCGGACAAAACATCCAAACAAAAAACAAACATCAAACTACACAAACACAAAAAAAAGAAAAACAAACAAAGAAAAATTAAACGCTCCGGTAAGAAGCGGAAGCCAAGACGCACATGGCGTACTCTCAACCAGAAATGGAAATATAAGCCATGTACAATGAGACTGAGTGGAATAACTGTCTTATTCTATCCACATTCACTGGATTTTGAGAAACGGAGCATTTTTATTTTTTGCAAATTTGAGAAATAAAATCTATACAAAACATCCGACAAATAATTTCTGCTTAGAATGTAAACAAACTGGCGAAATGACAGGAGCAATTTGTGAAAAATGCTATAATAATAATTATTCTCGAAAAAAATATACATTCTTACCATCAAATACTTTTATTACATATTTTGATGCTTTTTTTGGGGGTTTTGTTTTCGAGTAGTTTTTATTTCATCCTCGGCTGGTTCAGCAACACGCTCCGCCATTTTGTTTTTCTCTACTCACAGTATATGAGCTGATATCCTAGTAGCAGACTAGCCAATCAGAGCGCACAACTGCTCATATTCAGTGAATGTGGATATTTTGTATATTAGCCAGGTAATGAGCGGTGCCTGGTTTCCTCCAGACGTGATGCTTGGTATTCAGGCCAAAAAGTTCAATTTTGGTTTCATCAAACCAGAGAATCTTGTTTCTCATGGTTTGAGAGTCCTCTAGCTGCCTTTTGGCAAACTCCAAGCAGGCTGTCATGTGCCTTTTACTAAGGAGTGGCTTCTGTCTGGCCACTCTACCATAAAGGCCTGATTTATGGAGTGCTGCCTGGATGGTTGATCTTCTGAAAGGTTCTCCCATCTCCACAAGGATACGCTGGAGCTGTGTCAGAGTGACCCTCAGGTTCCTGCTCACCTCCCTGGCCAAGGCCCATCTTCCCCCATCGCTCAGTTTGGCCAGGTGGCCAGGTCTAGGAAGATTCTTGGTGGTTCCAAACTTCTTCCATTTACGAATGATGGTGGCCACTATGCTCTTTGGGACCTGTAAAGCTGCAGCAATTTTTCTGTACCCTTCTCCAGATCTATACTTTGACACAATCCTGTTTCTGAGGTCTGCAAATAATTCCTTTGACCCCATGTCTTGGAGTTTGCTCTGACATGCACGGTCAACTGTGGAGCCTTACAGTGGTGCTTGAAAGTTTGTGAACCCTTTAGAATTTTCTATATTTGTGCATAAATATAACCTAAAACACCATCAGATTTTTACACAAGTCCTAAAAGTAGATAAAGAGAACCCAATTAAACAAATGAGACAAAAATATTATACTTGGTCATTTATTTATTGAGGAAAATGATCCAATATTACATATCTGGCCCTGTGATGACCTGGCGACTTGTCCAGGGTGTACCCCGCCTTTCGCCCGTAGTCAGCTGGGAAAGGCTCCAGCTTGCCTGCGACCCTGTAGAAGGATAAAGCAGCTACAGATAATGAGATGAGATGAGATGACATATCTGTGAGTGGCAACAGTATGTGAACCTCTAGGATTAGCAGTTAATTTGAAGGTGAAATTAGAGTCAGGTGTTTTCAATCAATGGGATGACAAATCAGGTGTGAGTGGGCACCCTGTTTTATTTAAAGAACAGGGATCTATCAAAGTCTGATCTTCACAACACATGTTTGTGGAAGTGTATCATAGCACGAACAAAGGAGATTTCTGAGGACCTCAGAAAAAGCGTTGTTGATGCTCATCAGGCTGGAAAAGGTTACAAAACCATCTCTAAAGAGTTTGGACTCCACCAATCCACAGTCAGACAGATTGTGTACAAATGGAGGAAATTCAAGACCATTGCTACCCTCCCCAGGAGTGGTCGACCAACAAAGATCACTTCAAGAGCAAGGTGTGTAATAGTCTGCAAGGTCACAAAGGACCCCAGGGTAACTTCTAAGCAACTGAAGGTCTCTCTCTCATTGTCTAATGTTAATGTTCATGAGTCCACCATCAGGAGAACACTGAACAACAATGGTGTGCATGGCAGGGTTGCAAGGAGAAAGCCACTGCTCTCCAAAAAGAACACTGCTGCTCATCTGCAGTTTGCTAAAGATCACGTGGACAAGCCAGAAGGCTATTGGAAAAATGTTTTGTGGACGGATGAGACCAAAATAGAACTTTTTGGTTTAAATGAGAAGCGTTATGTTTGGAGAAAGGAAAACACTGCATTCCAGCATAAGAACCTTATCCCATCTGTGAAACATGGTGGTGGTAGTATCATGGTTTGGGCCTGTTTTGCTGCATCTGGGCCAGGACGACTTGCCATTATTGATGGAACAATGAATTTTGAATTATACCAGTGAATTCTAAAGGAAAATGTCAGGACATCTGTCCATGAACTGAGTCTCAAGAGAAGGTGGGTCATGCAGCAAGACAACGACCCTAAGCACACAAGTCGTTCTACCAAAGAATGGTTAAAGAAGAATAAAGTTAATGTTTTGGAATGGCCAAGTCAAAGTCCTGACCTTAATCCAATTGAAATGTTGTGGAAGGACCTGAAGCGAGCAGTTCATGTGAGGAAACCCACCAACATCCCAGAGTTGAAGCTGTTCTGTACAGAGGAACGGGCTAAAATTCCTCCAAGCCGGTGTGCAGGACTGATCAACAGTTACCGCAAACGTTTAGTTGCAGTTATTGCTGCACAAGGGGGTCACACCAGATACTGAAAGCAAAGGTTCACATACTTTTGCCACTTACAGATATGTAATATTGGATTATTTTCCTCAATAAATAAATGACCAAGTATAATATTTTTTGTCTCATTTGTTTAACTGGGTTCTCTTTATCTACTTTTAGGACTTGTGTGAAAATCTGATGATGTTTTAGGTCATATTTATGCAGAAATATAGAAAATTCTAAAGGGTTCACAAACTTTCAAGCACCACTATATATAGGGAGGTGTTGGCAATCCCCCATCATATCCAATCAATTGAATTTACCACAGGTGGACTCCAATTAAGTTGTAGAAACATCTCAAGCAGTATCAGTGGAAACAAAATGCACCTCAGGTCACTTTTGGGTGTCATATTAAAGGGCATGCACACTTGTGAACATATGATATTTTGACTTTTAATAAATTAGCACAAATGTCTAAAAACCTGCTTTCACTTTGTCATTATGGGCTATTTTGTGTAGAATTTTGTGACAAAAAAGGAACTCAATCTATTGTAGAATAAGTCTGTAACTTAATAAAACGTGGAGAAGGTGAAAGGGGTGTGCAGACTTTCCGGCTTGACTGTATACATTATACACACACACATAGATGCACCTGTATCGTCATCATCATCATCATCATCATCCTTAAGCACTGATGTTACAATACCAACCAGTAGGTGTGTAACGGTACACGTATTCGTACTGGACCGTTTTGGTACAAGACTTTCGGTATGGTGAAGATGTGTACCGAATGCAATCTTTAACCGTAATTAACAGTCTTTTTTTTTTGCGTGCAGAACAAACTTCAAATCAGAGTTCCCACATGAAGATATTAAGTGGCGGACCGTATGTTTATTAAGTCTCCGCCTTGCACTTCCATCGCACTACAGGCACAGCCAAGCTAGCGAACATCATTTACCCCTTTCACATATCCCACAATCCACTGCGTGGTTGGGAACCTCCAGCGGCTAGGTCCAGGCTGCTGATAACGGTACAAAAGCTAATATTGGGCTGTATAATCAGTTTCGATGTTCGAATATCGGATGTTCAAATATTATTACAGGTTTACATGGTCTCACAGATTTTTTCAAGATGCTTGAAATGATCACACATTTACAATTTATCATCAATGTAAATGTACACTCAATGTTGTTGGACAGAGTTATAGTGCTGAGAGTGAAAGTCAAAGGGCTGTATGGGCGATAATAATAAGGATGACCGATTAAAGCTAGACGGCCTTTCGATTTCATAAAATCGGTGAAATTTAGTTCCCTCTGAAATTTGGTCATTGTGATATACCGTAAAATACCAAATAATAGCCCGGGCGATTATTTGTCTCAATCACGTAAGAGACCCGGCGCGTATTAGAGACTAGGCGGCTATTTGGAACAGGCGATTAATTCCTTCTTCACAAACACCTTCCCCAAAATCTACCTCAAAACGGGGAAAAAATCATTCTCAGATAGGCCTACTTTTAACCAGTATAACTTACAGTTTGTTTAGAGTTAGATTACAGATAGCACGGTGCCGACTTCGGGGAATTTTGAAGACGCAGAATGCATCTTCGCATGGCACAGTCGGGGTGGATAAAGGATAAATCACACACCTTTTCCTGTTAATGACTAGTTAAGCGCATGCTTTACAAAATAATCAAGAAACCACACCATTGTCTGTGCGCAGCACTGTGATTTAATTACTCTGCAAAGTTATGGTCACTTGCTATCACCCTCACCCATGCAGCCTCCACCCTTTGCGCTTCGCGATGTCTGTCAATCTGAAATTGCATGGAGGGCGCGACGTTGAAGCAACATAATTAGGGTGCGAAGTGTCAAACCAAAGGGTTTTTTCTTATGCTGAAAAATAAGTGACCTGCAGTGGCTACATACTGTCATCTTGCATCACGTTTCTCTCCAAGACGTCTCCCTATTTGGCCGATATGAGCCTATTCCCCAAGTGAGTTGGTACGGTGGCTCGACCCCGTAGAAAACTTAAAGTTCGGATGAAAGTTAGTTGAATAGGTTACTGACTTGTAGGCCTACATGTTGCCTGCCTGACGCGTGCTTCTGCCCAACTTGCACGACAGATTACTTGTTGAAAAGGCCCCTTGGATTAGATTGGCCGCGAGCAGACTGAAATGCATGTTAGAACGCTCTCACCTTTTTTGTAAAGCGTCTTCCAGATCCGAATGGGTAAGGGCAAGTGAAATGGTATAAGGTCTTTAATAAAACTCAGTGTGTGCTTTGACGCATGCATTCGGCAATTTAGGTCGTTTAACAGAAGCAGCAGTCCAACCTTGGAAACCCGCAGTCCTCAATGTCACCACACACGCTGGCTTTCGTTGGGTATACCCAAAGGGGTGGCTAAGACATCTGTCAAAAGTTACGGAGTTGCATTCCTCAAGAAATATTACGGTAGACCAAGATTATAACATTGAAATGGCATGTTTATTATCACGTAACAAAATGTTGTAAACAGTATTATAGAAATAATTTCATTCATTCATTCATTCATTCATATTGTTTCGGTAGAAAACTATGCAATGCAAAATCGTTTAAACACCAGAAAACCAGAAAAGTGCTGGGCCTCAAGATTCTAGATAGAACGTTCGGACGCTTTTTTTTTTTTTTAGACCCCGGCGAGTATTCGGAACCGGCCTTTATTTGTCACAACACACGCGTACACCCGGCCGTTAAAGGGAACTCGGTGGTTAATTGGAACTCGGCTATTATTTGGTATTTTACGGTATGTTTATTTCTGTAATATCTCACAAAACAGCAGGCCATTCTGTTCTGTGGCTGGGAAACGATTTAATTTGAAGGGATTCCCGAGCAAATAATGTGCATGAAATCGCTTGCTTTGCGCAGTCAAGCAGACGGAGGAAGTCCGTGTGTGTGTGCATGCACAGGTTTACCTTTGACCGTGCACTGACAGTTCCATCATTCCGTCGCTAAAAGAACAGCTGATCACACCGAGGTGCTCGCTGACCGCCGATATTTATCAGTTTGATGTTTCCTGCGTTTTCTTTCCTTCGTATAAAACATAACGTCTTTTCTTCTCGCTTTCTTTCCGTTACTGTAGTCGGTCTTTCACGTTTCATTCGCACACTCGCATCCACCATTTTTCTCTCCTGTTTCAAATTTGTATCCCACAATGCCTTGCGTCAACAGGGAAAGCCCACCATGTCTTGCATGATGTACGGTAGTATCTTGTATTGGGTCATGGTGAAGCAGGAAAAAATAGCGGAGAATTTAGGGCCACGTGGCTCTAAATTCATTAATTGCTCCATTTAAAAAAAAAATTAATAATAATAATAATAATAAATTTGGAAGTCTGTAGCTTTCGGTTCACTAAACAAAAATAACTGGGTGTTGGGGAAAATTCTTTTTATGACCTACACTCGAAAAATCTGAAAGGTAGTCTACCTTTAAAAGCTTCTGTGCTGATGAATACCATGGAACCAGTAACTAGACATTAAAAAAAAAAGCAATCTAATAACATCACATTTCAGCTTCCAGCCAATATTATTTGAACATCGATACTGATTATACAGCTCAATATTGGTTTTTGTACCGTTATCAGCAGCCTGGGCCTGGCCACCGGAAGTTCCCAACTGCACAGTGGATTGTGGGATTTGGGAAAGGGGCGAATGGCTAGCGTGAACGAGAAGCCAGAGGTTGAAGCCCCGCCCTGATCATTAAGGTCTCCTGTTTGGGAACACTTCAGTTTCCTGGTGAAATACAACGACGGACAAAGACAAGTGGATAAGATGAAAGCAGCATTCCGACACTGTTCAGTAGTAATCGGGTACGCTTCTGGCAACACATCGAACTTGATCACTCATTTGAAACGGCACCACACGGATGTGAATATAACCTCTGTCCCAAGCGAGAGGGGATTTTCTACAGCTGGAGAAACTGTAATTGCCAGCAGATCTGCCCTTTCCGAGGACAATGTGGACAAGTTAATTTTTCTGAAGGAAAAAAAAACCATGAAGATTGAATGAGTCTGAGCAGGCCTACAAGCTGGAACTGTTCGTGCTGCACTTCAGTCAATATGGAAAAGTTCATTTCATTCATTTTAATTTATTTGAGAATCTTTTTTATTGGAGAAGTTTTCAGTGGTTTGGATCAGTATTCGATTTTAATTTTGTGGCTCCTGCCTCATAGAGCCGAAGCGAGGCAGTAGCCACTATGCCATCGTGTTGTAAGAATGAGTGGAACAATAGCGAAACTTCGTAACCAATTGGCACTTATCCTGATCAAGTTCGATTACCCGTTCTACAACCCCGATTCCAAAAAAGTTGGGACAAAGTACAAATTGTAAATAAAAACGGAATGCAATGATGTGGAAGTTTCAAAATTCCATATTTTATTCAGAATAGAACATAGATGACATATCAAATGTTTAAACTGAGAAAATGTATCATTTAAAGAGAAAAAATAGGTGATTTTAAATTTCATGACAACAACACATCTCAAAAAAGTTGGGACAAGGCCATGTTTACCACTGTGAGACATCCCCTTTTCTCTTTACAACAGTCTGTAAACGTCTGGGGACTGAGGAGACAAGTTGCTCAAGTTTAGGGATAGGAATGTTAACCCATTCTTGTCTAATGTAGGATTCTAGTTGCTCAACTGTCTTAGGTCTTTTTTGTCGTATCTTCCGTTTTATGATGCGCCAAATGTTTTCTATGGGTGAAAGATCTGGACTGCAGGCTGGCCAGTTCAGTACCCGGACCCTTCTTCTACGCAGCCATGATGCTGTAATTGATGCAGTATGTGGTTTGGCATTGTCATGTTGGAAAATGCAAGGTCTTCCCTGAAAGAGACGTCGTCTGGATGGGAGCATATGTTGCTCTAGAACCTGGATATACCTTTCAGCATTGATGGTGTCTTTCCAGATGTGTAAGCTGCCCATGCCACACGCACTAATGAAACCCCATACCATCAGAGATGCAGGCTTCTGAACTGAGTGCTGATAACAACTTGGGTCGTCCTTCTCCTCTTTAGTCCGAATGACACGGCGTCCCTGATTTCCATAAAGAACTTCAAATTTTGATTCGTCTGACCACAGAACAGTTTTCCACTTTGCCACAGTCCATTTTAAATGAGCCTTGGCCCAGAGAAGACGTCTGCGCTTCTGGATCATGTTTAGATACGGCTTCTTCTTTGAACAATAGAGTTTTAGCTGGCAACGGCGGATGGCACGGTGAATTGTGTTCACAGATAATGTTCTCTGGAAATATTCCTGAGCCCATTTTGTGATTTCCAATACAGAAGCATGCCTGTATGTGATGCAGTGCCGTCTAAGGGCCCGAAGATCACGGGCACCCAGTATGGTTTTCCGGCCTTGACCCTTACGCACAGAGATTCTTCCAGATTCTCTGAATCTTTTGATGATATTATGCACTGTAGATGATGATATGTTCAAACTCTTTGCAATTTTACACTGTCGAACTCCTTTCTGATATTGCTCCACTATTTGTCGGCGCAGAATTAGGGGGATTGGTGATCCTCTTCCCATCTTTACTTCTGAGAGCCGCTGCCACTCCAAGATGCTCTTTTTATACCCAGTCATGTTAATGACCTATTGCCAATTGACCTAATGAGTTGCAATTTGGTCCTCCAGCTGTTCCTTTTTTGTACCTTTAACTTTTCCAGCCTCTTATTGCCCCTGTCCCAACTTTTTTGAGATGTGTTGCTGTCATGAAATTTCAAATGAGCCAATATTTGGCATGAAATTTCAAAATGTCTCACTTTCGACATTTGATATGTTGTCTATGTTCTATTGTGAATACAATATCAGTTTTTGAGATTTGTAAATTATTGCATTCTATTTTTATTTACAATTTATACTTTGTCCCAACTTTTTTGGAATCGGGGTTGTACTTTTTTATAAACTTTGGAACCAGTCAGAACCAGAAACGAAATAAGTGAAACCTCATTACAGTGCCTTGCAAAAGTATTCATCCCCCTTGGTGTTTGTCCTGTTTTGTCGCATTACAAGCTGGAATTAAAATGGATTTTTGGGGGGTTAGCACCATTTGATTTACATAACATGCCTACCACTTTACACTGTTTTTTTTTTTTTATTGTGACACAAACAATAATTAAGATGAAAAAATAGAAATCTGGAGTGTGCATAAGTACCCCCCCCCCCCCCACCAAAAAAAAAAAGTCAATACTTTATAGAGCCACCTTTTGCTCCAATTACAGCTGCAAGTCTCTTGGGGTATGTCTCTATTAGCTTAGCACATCTAGTCACTGGGATTTTTGCCCATTCCTCCAGGCAAAACTGCTCCAACTCCTTCAAGTTAGATGGGTTGCGTTGGTGTACAGCAATCTTCAAGTTATGCCACAGATTCTCAATTGGATTGAGGTCTGGGCTTTGACTAGGCCATTCCAAGCCATTTAAATGTTTCCCTTTAAACCACTCCACTGTAGCTTTAGCAGTATGTTTAGAGTCATTGTCCTGCTGGAACGCGAACCTTCGTCCCAGTCTCAAACCTCTGGCTGATTCAAACAGGTTTTCCTCCAGAATTGCCCTGTATTTAGTCCCATCCATCTTTCCTTCAGTCCTGACCAGCTTTTCTGTCCCTGCAGATGAAAAACATCCCCACAGCATGATGCTGCCACCACCATGCTTCACTGTAGGAATGGTGTTCTCATGGTGTTGGGTTTGTACCACACATGGTATTTCCCATGATGGCCAAAAAGTTCAATTTTTGTCTCATTTGACCAGAGAATCTTCTTCCATGTGTTTGGGGAGTCTGACACATGCTGTTGGGCAAACTCCAAATGTGATTTTTTTTTTTTAAGCAATGGCTTTTTTCTGGCCACTCTTCCATAAAGCCCTGCTCTGTGGAGTGTATGGCTTAAAGTGGTCCTATGGACAGATACTCCCATCTCTGCTGTGGATCTTTGCAGCTCCTTCAGTGTTATCTTTGGTGTCTTTGTTGTATCTCTGATTAATGCCCTCCTTGCCCGGTCTGTGAGTTTAGGTGGACGGCCTTCTCTCGTCAGGTTTGTAGTGGTGCCATATTCTTTCCATTTTGCTATAATGGATTTAATGGTGATCCCTGGGATATTCAAAGTTTGGGATATTTTTTATAGCCCAACCCTGATCTATACTTCTCCACAACTTTGTCTCTGACCTGTTTGGAGGCTCCTTGGTTTTCATGTTGCTTTCTGAGTAGAGTTGCAGAGTCAGGGTCCTTCCAGAACAGGGTGATTTACACAGACATCATGTGACACTTTAATTGCACACAGCAGGCTCTTGAATCAACTAATTATTTGACTTATGAAGTGAATTGGTTGGACCAGCTCTTATTTAGGGGTTTCATACGAAAGGGGGTGAATACCTATGCACACTCCAGATTTCTGTTTTTTCATCTTAATTATTGTTTGTGTCACAATAAAACAACAATTTGCACCTTTAAAGGAACAGTCCACCGTATTTCCATAATGAAATATGCTCTTATCTGAATTGAGACGAGCTGCTCCGTACCTCTCCGAGCTTTGCGCGACCTCCCAGTCAGTCAGACGCAGTCAGACGCGCTGTCACTCCTGTTAGCAATGTAGCTAGGCTCAGTATGGCCAATGGTATTTTTTGGGGCTGTAGTTAGATGCGACCAAACTCTTCCGCGTTTTTCCTGTTTACATAGGTTTATATGAGCAGTGATATGAAACAAGTTCATTTACACAAATTGAAACGTAGCGATTTTCTATGCTATGGAAAGTCCGCACTATAATGACAGGCGTACTAACACCTTCTGCGCGCTTCGACAGCGCATTGATATCTGAGCTCTGTATCAATGCGCTGCCGAAGCGCGCAGAAGGTGTTAGTACGCCTGTCATTATAGTGCGCACTTTCCATAGCATAGAAAATCGCTACGTTTCAATTTGTGTAACTGAACTTGTTTCATATCACTGGTCATATAAACCTATGTAAACAGGAAAAACGCGGAAGAGTTTGGTCGCATCTAACTACAGCCCCAAAAAGTACCATTGGCCATACTGAGCCTAGCTACATTGCTAACAGGAGTGACAGCGCGTCTGACTGCGTCTGACTGACTGGGAGGTCGCGCAAAGCTCGGAGAGGTACGGAGCAGCTCGTCTCAATTCAGATAAGAGCATATTTCATTATGGAAATACGGTGGACTGTTCCTTTAAAGTGGTAGGCATGTTGTGTAAATCAAATGGTGCTAACCTTCCAAAAATCCATTTTAATTCCAGCTTGTAATGCGACAAAACAGGACAAACACCAAGGGGGATGAATACTTTGCAAGGCGCTGTCAAACTTCGTAGTATCGGAAGATAATCGGCAGATAAAAAGATAAACGAAATTCGCCTCGTGGTTCACCAAGGCTACTGATTCGATATCAAGTAAGTGGTGTTTATTTTCAGAAAATTGACCTTTTCGATTATCGCAGCTTTTGTTTGGTCCTTCTGAAAGGTCAAATGAAAGGTTTGGTAAGGTTTTTTTTTTAGCTTTTTGGCAGATGTATTTATATTGAGAAGCTGATATCAAACTTTTGATATTCGCTTTAATTTTTTTTTATTTTAGAGTCTTTACGCTACACTTGTGAAACAAAATGTGCTCATTAGTACTAAATAATGCTTCTAAGACAATTCATGAACAAGTGGTTTCTTTCTTACTATTTTGAAAATAGATCTAGTTCACAGCGCTGTATTTCAAACAAAACACAATAAACAAAATTGGGAGCCAAAATACTCCAAGCCCTGATGCTGCTCACAGCTTGGTGACGCTTGCAAGAGATGAGGCGAGTATCATTGATAACATGTATATATGTGAAATTTACTGTATGGACATGGGATCAGAAAACTATTGTATTTATAAGCAATAGCCACATGTACCTGAAAATGAACCGAACCATGACTTTAAAACCGAGGTACGTACCAAACAGTGATTTTTGTGTACCATTACACCCCTACAGGGATCGAAACGGGCAGTCATCCACTCGCCAATGCAAGTTGGAAAGGGTACGGGCGACTAGTGACAACATGTACTCGACCGAGTGGGCGACTGGCTCGCCACGCTATATATATATATATATATATATATATATATATATATATATATATATCAAACTACTCACTGCCTCGATGGTTTCTATCAACGATTCTCGCCCATTTTAAGCAGAACTTGGTCTATTTTACCGTTTTTTACGATAATTTCAATAGATTTTGTGAGACATTTGTCAAGTTGGCATAGACGCGGGCGCCGCCATATTGTTTACGTGCGCAGTATACACCGCTACATGCAGCATGGCTGCGCGAAGTTTCGTTTCTTCCCGTTCATTTTCGTTGCTGCCCGTGAAGACAAATGTAACTTGAAGCGCTATTGGTCAGATAGATTAGACCCCCGCGAAGTTTAAAAGTCCTTGGCTTGACATTTCTGACAGCTATCAAAACAAACGGATATCGCTCAACAAGTATGTGGCCCTTATTTCTGTTTCTTTTAAATACTTGGTAACAAAGCCACCATTTTGTTTTTCTCTACTCACAGTATATAAGCTGATATCCTACTATTAGAGTAGCCAATTAGAGCATGCGATTGCTCAGCCTGCAGGT
The DNA here is from genome assembly GCF_027579695.1 of Neoarius graeffei. NCBI lineage: Eukaryota > Metazoa > Chordata > Actinopteri > Siluriformes > Ariidae > Neoarius > Neoarius graeffei. Next base: position 99,083,084 of record NC_083570.1, read on the forward strand.
GATGAGAGGGAGTATGTGGCAGGAGATGTAGAGCCCCAGGAGAGACAGAATGAGGAGGTGGAAGATGAAGATGACGAGGAGGCGCAGCATGATGTGGTGTATGACCCGATAGATGATGAGGATGATGATCTGGATGAGGGTTTCGAAGATTGTGGTGTTAATGAGATGACTGAGGAAGAAGTTTATGGAGCACTTGCATGTGACGTCACAGCCGATCCAGATTGTGACAGACGCCATCTTGTCGGTCAAACGCCATATTTCCGCCTTCTACTTCTACCTTTTCTTCTGGAAAACCCTACTACAATTCTACTACAACGGCTGCGGCTACAAGCTCTCCCTACCTGTGCACGTTTTTTATGTTTTTCGTGTGTATTTTTGCATGTTGTTCGTCTGTACCGGACTTCAATATCCACTACAACCGTATGGACTTACTGGACATTGGTTTCCAGCAGAAAATGACGGTTTGTAGCGATTTCCATCGCATGCACAACATTCCGGACGAGATAGCGAGACCAGCGGGGTCTCCGTGGATTGTTATCGGAAGCAAAGTGAAGGAGGCGGCGCCGGGAGCGGAAGCAAAAGCGAGGCTGCAGAGCCGGCCTGTTGACTAAGCTCAGAAAACAGCCACTCAAATCTCCACTGCCGCCTCTACCTCTCCAACGCCAGATCCATGGTAAACGAGACGGACGATTTGGAATTACAGCTGGAATTACCTTATTCTATTCTATAATCGGCTGGTCAGTGCTATACTAGATAATACTTAAGTGACTTACCCATCCAATGAGGATTATTTTCTTGTTTACAAGATGCCGCGGTTGACAAATCCTGAATTTCTGTAAAGATAACTGTCCAGAGATTTATAAGCACGCAGTGCTTCACCACTGAACAGCGAGGGAAAGTTAATGAGGTAATTATACACGTCTGGGTATTCTGCTGGCAGTTCAACATCCACTGACACGATCGTGAAAACTCCGTCCGGTAAGCCATAAGGGTCACTAATCTGTAGATCGTTTATTTTAGACATATATCTAGTTATCTGTTCATTAGAAAAATGAGCCGTGTAGTCCGTCGGTTGAAATTGATCCATTCTGTACACGAGTGCAGCAGCATTCAGCTGTGTTTTTTACCGACAAGATGGCGGCTGTGTACTTTCCGGTCACGTGACTGCAAGATCTCTATTGACAGTTGAAATTGATCACTCGTGTATAATATGGTTGTATTATATGAATAAATATATAAAATCGGCTTGAAATTTGTAATTATAAATACGGACCAGTGCTACTCCATTCGGACCAGTACCTCTGAGAGGCACTGGTCCAAATGGACCAGTGCTCCCAAATTCCCGTTTCGATCCCTGCCCTACCAACCAGTCATCCTTAATCCCTAAACCTGCTCCAGTGCTTGAGTTATATAACTACACGGTAAACACACCAATGCTCAATTACACTATTAGAACCTGTGCTTAGCTTCACGTAACACTCATGATGTCTCCGTGCAGAAATATACTGCCGGTCATTGCATCACCCCCTGGCTACTGGCCAACAGTTGCATTACGCAGGTATGTGACATGCTCTAGTGACATGACTACATTCAGTCCATGAGGCCTGCAAGGTCATGTGCTACTGTAAAGACAGCTTTCAGACATTCCTGTTCTCTTATTCACCATTTCTGTGAAAGCATGTCAGGTGGAGCGTCACTGACTAGCTAGCTTAACGTTAAACCACCATGATGCACAGCATGCATTCATTTTGAGAATTCACATTTCTGTCTTTGGTAACGGCATTAGGTTTTGTAAGCGTTGTGGCAATAATACAACGATGCGTTGACAGAAAATGTACTTTTAATACTTAAGTATTTTTAAAAGCGAGTACTTCAGTACTTTAACTTAAGTAAAAATGTGACTGGACAACTTTCACTTGTATCGGAGTAACATTTGACCAGCGGGATCTGTACTTTGACTTAAGTAATGAAGTTGGATACTTTGCCCACGTCTGGTTTTCACAGTTTTTATATCGGCGTGCTGATTGCCCCTTAATCCTGTGCAGGTGCGAGTCGTTTACGGTGTGCACATGCGAGAGTCCTCTTGGTGTGTGCGCTGTCCGGAGCACGCCTGAGAGTCTATCTGATGCATGCGCCAAGGCACGCAGGTGTGACACTCTTGCACGAAATTAGTATAAAAATTAACGTAGATATAAATATCTTATGCCAAATTATTATGGCATGTTACAAAAAATAAAGAAAAAATCAGAGTCCTCGTCTCTAATTTACGAGTCTGAATGCAGTTAATGCACGAGTTCGAGTCCAAGTCCGAGTCATCAGGGCTCAAATCCAAGTCGAGTCACGAGTTCTTAAAATTAGGGCATGAGTTAGACTTGAGTACTACAAGCCTGCGCAAAACAGTAAGCGCTAACAGTGCTGATTATTTTGTTTTTGTGTTTACTATATGTTTCTTCATCCAGCTCTTTTAGACACATTTTAAAAATGCAAAAAAAACCAAAAAAACACCAAAATATCGCAAAATGTTTTTATGCTTGGCTGAAGTGGATAAGTAGGTCTATCAATCAATACAAAATGCGCAGACAGAGTCATAAAAGATGACATATGGGTGGGATGCAAGTCAAACGGTTCACCATTATATTTCAACATAAACACAGCCAAAGAGGACAAACTGCTGTTTGGATAAACTGATGGATGGATGGATGGATGGATGGATGGATGGATGGATGGATGGATGGATGGATGACCAAGCACCCAAAAACCGAAACCAACACGCCATTAAAAGTCTAAAGTCCTTCCCGGGCCATGCCGGGGTCTTCCCAGGCAGTCTCTCATCCCAGTACTAACCAGGCGCATTGGGCAGCGCCGATCTTCGTTTCCGTAGCCCTCAGTGCCTCGAGTATACAGCTAGGGTTACAGTGGGGGGCGGGTCCTCTGGTAACCACGAGAGTTTGACTCCCCACTCGCATCTGTATTGCAGTGTGGCTTGTCAGATGGCAGTAGGTACGATTTTTATTACGGTCTTTGATACGACCCGACCATGAGTAGAACTCCATCTCCTGATCGAGAAGCGGACACGCTAACCACTAGGCCATCTCACAGTACACCATTAAAAGCTTATGGAAAACCAAGAAAGCAGTGCGACAAGAGGGAGAATTCAAGACAATTTCTGATAAAATACTGATAAATCTGGGGGACTTTGTCATCAGTCGAAATATCAATTGATTTTATCGGTCCACTGATAAATTGATCAAACCATACTACTTCATAACAGATACACAGTCCTGTGCAGAAGTCTTAGGCACGTGTAAAGAAATGCTGTAGACAAAAATGGCTTACAAAATAATGAAATGAAATGTTTCAACATTTCAAAAAAAAACTATAAACCATAATAAGTAAGCCATAATAAATGAAACAAAGTCAATATTTGGTGTGAGACGACCCTTTGCTTTAAAAAAGAAACAGCAGTTATGGAACACAGATTCATGTGGGGCGGCACGGTGGTGTAGTGGTTAGCGCTGTTGCCTCACAGCAAGAAGGTCCGGGTTCGAGCCCCGTGGCCGGCGAGGGCCTTTCTGTGTGGAGTTTGCATGTTCTCCCCGTGTCCACGTGGGTTTCCTCCGGGTGCTCCGGTTTCCCCCACAGTCCAAAGACATGCAGGTTAGGTTAACTGGTGACTCTAAATTGACCGTAGGTGTGAATGTGAGTGTGAATGGTTGTCTGTGTCTATGTGTCAGCCCTGTGATGACCTGGCGACTTGTCCAGGGTGTACCCCGCCTTTCGCCCATAGTCAGCTGGGATAGGCTCCAGCTTGCCTGCGATCCTGTTGAACAGGATAAAGCGGCTACAGATAATGAGATGAGATGGTCCATGGCAGGCGTCGCTTATCCGTGCGATCTTCACGAGACTTGTGCGAGACTTCGAAACGTGAAGAAGTGTCAGCCAGGTGTCAGTGCCGCCATTTTGAAAACTGTTTTCCAAACGAAGTATTGCACAAAAACGAGTTTAAATGACGATTACTGCCTACTTTTTTCAAACTTTCCTGATTGCTATCAAAACAAACAAAACTTCCGGCTTGATTACATCAGCATTCGAAAGAGGGCGCGCGCGTCTTTTGACAACGTTGGCAGATGTTGGTCGCTTTGATTTCCGCTGTACGTTTTACTTCCGTCCTACAATGTCTCGCACAGGTCTCAGCGAATCTCGTTTACGGCCATTGCTTTGACAAATGGACTGATATATTACAGAGCATATTTCAAACACTCATAACTTGCTATAGCAGTGACCAGCGCTCGAAACTAACGGTGTCCCGATGTCCCGGGGACCATAAAAAATGTCATCGGGACACAAAATGATCATATCTGGGACAATCCCGGGACAATGGAAAAAAATAGATCTAGAAAAAAAGTTCTACATTAATATTATTTACAAAGCCGTAACACATACGTAGACATTCACCTAATTTGTCAATTTTAATTTTAAAACGTTAACAGCGAAAAATACATAGTAGCTACACTTTCGATGCACCTGCATCCGTAGGCTACAGAGCAGCGCATTCTGTTCTAGAATCTTCGGCCGGAGTCTGCATTATATGGACTTGGAATGGAATTGCTACCGCACACGCTGCGCCGACTCTTGCCAGAACAAAAATGCTTAAGTGGTTGAAGCGGACCGACCGCGGGGAAGAAACTGAAAGCCCAGACATAACGTCTCCGGGACCTTCAGGATCCAAAGTGTCATCGCCTGGTCTGCAGGCAACGCTAGCAACTGAATGAACTGAATGAACACTGTTAGACACGTTATAAAACACAACAGGAATGATGTGGATGATATTGACGGAAGATACCGTTCAACAGAATAAGTGAGTTTTCTTGGTGTCTTTCTAGTTCAGAAAGTTTAGTCAGTCAGCAGCACAACTAGGCTCGGACCTGGCACTATGCTGATGTTGCTAACATTTGCACCCACGTTTCGGCACCGAAAGTTCATAAAATGGATAACGGAAAGTTCATAAAAATGGATAACGGAAAGTTCTTAAAAATGAATAACGGTAATGGATAACGGAGAGTTCATAAAAATGGATAACGGTAATGGTGAAAATTATAAGTTGGCCTTATATATGCCAACAGATATTCAAGGTATAAGTAGATGAAATGAACATAAAAGGGGTCTTATTTTCAACTAAAGTGTACTGCAGATGTAGGGAGTTGAAACATTTTCTGAATGAGCTAGTTGGCCCCTTTAAATAAACGGGTATCTATTCATACAGTGAGATCGCCAAAGTTTAATAAACTGAAAATGCAATAACTGTAATTTTGAAGTAGATGATGTATAGGACATGTGTCGCTTGTGTCTTGTGACTTATTGTAAAAATGATATAAAGGGTTCAAAATCGCATAGTTACAAATATAATAGTAACTTCATATGATAATATTAACCACTGGTTATTTCAGAGAGGAAAAAAATGGGGACGCTATTGCTTCCATTCGGGACAATACAACACAGAATTCGGGACCACTGGGGGACACAAAGAAAAAAAGTTAATTTCGAGCCCTGGCAGTGACAAAATAGCGATCAAAAATACATTCCTATATTTAATAAAATGAGATAAAAAGAATTTTGGTAATAAAAAATTTGCCTTCAGTTCTCCTATAAAGACATGTGCAAAGCCTTTTCTGTGAACGTCGAGAAATCAGTCGGTAAAAAAAGTGCTTGTAAATATCGTATCGAATGCTTTGAACATCTCTACTTCGGGTGACCGAGAGTCAGCAGCCTTCTCCGTCTGTAAACACCGATGTTCCAACAATTACTGACCTACAGAAGGTAAAAGATTGGCAGAAGAGCTGAGAAAGATCGACACTGATTATAGAAGAGTCCACAGTGAAATGGTTTTTGCTGGGTGCTGGTTACGACAAGAAAGCCGTAAGAAAATACAAAACGTATCTGTGAAGAAACTCAGTCGTCCAGGTACATAGTAATCTGTGGTTGGTTGAAGAGAGCAACTGGACTTGCTTGACGATTCTTGAAAATGTTTCGCCTCTCCTCCGAAAGGCATCCTCAGTTCTGTCTGACTACTAGGGAGTATCCAGTATTTATTCTCTCATGGATCATCATAGAATCCGAATCAGAATGCTGATGGCTGCATTGTGGGCGGCTGATAAGATGTCATAGACGCCCACCTCTGTTCAATGATGGTCGTTCCAGGTTGACAAAAATGAACGATCCACTCTGGCTAAGATGTCTGCCAGTTTTCTGGAAGTCCTCTCATACTCCCGCACCAGTCGAAGGGATCTCATCCCAAAGTGCGTAGAAACATATCTGTGAAGATACTCAGTCGTCCAGGTACATAGTAATCTGTGGTTGGTTGAAGAGAGCAGCTGGACTTGCTTGACGATTCTTGAAAACGTTTCGCCTCTCGTCCGAAAGGCATCCTCAACCTCAATCCTCTTCAACCAACTACAGATTACTATGTACCTGGATGACTGAGTATCTTCACAGATATGTTTCTATGCACTTTGGGATGAGATCCCTTCGACTGGTGCGGGAGTATGAGAGGACTTCCAGAAAACTGGCAGACATCTTAGCCAGAGTGGATCGTTCACTTTTGTCAACCTGGAACGACCATCATTGAACAGAGGTGGGCGTCTATGACATCTATCAGCCACCTACAATGCAGTCATCAGCATTCTGATTCGGATTCTATGATGATCTATGAGAGGATAAATACTGGATACTCCCTAGTAGTCAGACAGAACTGAGGATGCCTTTTGGAGGAGAGGCGAAACGTCTTCAAGAATCGTCAAGCAAGTCCAGTTGCTCTCTTCAGCCAACCACAAAATACAAAACGCTTTGTACATGCGAACATAAGCAAGGAATTCACTCAGTCAAGTAAATACTGTAAACACGGCAGAAGTGTCCGATTTATTTTTTTAAGCTGAAGTTGATTTTGATTTCTTTCACTGATTTTCCTCGAGCTCATACGCTACCGGATTACGACAGTCTTTGGGCTGTTAGAAGAAGCTGTTAGGGCGACAGGGTCAAATACTACATTCGATCTCCCTAGATAAACACTAAAACAGGAAGGACATGTGAGTTTACTGATACTGCATTGTTTGAGCTTTGTTACCTCACCCGCTATGGAGTAAGCGGGGCGAGGTATTGTTTTCGATCGGGCTTCTTTGTTTTTTTTGTTAACGATATTACAGGAAAACAGCTGGATCAATCTTCATGAAACTTCCAGGATAGATGGGCATTGGTCCCAAATAGAACCTCCAACATTTTGAGGGTCATCCGGTCAAGGTCACCAAAAAGGTCAAAATCATTTTTGTTGTGTCTACTGGCTCATATAGAGGCGCTAGCCACTACGTCATCGTGCTGTAAGAATGTAAATGCAACGATCGCACACTGCGCATACACGTGTTCTGATTAAAATGGCCGGTGAGTGTATACAATTCGGTTCACCATTTGAAATAAATGGACGAGACTAAAGAAATCGCTTTCAGACATGTTTATGCTTATTACAGAGGGAAAGTGCGTTCCACTGAGCTCTAGCGCCGGGCCATTTCCGGGAAATAAGAGTTTGGGTCATGGCGACAGAGTGTGAATGTCAGCCTCGGTTCGGAGGTTTCAGTTTCGAAAACTGTAAGAGGTAAGAGTCGAATAATATAAAGTACAGACACTTGGTATATTTTACTTCTGTGATTTTTAAATTGTTCATTTTTGGATTATGCTTCATTTTTGTGGCTACTGCGTCATAGAGTAAATATACGTATATGCTATGTTTACTGTATGGACATGGGATCAGAAAACTATTTCATTTATAAGCAGTAGCCACATGGACCCATAGAGTACCTATTTTTTTTGCGATATCTTCCTTCATATTCATCATAAGCAGAGGTGGGCAAAGTCCCCAACTTTGATCCCGCTGGTCAAATGTTACTCCGATACAAGTGAAAGTTGTCCAGTCAAATTTTTACTTAAGTTAAAGTACTGAAGTACTCGCTTTTAAAAATACTTGAGTATTAAAAGTACATTTCCTGTCAACGCATTGTTGTATTATTGCCACAACGCTTACAAAACCTTATAATACACAGGGCCAAATGACTCAATTCTGATTGGTCAATCAAGGAGGGCTTTTTTCCTTAACACGAGGTCGTATTTCTGAAATGCTATTGGCTAGTTCATTGCTTGGTTACGGTGACAAAAATTAGCAAATTTTGTAAAAATTTCAAACTCCTTGTGTTGTGTCGCCACGTCATGATGAAAGACACTTCAGAAACTGATTCAAACGTGCAAGATAGTCTCGCGCCCTGGTTTGTTAAGAAAACGTGAATGACAAATGCTGTGAACTTGAATGGCTTCTGAAGTATGAATTTGGCCCTATATATTATAAACAAGTAATTGTATGGTTCCTTGTAAAATTAAGACTCAGTTTCACTCGTGATTTCAAAGTTTTGAAATCGCGACTCTGGAAATTTTCAAAACTTCGAAATCTCATCTCATCTCATTATCTGTAGCCGCTTTATCCTGTTCTACAGGGTCGCAGGCGAGCTGGAGCCTATCCCAGCTGACTACGGGCGAAAGGCGGGGTACACCCTGGACAAGTCGCCAGGTCATCACAGGGCTGACACATAGACACAGACAACCATTCACACTCACGGTCAATTTAGAGTCACCAGTTAACCTAACCTGCATGTCTTTGGACTGTGGGGGAAACCGGAGCACCCGGAGGAAACCCACGCGGACACGGGGAGAACATGCAAACTCCACACAGAAAGGCCTTCGCCAGCCACGGGGCTCGAACCCAGGACCTTCTTGCTGTGAGGCGACAGCGCTAACCACTACACCACCATGCCGCCCAAACTTCGAAATCACTCATGAAATTAATCCTTAATTTTACTCGGCCCCATACGATTACCTATACTATTGCCTCTGAAGCGACCGACTGGATTTATTTTGTGAATTCTCAAAATGAACGCATGCTGTGCATCATGGTGGTTTAACGTTAAGCTAGCTAGTCAGTGAAACTCCACCTGACATGCTAGCAAACTCTTTTCAAATTCGAAATCATATTGGATAGCTAACGCTACTAGAAAAGAAAGATTCCTACATTCTGTTTATTTGGCAAGATTATGCTAAAACATATTTCTGAAAGCACTTCAGATAAGTTAACGTTATTCATGTTAGCGTTACTCTGTTTTTACATGCTAACTAACAGTGTCCAAGTTAACTAGCTGTGTGTTAGCGTTAACCGTGGACAAGGCTACGGCAACTTGGTGGGCAAATCCATAGAAAGTCATTTGACTAACCAGACTGCATAGCTATTGCAAAGCTATCGCTAGCTCTAAAAGCACAGACAACTTCATTGCAAGCTTTCTTTTGGAATAAAACGTTTATAGACCTCAATATGCTTCCGCAGGTTGGACAGCGAGTTTTTGTAGGCCGTGATGTGGTTCGTTTTCGGCAAACAAAGCAAACGTTTAAAACGAAACGAATCTTTAATCCTTTCAGAAAACTGAAACATGGGTTCATGGGCCATGAGTGCTTGCGTTCTCCAGAAGAACCGCCTCCTTCCATTCTGCCATCAACTGATCGTGTTAAATAACGCTGCTGAGAAAACACTGAACTTGATTTTATCCAGTCTATGGACGCGACGTGACCCTAGTGATTACTGACAGGCTGTCTCAGTGTCACCTGCGAAAAAACCATCACGTTTTAGAAAAGAAAAGAAAAAACATCCACTTTCAAAGCTGCTTCAGAGTAACGAGTAACGAGGACCTTGATAGAAATGTAGTGGAGTGAAAAGTACGATATTTGCCTTTCAAATGTAGTGAAGTTAAAGTCATAAGTTTCCAAAAAAAAAAATACTCAAGTAAAGTACAGATACTCAAAAAGGGTACTTAAGTACAGTACTCAAGTAAATGTACTTCGTTACTGTCCACCTCGGATCATAAGTGCTACTGGGCGAGGTTTGTTTTTCCTGGCAACACTTTTTTTGGGATTTGATCCTTCAATAAAGTTGTACTTTTCAGTTCTTTGACTTGTCCTTGTTTTTCGCACTTTTTATGACTAAACACAAAGACAGAGGGGTTGTAGGCTTTGTGACTTGGATCATCAGACTTTACTCCACCACTGAAGCATGTAGAACAGTCGCGTGTTGTCTGTCGGTGTAAAATTTTGACGACGAATTCTGTCTCACCCACGCTTTTCAACGCTTAGCCTCTTTACGCATTCTCATCATCTCTCTCATTATCTCTAGCCGCTTTATCCTGTTTTACAGGGTCGCAGGCAAGCTGGAGCCTATCCCAGCTGACTACGGGCGAAAGGCGGGGTACACCCTGGACAAGTCGCCAGGTCATCACAGGGCTGACACGTAGACACAGACAACCATTCACACTCACATTCACACCTACGCTCAATTTAGAGTCACCAGTTAACCTAACCTGCATGTCTTTGCACTGTGGGGGAAACCGGAGCACCCGGAGGAAACCCACGCGGACACGGGGAGAACATGCAAACTCCGCACAGAAAGGCCCTCGCCGGCCACGGGGCTCGAACCCGGACCTTCTTGCTGTGAGGCGACAGCGCTAACCACTACACCACCATGCCGCCCAGTTATCTGACTTAGTAAACAAATATAGCGCCTGGTTGCACCTCAAGGTAATGTGAAAGTAGTCAATAGTAAATGAATAAACATATAAATGCAGGTAAGATATTTTAATTATGAACTTCGGCAGTCCAAACATTTAATTGTTTTAGACTTCATTTGTTATCCATGATAGAGCATCCATAACCAATCTGTAATATACTGAAACATCCATGACCAATCCGTAAATTATTAGCATCTGTATTAAAATCCGTAACCACTCCGTATTTTGTATCCTTTTTTTATTATAATTTATCTCTGACCATCTGCTACCCAATCCCTACTTTCTACATACTTACGTATTTCTTTGGGTGAAATACGTAAACTTCACCCCCTTTTGGCAACAATGACATTTCAGATTTGTGTTCTCTGTATATTATTATGTTACATGTTCCACATCTCTTATCGAAAGACCCGTCTGCCGATTAGTTAGTATCGGGTCAGCTTTATCTGGCGCGTTTACCTCCATCATCACTGTAGCTACCATCGGCAGATAACGTCACTGTGGAGACGATCTTTGTGGCGTCCGTGTCATTGTTCCGTAGACTTGTAGCAACGTCCGTAAAATTAACCATCCGTGATATATCATCCGCATGAAACCCGTAACCAATCCATAATATACTGAAACATCCGCAACCAATCCAGAAATTACTACCATCCGTGATGCATCCGTATTAAAATCCATAACCACTCTGTATTTTGTATCCTTTTTTATTATACTGTATTTCCGTCATCCATAGTCCGTGACCTATCCATATTTTGTCAACCACCTGGTCTCAGGTCCAATGAGTGCAGTTTTATGTGGAAATGAGCTGTAGGTTTTCCTGAGCATCTTCCAGAACCAGCCACAGTTCTTCTGGACACTTTGACTGTCACACTCACTTCTTCATTTTGCACCAAAACCCAGCAGCCTTCGTTATGTTTTCTTTTTTCATCTGAAAAGTGCTCTCTTATGGAATATGCTGCTCAGATACAAACTTTTTTGTTCTTTAACATTTAATTACATTATTGAGTCGGTACAAAATCATTTTAGAGTCCCCGACGTTCGGTTTTTGGGTTTTTTTTCCAGCACAAAATTAAATGTTACAGAAGAAAAAAGTTTGTATCTGAGCAGCATATTTCATAAAAGAGCACTTTTCAAATTTAAAAAAGAAAACATAATGAAGGCTACTAGGTTTTGGTGCAAAATGAAGAAGCGAGTGTCGAACGTTGGGGACTCTAAAATGATTTTGTACTGACTCAATAATGTACAAGTTATAAAACAGGAATCTATAACAAAGTTTGTATGGGAAAAAAAATATATATATAAGGTGCAAAGACTTTTGCACAGTACTCTACATATATTTTGACTGTTGAACCACACAACTTCAATTTACTTTAAAATACCCAATATAGGGCGGCAGGGTGGTGTAGTGGTTAGCGCTGTCGCCTCACAGCAAGAAGATCCGGGTTCGAGCCCCGTGGCCGGCGAGGGCCTTTCTGTGCGGAGTTTGCATGTTCTCCCCGTGTCCGCGTGGGTTTCCTCCGGGTGCTCCGGTTTCCCCCACAGTCCAAAGACATGCAGGTTAGGTTAACTGGTGACTCTAAATTGACCGTAGGTGTGAATGTGAGTGTGAATGGTTGTCTGTGTCTATGTGTCAGCCCTGTGATGACCTGGCGACTTGTCCAGGGTGTACCCCGCCTTTCACCTGTAGTCAGCTGGGATAGGCTCCAGCTTGCCTGCGACCCTGTAGAACAGGATAAAGCGGCTAGAGATAATGAGATGAGATGAGATACCCAATATCTCAATTATTAATGGGTGAAACAATATTTACGGCAATGAAGCACTAAAATGCCGATGTTTTGGACAGATGGGAATAATGTGAAGAAGAGACGGAAGGAACGTGACACTAAAATTTGTTCTAATTTTAGAAACACTCAAGTCAATATGATGTCAGTCGATATTGATTATTATTACACCTACAGGACGCTTTTTCCATGGAATAAAAACATGCGTTCTCTTCCCTTCAAGCGGGTTTATTGATAGCATGCAATATTGTTATCGTATCGCTCATCCTACATGTATTACGTCACTCTACCCAATGGAGAATGGGCGTGCAATATTGTTATAACATTGCATGTTGTCAAGACAACACGACGTCACATGTCAGAGACGTAAAACTTCTGCGTCAGCGAGTGACTGTGGCAATTTGTAACCAAACATGGCCGCCAGGTTCGCGTCGTTAAATACGGAAGATTTTGAGAGAATTTTGGCTGCCAGGTGGAGCCGTTGTGTGTAGCCGTCGATGTTGATTTTAAAAGAAATTAAATAAATTACACAGGGAAAATAATAATAATAATAATAATAATAATAATAATAATAATATTTGGCTTGATTGCACGAGTGTTGGCCTTTGCTAACACTACACCAGCTGGAAGGTAATTAGACTGCTGCGCTAACAGCACCGAGTCGCAGGTAAGCTAGCATCAGCCTTCGCTAATGCTACTGCTATGCCAGCTGGAAGCTAACTGGACTGCCGCGCTAACAGCACCGAGTCGCAGGTAAGCTAGCATCAGCCTTCGCTAATGCTACTGCTGCGCCGGCTGGAAGGTAATTAGACTGCCGCACTAACAGCACCGAGTCATGGGTAAGCTAGCGTCAGCCTTTGCTCATGCTACTGCTACGCCGGCTGGAAGCTAACTGGACTGCCGTGCTAACAGCACCAAGTCGCGGGTAAGCTAGCGTCAGCCTTCGCTAATGCTACTGCTATGCCGGCTGGAAGCTAACTGGACTGCTGGGCTAACAGCACTGAGTCATGGGTAAGCTAGTGTCAGCCTTTGCTCATGCTACTGCTATGCTGGCTGGAAGCTAACTGGACTGTCGTGCTAACAGCACCAAGTCGCGGGTAAGCTAGCATCAGCCTTCGCTAATGCTACTGCTACGCTGGATGGAAGCTAACTGGACTGCCGTACTAACAGCACCAAGTCGCGGGTAAGCTAGCGTCAGCCTTCGCTAATGCTACTGCTGTGCCGGCTGGAAGCTAACTGGACTGCTGGGCTAACAGCACTGAGTCATGGGTAAGCTAGCGTTGGCCTTCGAGAATGTTGATATGAAGAGAGTGTGTATGTATAATAATAATAATAATAATAATAATAATAATAATATTGGCTGGCTTTTTTTCATGGTATATCAGATATATTCCACTCAGCAACTCATCTTCAGCTCGTTCAATATCTTGCTAGCTGAATGGAATATATCTGATAGATCGCTCAACGCCAGCCAATATTATTTAAATATCAATCATTTTTACAGATTCTGTTTTATGTTCCATGATTGGAGAAGCTTAGACAAGCACATAAAGTTCTGTGCTGGAAAAATAAACTTCTGGAATGTTCTAGTCCGTTAAAAAAAAAAAAATCTCTCATTCTTTCTGGTCACTGTGAACTAGCCATGTTTGAGCGTAGCCTCATCCATCCGCTGTCTCGAGGATAATTCCTTGTCTGTTCCACTTCTCATCCTCTTCCCTTTGCTCACATTTGTCTTATTCGTTTCCTCACAGCGTTTCTCCGAAATGTATCATGTCATTTTTCACCATTTTTCATATCTCGCAATTACAGGGCCGGTTCAGGTGGCAGTGCGGGCCCTGCTGTGGGAATAGACGGTCAAAATGATGTGTGGTCAAGAGACAACGCCGATAAACATTCGCCCTCTCTCGATCATTCTCTCTCTCTATGAATTCAATTCAGATTGATGCCTTTGGCATCACCACATAAAAAGACAGCATTTCTAAAAAAAAACACTGCAAAAATAACGGGTCCAAATATAGTGCCTTACATACGAGAAGTATTCACCCCCCGCTTAAACTTGTCCACATCGAGTAGTTTTACAACCTGGAACTGAAACAGACTTAAAGGAGAACTGAAGTCATTTTTAAACTTGCTTTATTTCTTAATTAACGTGTTATTCAGTGACGTTTTCGGTTTTAGTAACCTTATATCGTGACTCGTATTGGCAACTAATCACAATTAAATATTATACTTATCGGCCTATTCGGTTTTTAGCCGTGTTGAATTGAGTTCGTTTGGTCCACAGCAGGCGTCGCTTATCCGCGCGATCTTCACGAGACTTGTGCGAGACTTCGAAACATGAAGAAGTGTCAGCCAGGTGTCAGTGCCGCCATTTTGAAAACTGTTTTCCAAACGAAGTATTGCACAAAAACGAGTTTAAATGACGATTACTGCCTACTTTTTTCAAACTTTCCTGATTGCTATCAAAACAAACAAAACGTCCGGCTTGATTACGTCAGCATTTGAAAGAGGGCGCGCACGTCTTTTGACACCGTTGGCAGATGTTGCCCTGTGTCCGAAATCGCTCCCTACTCATTATATAGGGCACTGTGTATAGCGCGGACGCCATTTTGTAGTGCTGTCCGAAACCTTAGTGAGGATTATTTACACCCTATATAGTGCACTCAAAGTATCCCACAATGCATCATGAAAAGTAGTGTACAACGATGGTCACTAACCAAAGCAATATATCCCATCATGCATTGCGGTCGCGCTGAAAGAAATCAAATTAAAAATCTCAAATTTGATTTAATAAAAGGCAGCGGCGAAGAAGAAAGAAAGGATTCAGCCTTGATTTAAAAGAACTGAAAGCTGCAGGTACTTTGTATTGATTAATGTGGGAAATACGCTCAGTATAATATGGATTTATCACAAAAACACATGCATGTGTTTATTATTTTGAAAACCCACCAGCCGGCTGATCTGGCACGTTTTAATTGTGCGACAGTAATGACGTAAATACCAGCGCAACGGACTAGTGTCCGAAAGTGTTTTTTCATTTTACCAATGAGCTCACTCTATAGTAATTCCCTATATAGGGAGTAGTGAACGAGTGAGCGACTTCTGACACAGGGTTGGTCACTTTGATTTCCGCTGTACGTTTTACTTCCGTCCTACGATGTCTCGCACAGGTCTCAACGAATCTCGTTTACGGCCATCGCTTTGACATATGGACTGATATATTACAGAGCATATTTCAAACACTCATAACTTGCTATAGCAGTGACAAAATAGCGATCAAAAATGCATTCCGATATTTAATAAAATGAGAAATAGAATTTTGATAATAAAAAATTTGCCTTCAGTTCTTTAATTGGGATTGCAAGTCATGAACCTACATAACATAGTCAACTACAAGGGCACTCAGTAGATATGTGCATACTTCCGCCAAGCCACGTATTTGAATTTGCATCAAAATCGAATGAATTGTTCTTTGGCCCATGGCTCACCTCAATTCATAATTTCATCAAAATCCGTTCACTACTTTTTGAGTTACGTTGGGAATAAACAAACAAACAAACAAACAAACAAACAAACAAACAGGTGAAAACAACCTCCTCCAACAAAGTTATCAGAGGTCATAATCACTGGAGTTTCGTCTCGTCTTCTTCCGCTTTATCCAGGACCGGGTCGCGGAGGCAGCAGTCTAAGCATGGAAGCCCAAACTTCCCTCTCCCCAGACACCTCGGCCAGCTCCTCGGGAAGAACACCGAGGTGTTCCCAGGCCAGCCGAGAGACATAGTCCCTCCAGCGTGTCCTGGGTCTTCCCCGGGGCCTCCTCCCGGGGGGACATGCCTGGAACACCTCCCCAGGGAGGCGTCCAGGAGGCATCCGAAAAAGATGCCCGAGCCACCTCAGCTGGTTCCTCTCGATGTGGAGGAGCAGCGGCTCTACTCCGAGCTCCTCCCGAGTGACTGTGCTTCTCACCCTATCTCTAAGGGAGCGCCCAGCCACCCTGCGAAGGAAACTCATTTCGGCCGCTTGTATCCGCAATCTTGTTCTTTTGGTCATTACCCAAAGCTCATGACCATAGGAGTTTGAAAAATTATTTACGAATATAAAACAAAAAGGTTGTGATTGCACAAGTATTCCATCCCAACGGTGTAACCTCAGTAGAAATACCCCTGTTCCCAAAAGGAAAGTTCCCAAAGTTGACAGAGATACTGGATATCCCAGCTGGAACTGCAGCCAAAGGTACAATAGTTCTACCATGCAGCCTACTAAGCCATAAGGTGAGGGTGAATACTTATACAACCAGCAAATATTTGCTTTTTTTCTTGAATTAACTTTTTATCAAAATCAAAAAAAAAAATAAAACCCTGCACCTTGAAATGTTCGATATATTGTGTAAATCAAATGGCAAAAATCCTAAATAGGTACATTTCAGTTCCAGATTATAAAGCTATAAAATGTGGAAAAATTCAAGAGGGGGTACATACTTATGCAAGGCACTGTATATAGAGCATATTACACAGTTCCGCGAAGATATGAAGTCTGTCTTCGAGTAGTGAACATGTTCACGAGTGAGCGAAGCAAACAAGTGATATATTTTTCAACACGAGAAGATAAACTTCATATCTTTGCACCACCATGTAATGTTCTTTATATAATATGGACAGATCCACAAAAAAAATATGCAAGTTAATCAAAAGAATTTTAATTTTGAACCGATTTGCCATTTTGACAATACGCATCCAGTCAGCGGGAAAACACTGGGAGTGACGTCATTGGAGTGAAATATCGGGAATTATTCTACATACAGGACACTTTTTCTATGGAATAAAAACGTGTTCTATTCCCTTCTAGCAGGTTTCATTCATTTGGTTTGATAGCATGCGATATTGTTAGCATATCGCTTATCCTATGTGTATTACGTCACTCTACCCAATGGAGAATGAGTGCTGAATATGGTTTACAATATTGCACGTTGTCAAGGCAACATGACGTCATACGTCGGAGCTGATGCAAATATCCAATGAGAAACTTTTCTGCTGCGCATGCAAAAAAGCATTTCTTTGTTCGCCAGGAAAGTGAAAGACGCATTGAACACCCGAAAGGCTACCAAAATTTCATTAGATATTCTTCACGCATATTTACAAGCAGTGGCAAACTGTTACTATTAGTGCTGGGACTTGAGCTCAGCCAAAACTTAGCCAGACACCAAAAACGCATCAGGGCAAAGGATTTTGCAAGGGATTAGCGGCAGGCTGCCAGGTCGCTCCGTTGTGTGTAGCTGTCGATGTTGATTTTAAAAGTAACTAAGTAAATTACACAGGGAAATGAATACTTAAGTCTGAGTGAAAAATACTACAGTGAGTGTGCAGCGTGGAAGAAGAGTCTGGAGACAGAAATCTTAGTTTCTTGGTCGTTAGCCTGTGCTACTTGCTCTCGATAGCACTGGCTTGACCGCTTTATTAGCATTCACTAACACTACTAATGAACGCTACACCAGCTGGAAGGTGACTTCACTTCTACGCTGATGGCGCCGATTCACGGTTAAGCTCACGTTGGCCTTCGAGCAGGTCTAGGGCGATAAATGTTTGGTCCCTCCCACTATAAATCAAAATCTGATTGGTTGATCAGTCATCTGTCACTTCCTACATAAACATACATTGCCATGGCTTTCTGTCCCGGCAATCAAGTCCTAACCAGTGAGTGAGCAGCTCTAAACTCTTCTCAGCCTAGAGACAACGAACAAAAAAATCTCACTGGATAACTCAATTTTAATGTTTTCAGGACAGTAACCCTTTCATTTCTGAAGCACATTTGATAGAAAATGAGGCAAAATTAAAATTAGAAGAGAAAAATTGTAATGAAATTAGGAAAGAAATTAAAGAATGAAAGAAATTAAATATAACATTTTAAATGCTGGCGGCACGGTGGTGTAGTGGTTAGCGCTGTCGCCTCACAGCAAGAAGGTCCTGGGTTCGAGCCCCATGGCCGGCGAGGGCCTTTCTGTGCGGAGTTTGCATGTTCTCCCCGTGTCCGCGTGGGTTTCCTCCGGGTGCTCCGGTTTCCCCCACAGTCCAAAGACATGCAGGTTAGGTTAACTGGTGACTCTAAATTGACCGTAGGTGTGAATGTGAGTGTGAATGGTTGTCTGTGTCTATGTGTCAGCCCTGTGATGACCTGGCGACTTGTCCAGGGTGTACCCCGCCTTTCGCCCGTAGTCAGCTGGGATAGGCTCCAGCTTGCCTGCGACCCTGTAGAACAGGATAAAGCGGCTAGAGATAATCAGATGAGATGAGATTTTAAATGCTGATATGTTTGGGCCTTCTCTGAAGGCCTAGAAGGTCCTGACGGTTCTCTTCTGGTGTATGTATAATAATAATAATAATAATAATAATACAACCCCGATTCCAAAAAAGTTGGGACAAAGTACAAATTGTAAATAAAAACAGAATGCAATGATGTGGAAGTTTCAAAATTCCATATTTTATTCAGAATAGAACATAGATGACATATCAAATGTTTAAACTGAGAAAATGTATCATTTAAAGAGAAAAAATAGGGGATTTTAAATTTCATGACAACAACACATCTCAAAAAAGTTGGGACAAGGCCATGTTTACCACTGTGAGACATTCCCTTTTCTCTTTACAACAGTCTGTAAACGTCTGGGGACTGAGGAGACAAGTTGCTCAAGTTTAGGGATAGGAATGTTAACCCATTCTTGTCTAATGTAGGATTCTAGTTGCTCAACTGTCTTAGGTCTTTTTTGTCGTATCTTCTGTTTTATGATGCGCCAAATGTTTTCTATGGGTGAAAGATCTGGACTGCAGGCTGGCCAGTTCAGTACCCGGACCCTTCTTCTACGCAGCCATGATGCTGTAATTGATGCAGTATGTGGTTTGGCATTGTCATGTTGGAAAATGCAAGGTCTTCCCTGAAAGAGACGTCGTCTGGATGGGAGCATATGTTGCTCTAGAACCTGGATATACCTTTCAGCATTGATGGTGTCTTTCCAGATGTGTAAGCTGCCCATGCCACACACACTAATGCAACCCCATACCATCAGAGATGCAGGCTTCTGAACTGAGCGCCGTTAACAACTTGGGTCGTCCTTCTCCTCTTTAGTCCGAATGACACGGCGTCCCTGATTTCCATAAAGAACTTCAAATTTTGATTCGTCTGACCACAGAACAGTTTTCCACTTTGCCACAGTCCATTTTAAATGAGCCTTGGCCCAGAGAAGACGTCTGCGCTTCTGGATCATGTTTAGATACGGCTTCTTCTTTGAACCATAGAGTTTTAGCTGGCAGCGGCGGATGGCACGGTGAATTGTGTTCACAGACAATGTTCTCTGGAAATATTCCTGAGCCCATTTTGTGATTTCCAATACAGAAGCATGCCTGTATGTGATGCAGTGCCGTCTAAGGGCCCGAAGATCACGGGCACCCAGTATGGTTTTCCGGCCTTGACCCTTACGCACAGAGATTCTTCCAGATTCTCTGAATCTTTTGATGATGATATTATGCACTGTAGATGATGATATGTTCAAACTCTTTGCAATTTTACACTGTCAAACTCCTTTCTGATATTGCTCCACTATTTGTTGGCGCAGAATTAGGGGGATTGGTGATCCTCTTCCCATCTTTACTTCTGAGAGTCGCTGCCACTCCAAGACGCTCTTTTTATACCCAGTCATGTTAATGACCTATTGCCAATTGACCTAATAAGTTGCAATTTGGTCCTCCAGCTGTTCCTTTTTTGTACCATTACAGTAACTTTTCCAGCCTCTTATTGCCCCTGTCCCAACTTTTTTGAGATGTGTTGCTGTCATGAAATTTCAAATGAGCCGATATTTGGCATGAAATTTCAAAATGTCTCACTTTCGACATTTGATATGTTGTCTATGTTCTATTGTGAATACAATATCAGTTTTTGAGATTTGTAAATTATTGCATTCCGTTTTTATTTACAATTTGTACTTTGTCCCAACTTTTTTGGAATCGGGGTTGTAATAATAATGGCTTTTTTTCGTGGTATATCAGATGTATTCCATTCAGCTACTCGTCTTCGACTTGTTCAATATCATGCTAGCTGAATGAAATATATCTGATAGACCATGAAAAAAAGCCAGCCAATGTTATTTAAATATGTCACTCAGATCTGCGAGGCATTTCGTATGAAAAATGCGAGTTTTTCAACACGAGAAGATAAACTTCACATCTTCAATCCAACGTGTGCTTTTCTTTTTATTATATCGACACATTCACAGACAAAAAGTACCCAAATTTATTAAAACAATTCATTGATTTCCTCACGAGTGACATATAGAGATTTATGTCACGGTTTTGGTTCTCCATGTCCCGGGTTTAGTTCGAGTGGTGTATTTCCAGTAAAAGACTTGTGTTCATGTTATATACATTTATATACAGACCAGAGACCCACAAAAATACACACAGAAATATTAAGCCAAAGGCCTACACACTTCCCTGTCATGCTGAGTATTATTTGAAGTATCACGTAGCCATAGCAGCATTATAGCCTTTTTTTTAATCACGTTCCTGGACTTTCAGTTTATTAATCTCACTTTACTGTCTTTGGAAAAAATAACTTAAGTCCCCCCCCCAACACTCCAATTTAAATCCAACTAAGAAACTAATATCACCATAAGCTTGAAACATCATGGCAGTGAATACAGCTCATACTTCATGTTAGCAATATTAGCCTCAGAGCTCCACTGCAGTAATAAAGAGAAAAACGGTGCATACTTAAGCAACTCATGAATATTTCCTTCCATTACAGTGGTGCTTGAAAGTTTGTGAACCCTTTAGAATTTTCTATATTTCTGCATAAATATGACCTAAAACATCATCAGATTCCCCCACAAGTCCTAAAAGTAGATAAAGAGAACCCAGTTAAACAAATGAGACAAAATTATTAGGCTTGGTCATTTATTTATTGGGGAAAATGATCCAATATTACATATCTGTGAGTGGCAAAAGTATGTGAACCTTTGCTTTCAGTATCTGGTGTGACCCCCTTGTGCAGCAATAACTGCAACTAAACGTTTGCGGTAACTGTTGATCAGTCCTGCACACCGGCTTAGAGGAATTTTAGCCCGTTCCTCCGTACAGAACAGCTTCAACTCTGGGATGTTGGTGGGTTTCCTCACATGAACTGCTCGCTTCAGGTCCTTCCACAACATTTCAATTGGATTAAGGTCAGGACTTTGACTTGGCCATTCCAAAACATTAACTTTATTCTTCTTTAACCATTCTTTGGTAGAACGACTTGTGTGCTTAGTAGGGGTGGGTATTGCCAAGGACCTCACGATACGATACGCATCACGATACTTGAGTCACGATACGATACTGCGATATATTGCGATATTCTACATAGTTCACTGAAAAATGTAAACGCATTATGCATCTTAAAATCCGAGTTGTATGTACATCAGATGATAGTGATAATTCATGGGACAAACTGAGTCAAAACAATGTAATTCTAATTATCCATGCCATTTTATTGTAACTATACAAGCGCAAGTTACAACATATTTGCAGGAACAACACACTGTCTGGAACACAGTGAAAAATGCAGTGTGCATCTTAGTCTCCCTGAGCACAATTATGAAACAAAGTGCAGTGTGGGTCAGTGTCCACACACTGAAACTGAACTGAAACCTCAGTGAATCACGTTTCTTCTGAACTTTGAGTAAATACTCAAAATAAAATGCAGTGTCTCACACACACTAAAATTGAAAATGCAAAATAAAGTGCAGCTTCTTGCCTTTGGTCTTAAATGACAAAATTAAGTTCACAGTTACAGTAAGTCACACATCACTGAAGTAGACGGGAGGACTTTGGCGCTGTCCAGTGTAGTTTGCTTCGGGTCGGGTTTCGGTGGCTCCGGCTGAGCTAATATGTCGGGGTGGTTTCGTGCGAAGTAAGTTCGCAAGTTTGTTGTGTTACCTGAATAACTAATTGGAGCGAAACAGGTTTTGCAAAGTGCGTACTCTTTGTCCAGCTCACTGTTTTTTTTTTCTCCTTTCCATTGGAATCCAAAGTGCCTCCAAACATCTGCCTTAAAGTTCGGCGGCGTCTCTAGGTTTACATTAACAGCCATGCTTGCTTGTTTTTTTTTTCCTCACTGCAACCACCGGGAAAAAAAGAGAAGACGAAGAGTGCCTTGCAGTGAGGTAGCGGCACAGCGACACCTTGCGGAGCGGAGGTGCGGAAGTCGTACTGGATTTACAACCCGTCTGAAACATGATTTATTATTTGAAAAAATATCGATATTCAAATTTTGAGTATCGATATTGAATTGGAAGACAAAGTATCGCGATATATCGCCGTATCGATAATTTTGCCCAGCCCTAGTGCTTAGGGTTGTTGTCTTGCTGCATGACTCACCTTCTCTTGAGATTCAGTTCATGGACAGATGTCCTGACATTTTCCTTCAGAATTCGCTGGTATAATTCAGAATTCATTGTTCTAGCCGTCCTGGCCCAGATGCAGCAAAACAGGCCCAAACCATGATACTACCACCACCATGTTTCACAGATGAGATAAGGTTCTTATGCTGGAATGCAGTGTTTTCCTTTCTCCAAACATAACACTTCTCATTTAAACCAAAAAGTTCTATTTTGGTCTCATCCATCCACAAAACATTTTTCCCATAGCCTTCTGGTTTGTCCACATGATCTTTAGCAAACTGCAGACGAGCAGCAATGTTCTTTTTGGAGAGCAGTGGCTTTCTCCTTGCAACCCTGCCATGCACACCATTGTTGTTCAGTGTTCTCCTGATGGTGGACTCATTAACATTAGTCAATGTGAGAGAGGCCTTCAGTTGCTTAGAAGTTACCCTGGGGTCCTTTGTGACCTCGCTGACTATTACACGCCTTGCTCTTGGAGTGATCTTTGTTGGTCGACCACTCCTGGGGAGGGTAACAATGGTCTTGAATTTCCTCCATTTGTACACAATCTGTCTGACTGGTGGAGTCCAAACCCTTTAGAGATGGTTTTGTAACCTTTTCCAGCCTGATGAGCATCAACAACACTTTTTCTGAGGTCCTCAGAAATCTCCTTTGTTTGTGCCATGATATAGAGCCCTGCACTCCCGCGGGAGTCCCGCGGGACTCGCGGGACCCGCCGCAAAGCAGTGCGGCGCGGGACAAATTTTGAAAGCTCATTGCAGGCGCGGGCGGGACCGGAAGTGCACATATGCGGGCGCGGGCGGGAGCGGGAGTGCACATATGCGGCGCGGGCTGGAGCGGTGATAAGCTGCAGTCCCGCTAACTAAAAACGTGTTTGAAATAAAATTTATAAATTATTAATTTATGTCTATCATATATAATTTGTGCTGGATATTTTATTTGGCATTAATAAAAACATTTTAAGATGCCTAAATTTGCAGAGAGAGTCAGATTGCCAGATTGAGTGAGGAATGGCATCTTAAATTTGCCACTGATCACCCTAACGGGAAATCCTTTGATCACTCTAATGACTCGCCGTTCACACCCAGCCTCCAGTGACCCACACTAACATGATGCCTCAATGACACCTTAGATGGGCTGGTCATCAGAATTCTGATTCTGATTCTGATCCAGGAGAGGATAAATAACTCTCGTTCGTTTCTCAATTCCTTTCCTCTTCCGTGTTTGAGATCTCCGATCATGGCAGAAGAGCAGAGCTCCTTTACTGAATCTCACAGTGCTTCAAAAGTAAGTGCTGCTTTAAAAAGAGGTACATTTACCGTTAAAAAGTCAAGAGTCCTGAAATCGTAGGATGATCAATGCAAATGAAAGACAATACGTGACGGAAGCTGTGAAAGAGATGACCGAGGAGTTGGGGTTTGATGTCCAAACTGATGAAAGCGCGGAGCCACCTCCACCTAAAAAGGTCACTTTTCGTGAGTTTGAGGAATGGGAGGATGTCGGTGCTACGGGTGCTGAATCGAAGTCTTTAAACTCCGAGATTGATGATTATCTGAAAGTGAAACTCATTGGATCCGAATCACACCAATCTAAAGATATCCTGCTGTGGTGGAAAAATCACTTCTATGACTTTCCCACACTTGCCAAACTGGCACAGCATGTACTGGCCATTCCAGGTTCCAGCACACCATCCGAGCGCGCGTTCAGCATATGTGGTCGCATACTGGAGGAAAGGCACAGTATGCTGAAGCCCTCAACAGTGAACAATTTGCTGTTTCTCCATAGCTGTTCAAAGAACCCGATAGCCTAAGCAATAGAGATCTTGCAGTCACGTGACCGGAAAGTACACAGCCGCCATCTTGTCGGTAAAAAACACAGCTGAATACTGCTGCACTCGTGTACAGAATGGATCAATTTCAACCGACGGACTACACGGCTCATTTTTCTAATGAACAGATAACTAGATATATGTCTAAAATAAACGATCTACAGATTAGTGACCCTTATGGCTTACCGGACGGAGTTTTCACGACCGTGTCAGTGGATTTTGAACTGCCAGAGGTGGAATACCCAGACGTGTATAATTACCTCATTAACTTTCCCTCGCTGTTCAGTGGTGAAGCACTGCGTGCTTATAAATCTCTGGACAGTTATCTTTACAGAAATTCAGGATTTGTCAGCGACTCAGATGTGGCATCTTGTAAACAAGAAAATAATCCTCATTGGACGGGTAAGTCACTTAAGTATTGAGTATAGCACTGACCAGCCGATTATAGAATAGAATAAGGTAATTCCAGCTGTAATTCCAAATCGTCCGTCTTGTTTACCATGGATCTGGCGTTGGAGAGGTAAAGGCTTAGCAGTGGAGATTTGAGTGGCTGTTTTCTGAGCTTAGTCAACAGGCCGGCTCTGCAGCCTCGCTTTTGCTTCCGCTCCCGGCGCCGCCTCCTTCACTTTGCTTCCGATAACAATCCACGGAGACCCCGCTGGTCTCGTTATCTCATCCGGAATGTTGTGCATGCGATGGAAATCGCTACAAACCATCATTTTCTGCTGGAAACCAATGTCCAGTAAGTCCATACGGTTGTAGTGGATATTGAAGTCCGGTACAGATGAACAACACGCAAAAATACACACAAAAAACATAAAAACCGTGCACAGGTAGGGAGAGCTTGTAGCCGCAGCCGTTGTAGTAGAATTGTAAATAGTAGGGTTTTCCAGAAGAAAAGGTAGAAGTAGAAGCAGAAGTAGAACCAGAAGTAGAAGGCGGAATATGGCGTTTGACCGACAAGATGGCGTCTGTCACAATCTGGATCGGCTGTGACGTCACATGCAAGTGCTCCATAGGCTTAGTTGTTTCGTTTACCTGCGTTTGATTTTCTCGTTTTTCTTATTCATATTCAAACAAGGTCAGCTATGTTATATTGAGTTTAACACTTGCACGGAGGCTCAAGCCCAAATAGTTTTAGAAATGTGCAACCATAGCCCTATAATGTCTACAGTAGCCTATACTGTCGATTTTTTGTTGTTGTAGGCTAGGACTGTGTTTTGTTATAACATTTATATATGCTATGCTTATAGGGTATTCTATAGGATATTCTAGTTAGAAATGCTTAACAAATGTAAACTGGGTTAGCCTAATGTTTTGTATGGCTGAACAATAAATATACCAAATTTCCACTTGGAATTACGTGCTCGCCTGTCTTTTATTATTATTATTATTATTAGTGCTGTAAAAAATATCGCGTTATTATCGCGTTAACTTGACTCAATTTTAACGGCGATCATTTTTTTTATCGCGAGATTAACGCTAGGGCGGCACGGTGGTGTAGTGGTTAGCGCTGTCGCCTCACAGCAAGAAGGTCCTGGGTTCAAGCCCCGGGGCCGGCAAGGGCCTTTCTGTGCGGAGTTTGCATGTTCTCCCCGTGTCCACGTGGGTTTCCTCCGGGTGCTCCGGTTTCCCCCACAGTCCAAAGACATGCAGATTAGGTTAACTGGTGACTCTAAATTGACCGTAGGTGTGAATGTGAGTGTGAATGGTTGTCTGTGTCTATGTGTCAGCCCTGTGATGACCTGGCGACTTGTCCAGGGTGTACCCCGCCTTTCGCTCGTAGTCAGCTGGGATAGGCTCCAGCTTGCCTGCGACCCTGTAGAACAGGATAAAGCAGCTAGAGATAATGAGATGAGAATGGGATGAGATTAACGCTCTGTGACATGATGTAGGTTTTTCATAAGCTTTTGAAACTAGTAGAGATGGGATTTACGGCTCTTTGATGGGATCCGCATTTGTGATCCGTTCTTTGAAAAGAGCTGTTCAAAAGACTGGCTCATTTGGCTCTTTTTAAATATTTATTCAGTTTTAAGAAGACAGCGTCTGTAAACTCAATGCTATCCCAGAAATCCTTCCTGTAATATGCAAATTTGGCTGTCCAATCAGAGGTGGCCAAATTTGCATATTACAGGAAGGATTTCTGGGATAGCATTGAGTCAAGCCTACCGTCACTGTGTAACCTGTCTCTCTGATTAGAGTTGTAGACTAACTCAAGCAGTAAATCACTTCACTCATGGTTCTCTTGCTAGCTCTGCTTTGCAATAAAAAAAAAACATTGGTGCAAAGCAAGCCCATTCACTTTTTTATGCTGATCAGAGAATTACAATGGTTTCTCATGTGACGAAAATGTGCGATTTGCAATTAAATATTTTAATCGCTTGACAGCACTAATTATTATTATTAGAGACACTACATGCTGAATTCAGAAACAAGGTAAATAATAACAAACGTGAGCTATAGATATTTATGCTCAAATCCACTCAAAGTAGGGGGCGGGGCACCATCACGCTGTGTGATGGTGTGACAAGAACTTTTCTGAGAACTAACGCGAACGTCTGCATCATGCGGGATTTGCGGGCGGGAGCGGGACAAAATATGGCAGGCGCGGGCGGGACTGAAAATCATAATTCTTTGTGGGCGCGGGCTAGTCTGGTTAACACCAGACCATATCACAAGTGAAATATGGTCTGGAATCCGCCTATTGAATTTCTCGTAGGGGAGGTGTGGTTTACGATTGTCAACGGCCATTTATTGGACGTTGCGAATGTCTATCATTTGGCGTATACGTAGCCCATGGCCAATCATGGCAGTTGTACCCGGTGACGTAGTTAGAGCGGCGAAGAAGAGAAGGAAAGAGAAAGAGAAGGCAAAACAAAAATAGGAAAACAATGGCACCGAACGATTATTGCCGTTTGTGCAAGACAAAGCTTGATCGAAAGTTTGGTTCGTATCGCTCGCCGCCATGTTAAATGTGATCCGTTAACAGTCCCAAATAAACTACAAGCTTCCGTTTGTCGAGTAGTACGCGTCACCGTCTTTCCACCCCTCCCCACTCTCTGATTGGCTCCCTAACTCAGGCGAGCCTTTAGACCATAGTTTCCATGCTGTCTTTTCAGATCGGAACGATTGTGCAAAGCAGCATGGGATTTCCCAGGCTAGGCGCGGGCGGGAGCGGGACTGAAAATCATAATTCTTTGCGGGCGCGGGCGGGAGTGGGTCTGCACAATGTGGGCGCGGGCGGGACTGAAAAATCTGACCCGCGCAGACCTCTACCATGATACACTTCCACAAACGTGTTGTGAAGATCAGACTTTGATAGATCCCTGTTCTTTAAATAAAACAGGGTGCCCACTCACACCTGATTGTCATCCCATTGATTGAAAACACCTGACTCTAATTTCACCTTCAAACTAACTGCTAATCCTAGAGGTTCACATACTTTTGCCACTCACAGATACGTAATATTGGATCATTTTCCTCAATAAATAAATGACCAAGTATAATATTTTGGTCTCATTTGTTTACCTGGGTTCTCTTTATCTACTTTTAGGACTTGTGTGAAAATCTGATGAAGTTTTAGGTCATATTTATGCAGAAATATAGAAAATTCTCAAGAGTTCACAAACTTTCAAGCACCACTGTACAAGAAGACAAACCCAGGATGTTTCCCTTCACAAGTGCAAGTGGGAAATTTTATGCTATGTATGTATAAGCAGGCTAATAACCGAGGCTAGCGATTAGCTCTCTCAAACTCACAAGTCTTTCAAGCAGACTCATATACCGGTAAAGTACCTGTGACCATGAAAACAAGACGAAATCATGAGGAATATCAATGTTTCACTCAAATATGTTGGTAAATTGATTCAAAAATGATTCCACACAACAAAAAACGACAATAAAATTACATTTAATAGCATCAGGAGCAGGATGAATTGACATGAATCATGCCATTCTTACTTAGCAACCTGGGACACCAAGCGAAATAAGATTTAGTTGCAGTATAGAAAGCTTGTTTTGTTCTACTTTACAATATCCCAAGCTAGTAAACACTTAGCAATGTTCATAAATATACACACTGTCATACAACAGTGACACTGATATATATACAGTTGTGGTCAGAAGTTTACATACAGTGACATGAATGTCATCTTGGATATGAATGTCATGGCAATATTTGGGCTTTCAGTCATTTCTTTCAACTGTTCTTTTTCTGTGGCAGAATGATTGTACAGCATACAGCTTTCATTAAAAAAACACTAGAATTTGGGGCACAAGTTTTAAATTTCTTTGGGTTTTATGAAACCAACACAGGGTCAAAATTATACATACAGGGTCAAAAATTTACATACGCTCAAATTATTAACTCAGAGGTGCTGAAACTTCCAAAATGTCTCTTATCTTGCCAAGGCCGAGGTCTCTTAACTTCCTGTTAGTGATTATGACCGACTACAGCTGGTAGCTTCTCTGTGCCTTCATAAAAAGGGTCTGTTTGCAGCACTCACTGGATTGACCAACACACAGTAAAATGGGGAAGTCCAAAGAGCTCTGTGCAGATCTGAGAAAGAGGATCGCAGATATACACAACTCCAGAATGTCTCTTGGAGCCATTTCTAAACAACTGCAAATTCCAAGATCAGTTCAAACAATTGTATGCAAGTTATTGTGAGGCGTAGTCACTTTGCCAAGCCACTTTGCTTCAAGAAAACCCAAACTGTCACCCTCAGATGAAAGGAAATTGGTTTGGATGGTCAGGA
Source organism: Neoarius graeffei (assembly GCF_027579695.1). Taxonomy (NCBI): domain Eukaryota; kingdom Metazoa; phylum Chordata; class Actinopteri; order Siluriformes; family Ariidae; genus Neoarius; species Neoarius graeffei. Next base: position 99,112,519 of record NC_083570.1, read on the forward strand.
ACAACCTGGGAACCACCATGGCACAGCCCTGCCATGAACTGGAAGCTGATGGATCACTGTCTACAGTTCAGATCACCATGGACTAGGAGGCTGCTATCCAAGAAATAACCCCCTGCTCCAAAATTGACACCTTCAAGCTTAACTAAAGTTTGAAGCTGACCACACGGACAAAGAAAAAGCCTTCTGGAGGAAAGCTATGTGGTCAGATGAGACAAAGATTGAGTTGCTTGGCCACAATGACCACCATGTACAGAGGGACACTGTACCAGCTGATGGTGGTGGTGGTAGGATCATCACGCTCTGGGGCTGTTTTGCTGCCAGTGGAACTGGTTCATTGCACAGAGTGGATGGAATAATGAAGAAGGAGGACTACCTCAGAATTCTTCAGCATAAACCATCAGAAACTTGAACATGACTTGGGACTTGGGAGTTACAACAGGACAATGAACCCAAACACGCATCAGAGCTGGTTGTGGAGGATAAAGCAGGCTAACATTAAGCTTAAAATGTTAGGGTTGAAATCAGGACTGATTTCAACCCTATTGAAAATATATGGACCGTGCTTATAAGTCAAGTCCATGCCAAGAAAAAACAAATTTATTTGAACTCTACTAATTCTACCATGAAGAGTCGTGAAATATCCAACCAGAATTCTGTCAGAAGCTTGTTCATGGTAAACAAAAATGTTTGACCAAGGTGAAGTCACCAATAAGAGAATGGCATAGCTACAAATATGGTATAACATACGTACGTTAGTTGAAATAGCAAAATGTAAACATTTATATGACTCGATTTTCTGCACGAGCCCAGATCTGCTCATTGATTTGGAATAATATTCTTTCACCACAGGTCTATCGCTAGAGGGTCTTCATCGTATGAGTGACATGGAGAACACATAATGACAATGACACAGTCTTACAGAATCCAGGCAAGATTTTATCAGGATCATCATACACTCTGATGTTTAATAATCTTCATGTGATCATAGAAAATCGCGCGCGCTGATTGGTCGAGAAATTCGGATTATTTCCTTGATAATCACTGGTCATTAGTCACTCTGCACTGTTAGACTTTACTTGTTTTTATCTTCCATTCAATACTGCCACTTTTGCACAGTTTTTATCTTCATTTATCACAATTCTTGTTTTTAGCACTATTAATGCACATTCACATGTACAAAGCACATATACAGATATATTTTTTATCGTTACATTTTGGCCTGTATATTGTACAGTCGGCTTGTTCTTAGGATTTTTTTTTTTATTCTATTTTATGTTGTATAGTGTGTCTTTTTTTTCTTTTCGCGTGTCTGATAACTTGCTGTTGCAACAAAACAATTTTCCAGCTTGGGATCAATAAAGTAAATCAATCTATCTATCTATCTATCTATCTATCTATCTATCTATCTATCTATCTATCTATCTATCTATCGATCACCTCGAGTGACTCGGCAAAATGGCGGCCGATCGCTTCGTCACCGTAAGTGAGGAAGAATTACAAATGATGAAAGAAAATGCTGTTCCTAAAAGCACTACGAAGTTTGGTCTAAAACTATTTAAAGCTAAGGTGGAATTGTGATTTATTTTATCTATTTCGAAGAAAAGTATTTTATGAGTCGGCGTAGATCAAGTCTGTGCGGCACCGTTACTACATTTGCATGCCGCTTTTTAAGTTTGAAATAAATTATTTTTACCTCGTCCGGGATGGAGTCCACCGGGGGGCGAGGTATTGTTTTTGGTCGGGTTTCTTTGTTTTTTTTGTTAACGATATTACAGGAAAACGGCTGGATCAATCTTCATGAAACTTCCAGGATAGATGGGCATTGGTCTCAAATAGAACCTCCAACATTTTGAGGGTCATCCGGTCAAGGTCACCAAAAAGGTCAAAATCGTTTTTGTTGTGTCTACTGCCTCATATAGAGGCACTAGCCACTACGTCATCGTGCTGTAAGAATGTAAATGCAACGATCGCACACTGCGCATACACGTGTTCTGATTAAAATGGCCGGTGAGTGTATACAGTTTGGTTCACCGTTCGAAATAAATGGACTAGACTAAAGAAATCGCTTTCACACACGTTTATGCTTATTACAGAGGGAAAGTGCGTTCCACTGAGCTCTAGCACCGGGCCATTTCCGGGAAATAAGAGTTTGGGTCATGGCGACAGCGTGTGAATGTCAGCCTCGGTTCGGAGGTTTCAGTTTTGAAAACTGTAAGAGGTAAGAGTAGAATAATATAAAGTACAGACACTTGGTATATTTTACTTCTGTGATTTTTAAATTGTTCATTTTTGGATTACGCTTCATTTTTGTGGCTACTGCGTCATAGAGTAAATATATGTATATGCTATGTTTACTGTATGGACATGGGATCAGAAAACTATTTGATTTATAAGCAGTAGCCACATGGACCCATAGAGTACCTTTTTTTTTTTTCGTGATATCTTCCTTCATATTCATCATAAGCGCTACTGGGTGAGGTTTGTTTTGCCTGGTGACACTTATTAATACATTTTTTTTTAAATAATTACCTGTGTATTTATACTAAATCAATTATCCGCCTCAGGCTCAGTCAATATCAGTGATTATTATGCATACAGGACACTTTTTCGATGGAATAAAAACGTGTTCTATTCTATCCTTCTAGCAGGTTTCATTCATTTGGTTTGACAGCATCTCATCTCATCTCATTATCTCTAGCCGCTTTATCCTGTTCTACAGGGTCGCAGGCAAGCTGGAGCCTATCCCAGCTGACTACGGGCGAAAGGCGGGGTACACCCTGGACAAGTCGCCAGGTCATCACAGGGCTGACACATAGACACAGACAACCATTCACACTCACATTCACACCTACGGTCAATTTAGAGTCACCAGTTAACCTAACCTGCATGTCTTTGGACTGTGGGGGAAACCGGAGCACCCGGAGGAAACCCACGCGGACACGGGGAGAACATGCAAACTCCACACAGAAAGGCCCTCGCCGGCCATGGGGCTCGAACCCGGACCTTCTTGCGTTTGACAGCATGTAATATCATATCGCTTATCGTAAGTGTATTACGTCACTCTAGGCAATGGAGAATGAGCGCTGAATATGGTTTATGATATTGCATGGTTGTCAAGAAAATATGATGTCATACGTCAGAGATGTAAAATTTCCACGCTAGCAAGCGGCTGGGACAATTTGCGAACAAACATGGCTGCCAGGTTTGCTTTGTTACATACGGAAGGAAGGTTTTGAGAGAATTTTGAAAGAGAAAGACGCACTGAAAACCCAAAAGGAATGTGTACGTTTGTTTGTTTTAACTGTAACCGCTTATCCCATGCGGGGTCACAGGGGGCAAGCTGGAGCTTATTACGGGGAGAACATGCAAACTCCACACAGAAGCCCCTCGTCAGCCACTGGGTTCGAACCCAGAACCTTCTTGCTGTGAGGCGACAGTGCTAACCACTACGCCACCCAATGTGTATGTATAATAATAATAATAATAATAATATTGAGTGGCACGGTGGTGTAGTGGTTAGCACTGTTGCCTCACAGCAAGAAGGTCCTGGGTTCAAGCCCAGCGGCCGGCAAGGGCCTTTCTGTATGGAGTTTGCATGTTGTCTGCGTGGGTTTCCTCCGGGTGCTCTGGTTTCCACCAAAAACATGTAGGTTAGGTTAATTGATGGCTCTAAATTGACCGTGAATGGTTGTCTCTCCCCTTTTCCACCAAAGCAGTTCCAGGGCTGGTTCGGGGCCAGTGCTTAGTTTGGAACCGGGTTTTCTGTTTCCACGGACAAAGAACTGGCTCTGGGGCCAGAAAAACTGGTTCCAGGCTAGCACCAACTCTCTGGAGGAAAGAACCGCTTCCGTCAGCGGGGGGGCGGAGTTGTTAAGACCAACAACAATAACAAGACCGCGAAAGATCGCCATTTTTAAGCGATGAGAAGCCGCAGCTGTACAAACGCGAAGTCAGCCATTATTGTTGTTGTTGCTGCTGCTGCTTCTTCCGCGTTGTTTTTGCTTCGATATTCGCCCCAAGGTTTATGCAAACGTAGCGATGTAACTGACGTATACAGCGACATAATGACGTGACTTCCCTTAGCACCGCGAGCTATGGAAAAGCAAACTGATTCTCAGCTGGCTCGCAAGTTGAACGAGTTGTGAACCAGCACCAGCCCTGGAACTGATTTGGTGGAAAAGGGGTATATGTGTCAGCCCTGTGATGACCTGGCGACTTGTCCAGGGTGTACCCCGCCTCTCGCCCATAGTCAGCTGGGATAGGCTCCAGCTTGCCTGCGACCCTGTAGAACAGGATAAGCGGCGACAGATAACGGATGGATGGATATTGGCTGGCTTTTTTCATGGTATATCAGATATATTCCATTCAGCTAGCGTGATTTTGAACTTGTATTTGACTTCATGCTAGCTGAATGGAATATATCTGATATACCATGGGAAAAAAGCCAGCTAATATTATTTAAACAATAGCCTCGACTTCGTCTCTTATTAATCACTGAGATTCACTTCACGTTTGACAAATAATTGTTAAATGAGGGAGATTTTGAAGCTAGCATATGCCATACTATGATTATTTCATGCTGAATAGCATATGCTGCTGCACTATTTTGGTCAGCCACAGTCCCTCGGTGAGGGATAGCCCATTTAGAGTGGATTCCAATGAAACCCCTCCTGTTTCCCTCTCTCTCTCTTTTTCGCTCTCATTTCCCTTCTGGCTGCTTGCTGACTGCCAACAGCCTCCCCGTTGCCACACTGTCTTCTTTAATAATAATGATAATAATAATAATAATAATAATAATAATAATAATGATGATGATATTAACATTACTCATTCCATCACATGGGAGATATGAAAAGAGCGAGCACTTTTTTGCAATTGCGACACTCTTAAACCACACGTCTAGCTTTATATCTCATCCACACACTACACATCCAGTATTATATTCACAACCAGCGAATGCATGCGAGAATCCTGAAACCGTCCTTCGCTCATTTTTACGTTTGCAAATGGGAACGATCAGGAAGCCGTCTTGAGCTGAACGAAGAGCATATAACTAAGGACGGATCTCATCGATAGAACAAGTCCGTGAGCATGCCAGGGTGTACGAGCTATCAGGCAGCATCTCGGAGGGTAAGCGAAAGGGTCATGAGATCGAACCGGATAGTGAGGCAGAACCCGAAGATCTGAATGAAATGAAATGAGAAACTAGAAGATAAACCAGATCTACCTTTAGGTCTTCCTTTGGCTGCTGTCATCGTCAAAGTGGCAAGGAAAAAGGTTTCATTGGAACAAAATGATGCTGATCGCCCGCTCTCTCTCTCTCTCTCTCTCTCTCTTTCTTTCTCTCTATAGCAATTCACGCATTCACCACTAGCAGAAAGATGGTCTGAAGCTCATTAGCCAGCCTCCAACCTCCAGCCTATCAGCAGATCAGCCTATCAGATCAGAGCAGACCAAACACACGACAAATGGGCCATGGAGCATCAGATCAGATCAGATCACTGATCCAAATAATAGCATCATAATACAGCTTATAATAAACACATCCTGCTAGTAATAAGAAGAAGAAGAAGGTTTATTATTATTATTATTATTATTATTATTATTGAGCTTGGTTGTCGCAAAGCCATCAGAGATGTGTAAATGCCGCTGATCGGATGATGGAGACACGCAAAGAGACGCGAACACAAAAACATCCGGCTGAAATGGGCGCGCGCGTCCTGCGCTCGTGCCCGCGCACGCACTTACATTTGATGAGCCTGTCGGTGGGGTCGAGTCCCGCGACTGCGCTGGACATGTTCATGGGGCCGGGGGGGCTTTAGGAGGGCAGCGCGGGCCGCAGCAGCAGCATCACTCGGTGCGGCTCCGGTCACCGGAGGAGGAGGAGGTGCACGAGCTCTGTCGCAGAGATCACACAGGAGTGGGAGCGCGCGCGCGCGGACGGAGTGGCGGCTGGTGAGCGGTAGCGGGGGGTCCGAGCCTACAGGTCCCGCGCGCGCCGGGGTTTCCTCGGCGCGGAGTCCGTGCACCGCCCCGGCGTGATGGCGGAGGCAGGAACGCCCACGCAAACCGCTCGCGCGCGACTCACGCGCTGCCTCGTGCTGCCATCCAGTGGAAGAGACACGCACTGGGGGGGGGGGGGGGGGATGCGTTTTATAGAGCGCATTTACATTCTTCTCTTCATATTCTTCTGTTTTTATATTATTATATTATCGACACCTTAATGATCGTTGCAAAAGTAGAAAAGACTTTCAGGATGTAAATTGTGCATGAATAATTACTCAGACTTCCACTGGGGAAAAAAATGACTTGATTCCCGATTACTTAGCGTATCAGATCACGTGATACCGTTCCACACTTATCGACACCTTCGTCTACAGTTATCGACACCTTCGTCTACAGTTATCGACACCTTCGTCCACAGTTATCGAGAGCTTCGTCTACAGTTATCGAGACCTTCATCCACAGTTATCGACACCTTCGTCTACAGTTATCGACACCTTCATCTACAGTTATCGACACCTTCATCTACAGTTATCGAGACCTTCGTCCACAGTTATCGACACCTTCGTCCACAGTTATCGACACCTTCGTCTACAGTTATCGACACCTTCGTCTACAGTTATCGAGACCTTCGTCCACAGTTATCGAGACCTTCGTCCACAGTTATCGAGACCTTCGTCTACAGTTATCGAGACCTTCGTCCACAGTTATCGAGACCTTCGTCTACAGTGATCGAGACCTTCGTCCACAGTGATCGAGACCTTCGTCCACAGTGATCGAGACCTTCGTCCACAGTTATCGAGACCTTCGTCCACAGTTATCGACACCTTCGTCCACAGTTATCGAGACCTTCGTCCACCTTTGTCCACAGTTATCGAGAACTTCGTCCACAATTATCCCTACCTTCGTCCACAGTTATCAAGACCTTCGTCCACAGTTATCGACACCTTCATCCACAGTTATCAACACCTTTGTCCACAGTTATCAAGACCTTCATCTACAGTTATCGACACCTTCGTCAACAGTTATCGACACCTTCGTCTACAGTTATCGACACCTTCGTCCACAGTTATCGAGAGCTTCGTCTACAGTTATCGAGACCTTCATCCACAGTTATCGACACCTTCGTCTACAGTTATCGACACCTTCATCTACAGTTATCGACACCTTCATCTACAGTTATCGAGACCTTCGTCCACAGTTATCGACACCTTCGTCCACAGTTATCGACACCTTCGTCTACAGTTATCGACACCTTCGTCCACAGTTATCGAGACCTTCGTCCACAGTTATCGAGACCTTCGTCCACAGTTATCGAGACCTTCGTCTACAGTTATCGAGACCTTCGTCCACAGTTATCGAGACCTTCGTCTACAGTGATCGAGACCTTCGTCCACAGTGATCGAGACCTTCGTCCACAGTGATCGAGACCTTCGTCCACAGTTATCGAGACCTTCGTCCACAGTTATCGACACCTTCGTCCACAGTTATCGAGACCTTCGTCCACCTTTGTCCACAGTTATCGAGAACTTCGTCCACAATTATCCCTACCTTCGTCCACAGTTATCAAGACCTTCGTCCACAGTTATCGACACCTTCATCCACAGTTATCAACACCTTTGTCCACAGTTATCAAGACCTTCATCTACAGTTATCGACACCTTCGTCAACAGTTATCGACACCTTCGTCTACAGTTATCGACACCTTTGTCTACAGTTATCGACACCGTCCACAGTTATCGAGACCTTCATCCACAGTTATCGAGACCTTCGTCCACAGTTATCGAGACCTTCGTCCACAGTTATCGAGACCTTCGTCCACAGTTATCGACACCTTCGTCCACAGTTATCGAGACCTTCGTCCACCTTTGTCCACAGTTATCGAGAACTTCGTCCACAATTATCCCTACCTTCGTCCACAGTTATCAAGACCTTCGTCCACAGTTATCGACACCTTCATCCACAGTTATCAACACCTTTGTCCACAGTTATCAAGACCTTCATCTACAGTTATCGACACCTTCGTCAACAGTTATCGACACCTTCGTCTACAGTTATCGACACCTTTGTCTACAGTTATCGACACCGTCCACAGTTATCGAGACCTTCGTCCACAGTTATCGACACCTTCGTCTGCAGTTATCGACACCTTCGTCTACAGTTATCGACACCTTCGTTCACAGTTATCGAGACCTTCGTCCACAGTTATCGAGACCTTCGTCCACAGTTATCGAGACCTTCGTCCACAGTTATCGACACCTTCGTCCACAGTTATCGAGACCTTCGTCCACCTTTGTCCACAGTTATCGAGAACTTCGTCCACAATTATCCCTACCTTCGTCCACAGTTATCAAGACCTTCGTCCACAGTTATCGACACCTTCATCCACAGTTATCAACACCTTTGTCCACAGTTATCAAGACCTTCATCTACAGTTATCGACACCTTCGTCCACAGTTATCGACACCTTCGTCCACAGTTATCAACACCTTCGTCTACAGTTATCGACACCTTCGTCTACAGTTATCGACACCTTTGTCTACAGTTATCGACACCTTCGTCCACAGTTATCGACATCTTTGTCCACAGTTATCGACACCTTTGTCCACAGTTATCGAGACCTTCATCCACAGTTATCGACACCTTCGCCCACAGTTATCGACACCTTTGTCCACAGTTATCGAGACCTTCATCCACAGTTATCGAGACCTTCGTCCACAGTTATCGACACCTTCACCCACAGTTATCGACACCTTCGCCCACAGTTATCGACACCTTTGTCCACAGTTATCGAGACCTTCATCCACAATTATCCACACCTTCGTCCACAATTATCCACACCTTCGTCTACAGTTATCGACACCTTCGTCTACAGTTATCGACACCTTTGTCTACAGTTATCGACACCTTCGTCCACAGTTATCGACATCTTTGTCCACAGTTATCGACACCTTTGTCCACAGTTATCGAGACCTTCATCCACAGTTATCGAGACCTTCGTCCACAGTTATGGACACCTTTGTCCACAGTTATCGACACCTTTGTCCACAGTTATCGACACCTTTGTCCACAGTTATTGAGACCTTCGTCCACAGTTATGGACACCTTTGTCCACAATTATTGACACCTTTGTCCACAGTTATCGACACTGTTCTACAATTATTGACACCATTCCACAATTATTGACACCTTTGTCCACAGTTATCAACACCTTTGTCCACAGTTATCGATACATTTGTCCACAATTATCGACACTGTTCCACAATTATCGACACCTTCGTCCACAATTATCGACACCTTCGTCCACAGTTATCGACACCTGTGTCCACAGTTATCGACACCATTCCACAACTATCAACACCTTTGTCCACAATTATCGACACCGTTACACAATTATCGACACCATTCCACAATTATTGGCACCTTTGTCTACAGTTATCTACACCGTTCCACAATTATCGACACCTTTGTCCACAGTTATCTACATCCAGATGATTATTTATTTTAAATAAATAAATTCATAATAATAAATACGTTCAATTTATATAGCGCCTTTCTAAAAACCCAAGGTCGCTTTACAATTATAGACAGACGAAAAAAAAAAGTCCACCAAATAAGGGTCAGGATGTCATTCCAGTGGTGTCGCAGCCACAGTCCCACCAAAAGGTGCACGAAAACAAGTCCCACACCGCCAGCACAGCCACCGTGACGCCGCCAGCAACATCGTTTGAACACCACGCCATGGATCCACAAAGCGAGCACAGATGCACCGTCATGCAGAGCGCTGGTATGTCCCAAACTGCCTGCACAGCTGCCGCGACGCCACCGAGCAACATCGCTCGGAACACCACGCCAAGCACTAAAGCACAGAGCGCTGGACAACCACGATGTTAAAATGAGCAACGAGCTCACTGCAGTCCATAGCTCGGAGCACAGGCATCACCCACAGCGAACCAAGGCCTGGAGGGAACCAACGCCCAAAACTGGGTCCGGAGCTACACCACCACCGGCGGACAAAACACTCAAATAAACATCAAACTACATAAACACACAGAAAAAAGAAAAAAAAGAAAAAGTCAAAATAAAAAAGAGGAGAAAATAAATAAATTAAAAAAATAAAAAAGCTCTTGTGAGAAGCGGCAGCCAGAATGCGCACGACATACTCTCAACCGGAAACGGAAAAATAATAATAATAATAATCGGTGTGTGGTATTAAGTTAACAAAACATCTCATCTCTCATATCATTTTATTATCTCTAGCCGCTTTATCCTGTTCTACAGGGTCGCAGGCAAGCTGGAGCCTATCCCAGCTGACTACGGGCGAAAGGCGGGGTACACCCTGGACAAGTCGCCAGGTCATCACAGGGCTGACACATAGACACAGACAACCATTCACACTCACATTCACACCTACGGTCAATTTAGAGTCACCAGTTAACCTAACCTGCACGTCTTTGGACTGTGGGGGAAACCGGAGCACCCGGAGGAAACCCACGCGGACACGGGGAGAACATGCAAACTCCGCACAGAAAGGCCCTCGCCGGCCACGGGGCTCGAACCCGGACCTTCTTGCTGTGAGGCGACAGCGCTAACCACTACACCACCGTGCCGCCCTATATATATATATATATATATATATATATATATATATATATATTAAAAAAATGTCAAAATTATGCTAACACTAATGGATTATTTTTCTCCTGCAGATGAACGTACGATATGGGTGACAGATTAAACGGTACTGTTGCTCACTGGTTTTTGTGTGTTGAACACGATGGCAAACAGGTTGAGACCCGTCTTGTAAATCATCTTGCACATATGATGTATGTTTTGTGAATAAATGGTTTCTACCAGTTAAGTGTTTACATAATTTTGACTAACCCTGTATTTATATGTACTCACACACACACACGGTGGTGTAGTGGTTAGCGCTGTCGCCTCACAGCAAGAAGGTCCTGGGTTCGAGCCCCGGGGCCGGCGAGGGCCTTTCTGTGTGGAGTTTGCATGTTCTCCCCGTGTCCGCGTGGGTTTCCTCCGGGTGCTCCGGTTTCCCCCACAGTCCAAAGACATGCAGGTTAGGTTAACTGGTGACTCTAAATTGAGCGTAGGTGTGAATGTGAGTGTGAATGGTTGTCTGTGTCTATGTGTCAGCCCTGTGATGACCTGGCGACTTGTCCAGGGTGTAGCCCGCCTTTCGCCCGTAGTCAGCTGGGATAGGCTCCAGCTTGCCTGCGACCCTGTAGAACAGGATAAAGCGGATAGAGATAATAAGATGAGATATTTTTATAATCGTCTTCTATTTTACATAATTTTTATATATGTTTTATATTTGTTTTATAGAAGTGAATTTATATTCACGTCTCCTGGTTATTAACTTCCTATGTGGTAATAGTTACCAAACGTTTACTTAAACTGTTGACTTTCAGTACACCATCATTGTAATAAATGTATAATAAATACTTTGAAAATTATTAACTTTTATTTTTTTGTCTTGTTGTCTTATTTTTACACTTTGTAATGTGATACCAATTGCATTTATTGAAAAAAATGCGAAATTCTCTCCATATTCACTTGTTTGTTTGTTTGTTTGTTTGTTTAAAGATTGATTGGACAAAAATTATCCAAGATGCCACTTCTTTTTTTTTTCCCCATTCCATAATTATAGAAATGGCTCAATAACAATTTGGTACCATTGTCTCAAACTGTATATTTCTCGGTGTGTCTTTTTTTATTTTTACTTCTTTTTTTTAGGAATTTGCTTTTTTATTTCTTGTTTTCATTAATTCATTCATCATTTTATCCTGGTCAGGGTCATGGTGGATCCCGGAAACCCTGGGTGTGAGCAGTTTCCTTGGTTTGTTGTCATTTCAGCAATCTCCAGTTTCACACTGACACCTGCACTCAGGAGAAAACTGTAAGATTACATTACATTCCAGGCATTTAGCAGACGCTCTTATCCAGAGTGACGTACAACGAGCACACACACACACCCAGCACCTGGGGGTTAGGTGCCTTGCTCAAGGGCATTAAAGCCAGAGATTTTCCTGCAGGTCTAGGGAATCGAACTGGTGACCTTTTGGGCCCAAGGCTGCTTTTCTAACCTTGAGTCTGTGGCTGCCATCAAGAAAACATGTTTGACATTAATAACAACCACTCTCAACCGCCCCCTGTAAAGATTAGTAAAAAGGGCTAGAAACGAATCCACCTTTTGGTGAAGTCGCTTCATTTCACCCTGAAAAAAATGAGAAAAACCCAGCCTGTAACTGAAATACATTTATTCAAAGAAAAAAATTCCTTCATCAAGAAATAATTATTTTCAACAAAAACGCGTGCCAATATTATTGGTTGGAGATACAGAGCAGGGCATCTGAGCCCATTCCTCTTTACACAATCTCTCCAGATCATCCAGGGTCCTCGGCCCTCTCTTGTGCTCTCTCCTCTTCAGCTCAGGGGACTGAGATGGCCACGGCAGAAGCTTGATTCTGTGCTCAGCGAACCATTTTTGTGTTGATTTGGACATTGGATCATTGTCCTGCTGGAAGATCCAATGACCACCTAGTTTTAGTTTCCTCTCAGAGGCAGCCAGGTTCTGATTTAAAATGTCCTGGTATTTCATGGAGTCCATGATGCCATGGACCCTAACAAGGTCTCCAAGGACTTTGGAGGAAAAACAGCCCCAAAACATGACAGAACCTCCACCATGTTTTACAGCTGGGATCAGGTTCTTTTCATTATAGGCATTCTTCTTTTTCCACCAAACCCACCTTGAGTGGTTTGGCCAAAAAGCTCCGTTTGGAGCACCAAAAAGCTCCATTTTTATTCCATCAGACCAGAGAACACGGTTCCAGTCAAAGTTCTGGTAGCGTTTCACAAACTTCAGGTGCTTTTGTTTGTGGTTAACTGACAGAAAAGGCTTCTTTCTGGAAAACTTTCCAAATAATCTGTTGGCATTGAGGTGGCATCTGATGGTGGTTTTGGAGACTTGCAAACCCCAAGATTTGACTTTTTCTTGTAATTCACCAACAGCGATCCTTGGGGATTTTTTTTTTGCCTCTCTTACCCTCTTCCTCACTGTACATGGGGCAAAATAAACTTGGATCCTCTTCCAGGCAAGTTTGTAACAGCTCCAGTTGGTGTCCACTTTTTTTTTTTTAATTATTGCTCTAACGGTAGAAATGGACATTTTCAGATGAGTAGCTATTTTTATAACCATTCCCTGACTTATGGCGGTCGACACACTTCTCCTTCATTTGGTTTATGTGCTCTCTTATCGTTCCCATGCTGATGGCTGACTAAGGGAATTTGTCCACTGTGTCGCCTCATATTTGTTCCCCAGTTAATCCGGAAGTCATGGATTACAGCTTGAAAGTTCCGACACACTCCAATCAACTCAAAAATACCGTACAATTTAAATGGGAAACATGCTTCAGTTACATCATGTTCACTATCATTTCCAGGGGTGCCAATAATAGTGGGACGTGCGTTTGTTGAAAATAATTATTTCTTGATGAGGGATGTTTTTCTCTGAATAAATGTATTGCGATTAAAGGTTGGATTTTTCTCATTTTTTTCAGTGTGAGATGAAGCGACTCCACCGAAGGGTGGATTTGTTTCTAACCCTTTTTACTCATCTTGACACGGGGGACAATAATCATGGAGGGCACTGTCTGTCTATCTATCTGTCTATCTATCTATCTATCTATCTATCTATCTATCTATCTATCTATCTATCTGTCTGTCTGTCTGTCTGTCTGTCTGTCTGTCTGTCTGTCTGTCTGTCTGTCTGTTATTTGTTTGTTTAATGACAGATTAGTTATCCAAAAATGATACAGAAAACCTCTTCCTTTTCCAATCTATAATACTGTATGAACATTGTCTAAATGATGAGGCTAATCAGTCCCAAAATTTTTTGCATTTTGTTTCGATTTAAAGTAAAAATAAATATTTGGCAAAAGCACTGACTACTTCTTCTTCTTCGTCGTCTTCTTTTTATTTTTTATTTCTGCTTTCTTATTTTGCAAGAGTCCTCCATTTCTGAAAGGATTTCCAGTCATATAACAATACAAAAACAGTACAAAAGATCTCTTCTTTTCCGAATCCATAACTCTAAACGTGTCTTTCAACATCATTACAGAGGTTCAGTTTCCTGCATAACAATATATAGCATTGCCTCAATGGTAAATAATGATTTGATCATAAATTACACTGTATGATTCATGTAGTTTGCAAGAACTTGCCCAATTTGGTCTCAAGTCTTTCAGGATAAACAAAAAATAATAGGAATTTCAATATTTAATGTAAATCTTAGGGGCGGCACGGTAGTGTAGTGGTTAGCGCTGTCACCTCACAGCAAGAAGGTCCGGGTTCGAGCCCCGTGGCCGGCGAGGGCCTTTCTGTGCGGAGTTTGCATGTTCTCCCCGTGTCCGCGTGGGTTTCCTCCGGGTGCTCCGGTTTCCCCCACAGTCCAAAGACATGCAGGTTAGGTTAACTGGTGACTCTAAATTGAGCGTAGGTGTGAATGTGAGTGTGAATGGTTGTCTGTGTCTATGTGTCAGCCCTGTGATGACCTGACGACTTGTCCAGGGTGTACCCCACCTTTCGCCCGTAGTCAGCTGGGATAGGCTCCAGCTTGCCTGCGACCCTGTAGGACAGGATAAAGCGGCTAGAGATAATGAGATGAGATGTAAATCTTATTCAAATACACACTCACCGGCCACTTTAACAGGAACTTGTCCTTGATTCTAAGATCCCTGTTCTTGGCTGCAGGAGCGGAACCCAGTGTGTTCTTCTGCTGTTGTGTGCTGAGATGTTTTTCTGCTCACCACAGTTGTAAAGAGTTGCTATGAGTTACTATATCCTTATGGCCGCTCGAACCACCTCAAATCTGTCCATTTTCCTCTGATCTCTCTTATCAACAAGGTGTTTGTTTCCACCCACAGGACTGTCGCTCAGTCACTCGATGTTTTTTGTTTTTCGCACCATTCTGTGTAAACTCTAGAGACTGTTGTGTGTGAAAACCTCAAACCAGTCCATCTGGCTCAAACCAACACCCAAGCTACAGCAAAAGAAAGTCACACTTTGAGATCACAATTTGTTCCCATTGTGATGCTTGAAGACGTGAACGTTATCTGAAGCTCTTGATTTGTATCTGCATGATTTGATGCATCGTGCTGCTGCCGAGGGATCGGCTGATTCGAGAACTGCAGGTGGATGGGTGATCCTAATAAAGTGGCCAGTGGGTGTATTTAACGATGTGCACTGTATATAGTATATTTGACAATGATATCAAGCATAGTGGCATGGTGGTGTAGTGATTAGCGCTGTCACCTCACAGCAAGAAGGTCCTGGGTTCCAGCCCAGCAGCCAGCAAAGGCCTTTCTGGGTGGAGTTTGCATGTTCTCCCCGTGTCCGCGTGGGTTTCCTCCGGGTGCTCCGGTTTCCCCCACAGTCCAAAGACATGCAGGTTAGGTTAACTGGTGACTCTAAATTGAGCGTAGGTGTGAATGTGAGTGTGAATGGTTGTCTGTGTCTATGTGTCAGCCCTGTGATGACCTGGCGACTTGTCCAGGGTGTACCCCGCCTTTCGCCCGTAGTCAGCTGGGATAGGCTCCAGCTTGCCTGCAGAACAGGATAAAGCGGCTACAGATAATGGATGGATGGATATCAAGCATCATTCAGCAACATGGCCAGGTTTATTGACATGAACTGCATTTGTTCATTTGCACAAAATAAAAGTGAATTACTGTATTGGCTTCGTTGTTATGCTGTAGTTTGAAACACTAAGGGATTTGGTCGATATCCTTACCACACTCCAGTGCTGTAAGTCAGTTAGATATGATTCATTAAGTCTGTGTAGCTCCCAGAGATCAGAATATAGCAGCAATCATTAAACGCAGTGCATACAAGATATCCTGATTCGTGATAATGACATATAATGCACGCCTTATCCATTTAGTCACATAAAGAGATCAATCCGAATGATTTAATTTGAGATTATCCCTGCTAAAAATCGCCTATAGGAATCCGATAGAAAACTTAATGGAAATCCTGTGTAAATTTAATACCCAAGTTCTATAGGGGGAAAAAAGTTATATACGCACATTCTATAGAAAAAATCTGCAGCTACTATTGCTACAGGTTCTTTTGGCATTCTTCCATCCACGCTGCACTGTTGATCAGTCCCTAAAATTTGTCACCTCGATATACACATACTCGTAAATACTTGCAGTATATTTTGGAGTGAAAATTATTAAATATTTTAAGATAGATCATGGGCGGCGCGGTGGTGTAGTGGTTAGCGCTGTCGCCTCACAGCAAGAAGGTCCGGGTTCGAGCCCCGTGGCCGGCGAGGGCCTTTCTGTGCAGAGTTTGCATGTTCTCCCCGTGTCCGCGTGGGTTTCCTCCGGGTGCTCCGGTTTCCCCCACAGTCCAAAGACATGCAGGTTAGGTTAACTGGTGACTCTAAATTGACCGTAGGTGTGAATGTGAGTGTGAATGGTTGTTTGTGTCTATGTGTCAGCCCTGTGATGACCTGGCGACTTGTCCAGGGTGTACCCCGCCTTTCGCCCGTAGTCAGCTGGGATAGGCTCCAGCTTGCCTGCGACCCTGTAGAAGGATAAAGCGGCTAGAGATAATGAGATATAATGAAGATAGATCATTGTGCATCCTGTTAATGGATTTAAGACAGATGCAGTGGTTTATTTCCCCTAAAATGCACGTGGTGTGAAGTTTCAACTAGTACGAAATGTGTAAATTTAATAAACGACCGTATTTTCCGAAAGAAAAATAAACCTACAACTGTAACTAATTTTTAGTTGTGTTTTTGTTGTTTTGCTTATTTTAATTTCATAACATAATATCATTTCTGCATCTCTTATATGTAAGGTCCTGTTTGTTAATAAATCCATATTGTAGTTAAAAATAATCCCTGCTTCCTCCTCCAAATAAATCTGGTGATCAGGTGAGTTAAGTTGAAGCCAATTGGCTGCAGCACTGAAATTTCATGGCATGGTCATGACATTTTAGCCATACTTACAGCCTAAAGTTCAAAAAGACAAATCATATCGCATGTCAGCAAGGTGTATGGTCTGGGGTCCTCTGGGCTCTCTGCAGTCCCTTTAGTATGGTTTACCCAACAGTGGTGCCACCACCATCGTATAAAGGAAATACTCTTGAGTAGACACAAAACCACCAAGCCAATAAATAACGTTCAAATATAGATTTCCTATAGAACTTGAGTTTTAATAGAAATGTTGCTTTGAGTCCTTTCTTGTTTGCCATAGTGACGGACGAAGTGAGGCAAGAGTCACCATGGAACATGTTTGCGGATGATCTTGTGATATGTGGTGAAAGTAGAAAGGAGGTTGAGCTGGGTTTGGAGAGATGGAGGGATGCATTGGAACGAAGAGGAGCGAAGGTGAGCAGGAGCAAAACAGAATACATGTGCATCGATGAGAATGAGGATGAACGGGGTGTAGTGCAGATGCAAGGAGTAGACGTAAAGAAAGTTGGTGAATTCAAGTACCTGGGGTCAACTGTGCAGGAAAACGGGGGCTGCGATAGTGAGGTGAGAAAGAGAGTGCAGGCAGGGTGGAGCAGTTGGAGAAGGATTTCGGGAGTCATTTGTGATCGGAAAGTCCCAGCAAAAGTGAAAGGTAAGATGTATAAGGCAGTAGTGAGACCAGCTGTGATGTATGGTTGGAGACCGTACCCTTAACAAAGAGACAGGAGGCAAAGTTGAGGATGGAGTGACGAGGTTGGACAGGATAAGGAACGAGCACATCAGAGGGACAGCGCATGTAGAGAGCTTGGGAATGAAGAGAAGAGAGATGAGACTGAGATGTTATGGGCACATCCTGAGAAGAGATGCAGAGCATGTTGAGGATGGAGCTGCCAGGCGCATGAAAACGAGGAAGGCCAAAGAGAGGTGAGAGAGGACATGAAAGTGTCAGGTGTGGTAGAGAAGGATGCGGAAGACAGGGAGCAACGGAGACGAAAGATCCGCTGTGGCGACCCCTAATCGGGAGCAGCCAAAAGAAGAAGAAGAAGAAGTTCTATCCTAAAGAACACGCTTGGCAAGTTCTACAGAACGCTGAGAAAAGCCTGTAGAAACTTCTTGTTCTGTCGAACCATGCTGAAATCCTATAGAACACTGGAGTTCTATGGACCCTTTTCACGTGACGTCACGACAAACGCGGCTGCCATTTTGGACGTGTACTACCAGTAGTTTACCACAGCCAACATTGAGGAACGGCAGCAAAGAAAGTGTTTACTTTCAGCAAGACTTCCATCATGCCACTATATTGTTGTGCACCTGGATGTAGTAACCATCAACAAACAAGGCAAGGTTTCTCATTTTATCGGATCCCGACGGAGAAGATGGATAGCGGCCATTAACAGATTGGCAGCCCTCGGCATACCAGCGCTTGTGTAGTGACCACTTTGTTGGAGGTAAGACAAATAAAATTAGCCAGAAAAGGCATTACATTGCTGTTAACATTCTGTGGCGGCGAGTGTGTAACCAAATAGGTTAAAATAACCCATTGTAACCTCTTTGTTCTTCTGTAGTAGCTATTGTTGACTAGCTAATGTCAACAAGTAGCTGGTATGTTACTGTAGCAATGCTTACGTTCAGTCATTTAGATGACTGTTAAAACCTTTCAGTCTCAAGTTTTTCCTTTACTGTATTTACTAGTTTACTGTAATTATGATCCGGCAGCTATTTACACCGGATCCAGTGTAAATAGCTGCCGGAGCCAACGTCCGAGGTTCCGGAGCGCGCTCCGGCTTGCTCCCCCTCAAATTAAGCAGCGCGCTCCGGCTTGCTCCAGGAGTGCTCCGGCCGAGGTTCCGGAGCGCGCTCCGGCTTGCTCCGGAGCAAGCTGCTTAATTTGAGGGGGATCAAGCCGGAGCGCGCTCCGGAACCTCGGCCGGAGCACTCCTGGAGCAAGCCGGAGCGCGCTCCGGAACCTCGGACGTTGGCGTGTATGTGTATGGCGATGGGGTTTTAACGACATAGGTATACAGATCATGTGGGCCGAAGTCAGGTAAAGACGAGGGCTTGGTGTACTTCCGTACGTCAGTGAACAATCCTGGTGGAAGCAGGTAAACGTCGTTCTCTAAGCCTGCTAACCTCAATTTTTGCAAATACCTCTCCCTCTGCTCGCCCTGTAAAAGCCCTACGTCGCTGGATAGTGAAGGTGTTTTCTGCATCTCATCTCATCTCATTATCTCTAGCCGCTTTATCCTGTTCTACAGGGTCGCAGGCAAGCTGGAGCCTATCCCAGCTGACTATGGGCGAAAGGCGGGGTACACCCTGGACAAGTCGCCAGGTCATCACAGGACTGACACATAGACACAGACAACCATTCACACTCACATTCACACCTACGGTCAATTTAGAGTCACCAGTTAACCTAACCTGCATGTCTTTGGACTGTGGGGGAAACCGGAGCACCCGGAGGAAACCCACGCGGACAACATGCAAACTCCGCACAGAAAGGCCCTCGCCGGCCCCGGGGCTCGAACCCGGACCTTCTTGCTGTGAGGCGACAGCGCTAACCACTACACCACCGGTGTTTTCTGCATCTCGTTCCTTTTTCTTTTGTTTTTCGTTTGTCGCCTTCCTCGCATTCAAACCGATTTGAGCCGAAGTCCACTACATGTCCAAAATGGCGGTCGCGTTTACGAAGGTCACATGACTGAAAAGGGTCTATAGAAAGGACATTTTTTGCAGGGTATTGAGATAGAAGCACAACAGGGTTTTGCACAGTGGATCCTTTCTGTGATGGAAATATCACATCTGGCTCAGAGCCTCTGTACTAATAAGACTAATAATCCAGCTGATTGATTCCTGTAATTGAGCCTTTTTGGACTCCGTGAATGATGATTTTATTTAATTTATTCATTTATTTATTTTAAATGCCATTTGTAATTCCTATGAACCCCAATCTGACAGCACTGAACAGAAATGAAGCTCCAGCCAAAGTGTTGCAATCAACTCTCGTTTTTTTCTCTCCTTATCCTCGCGAGATTCTCGTTTTGTATCGCGATACAACAAA
Organism: Neoarius graeffei; assembly: GCF_027579695.1. Lineage (NCBI taxonomy): Eukaryota > Metazoa > Chordata > Actinopteri > Siluriformes > Ariidae > Neoarius > Neoarius graeffei. The sequence goes on from NC_083570.1 coordinate 99,132,585, forward strand.
CACACGATATCCCTCCGCCTTGGCTGGCTCAACTTCTCAGCATGAAACTGCGAAAATCCGGAAGCCGGAAAAGCTCGTAGTTGATCAATGTAGTGTTCGGTGATGAATATATATCAAGAACGACATAAAATTAAACTCTCAAGCAGTCACAATTCCCTGTATTGTAACTTGTATTGAAACCTGAGTTTGTTTAATGTCAGAAAATAAAGCAATCCAGAACGCCATTTTGGCTCAAAAGCGTTAGCGTATAGTCGAGTACAAGTGCATATTCCGCCATTTTGGCTCTCTGTTCAAGCTTAGTTGCACAAATGGTCTCTATCGCTGAAGTTACCTAAGCGCTGGCTAACTTTCAAATAGCCCTAACACTCCCTATACACGCGCACTATCTAGGGCGTGGCATAACACTCTTACGCGCCCTACCTAGATGGTCGACACAACGCTAATTTGAGCTTCGCGCAGGCGGAAGAGTCTCCATTTGAGCGACGTGATTCGGCCGTGGAGGAAGGAGCACTCGAGCTTGTCTCGCTCTCACTCAGAGTGCTGCTGTAATACCTTTCAGTTTCGTATTTAAAAAAAGAAAGAAAGATAGAAACTCATCATCATCATCATCCCATCGGCTTCCGTGATCTCTGATCACATTCGGTAGAAGACTTTCACCCTTTTCGCTTGGTGTTGGTCGGCGCTCAGAATCGAAAGGAGAGTTTATATTGAAAAAATATACAAATATACGTAAAAAACAAGCAGTAAAGAAATAACCGAGTGCGCTTTTTACTGACAGCAGCACAACAATGGCACTGAAGAGAATTCATAAGGTAAGTAAAGATGGGAGGAAGGAAGGAAGTGAGTGAGTGAGGCCTCCGTTTCGCACTTCGACTTTTCTCATCTATTCATATTCATTTACAGCGAGTCTTCGTCATGTCTGGTTAATTTTATTTAAAAAAAAACACGATAAACGTGTTGAAGGATAGCAGTACGGCGTCTGTTAAACAACATTTCAGGGTGAAAAATTAGCTTGGGCTAGTTTAGCTCTAACGCATCGTGTTGTAATGTTCGCTAGCTAAGTGAGTGTCGTCTTGCTAATCGTTATTTCTAATAATTATAAGGATTAAAGCACGCTTTAGTCATTTCTAGCAAGTAGAGCACTCGTACATTCATAGATGGATGGATAGAAAGATGAATAGAAAGAAAGCTGAACTAGCCGGCACTTCTGCTACTACTACTACTTCTGTGGTTTAGCTAACTAGCTAGGCTAGGCTAGGCAAACTAAGCTAGTTCGCTAATCACCAGGCCCACTTTGTTTATGTATTTTTATTGACTTTTATTTTTTAAAGTTGTTTACGATAATAAAACTTAACCTAATTAATTAAAAAAAAAACTCAAGATAACACAACACAACACGAATGACTTATTTCCCTCCCCGTTGCTAGGAGATGGCTAAGCTAGCATGAGCTAGCAAGGTGGCTAGTTTTTTTTTCTTTTCATGCTAATACGATACATTCACAACGAAGCAGGAATTTAGCACCTAGGCGGCTACCTAAACCGAAAGGCGTCACTAATGCACTTAAAAAACCCATTTTTAATGTCACGTTAGTTCAAAGAGCGCCTTGAGATTAAGTTTTGGCACCCCGGCTAAGTTCAACAACACACTACTTTGGCTTCATGCTAACTACCGCGCGAGTTTATCTTATGCAACGCGGCTTTTGTGACGCTTACTTGGTCACATCCTAAATATTTAACAATATAGTCATAATTTTTTTTTGGTTCGTATTTAAGACAATAAATCATCCCTCTAAAGCATGGTTTTGATATGATGGTGCCTGAGCCGTTTATTTTCTAGTCTAGACGTGGAGTGTGTCTGTGTGTGGCTTTTTTTTAATATATAAAATGTTTTTCCTTCTTTCTAACCTTTTTGTTTTCTGTCTTTCTCTTTATATTTATTTCACTAAGGTTTGTGGAGGGGAAGAAAACAATTTTCAGCTCAAATGGAAAACTTTTCAGGACTTTTTGGGTTTAATCTGAGTGTCCTGTCGTGTTGTCAGGTTTAGAAACAGTACAATAAGTCCTTAGTGTTCAGGTTGACTTTAATACCGATACTAGGAGTATTACGGTAATTAGGATCTGATAAGAAAACCACTCATCACAGTAGAGACAGTTTTGGACACAGGAACATGTTTTCACTTTTAAATATAATTTATTTGTTGCTTTTGAGTACAAATTTTTATTTTATTTTTTTAAACACACACACAAATTATTCAGGGGCGGCACGGTGGTGTAGTGGTTAGCGCTGTCGCCTCAGAGCAAGAAGGTCCGGGTTCGAGCCCCGTGGCCGGCGAGGGCCTTTCTGTGCGGAGTTTGCATGTTCTCCCCGTGTCCGCGTGGGTTTCCTCCGGGTGCTCCGGTTTCCCCCACAGTCCAAAGACATGCAGGTTAGGTTAACTGGTGACTCTAAAGGCCAAGTTATGCTGACAACCCAGTCCTCGCAGATGGCATCGCAGATAGCGCGCACCTCCCAAAAATTGTGACCACCGCAGAAGCCTCGCAGACAGCGTCGCAGACAAGAGGGCTCTGATTGGTCCACTCTACATCCGCTGTACACGCACTTCTGCTTCCCTACTTTCCCGGTTTGTTCTGTTTTCACGACCGGCATTTTTAAAAACACGAGCGAAGATGGAGCAGCACGAAGAGCGGTTGAGTGAGGAAGTACGCACATCTATACGACTCCAGTTCTAGTCATTATAAGTAACCGGAGGATAAACACTCCACTAACCACACCCACCAACTACTCCGAGCGACTTCGCGCTCCCTTGCGTTGTGCCGGTGAATAACATCGCGCACGCCTATACTCCCCGCTCAACGATAAATCACAACTGTCTGCGAAAAGCTATCTGTGAAAGCCTTGTCGCACGAGCATGCAGAGGCCTGAAGGTGCTGTTTACATTAGACCGTATCAGCGGATCATCAGATTAACGTTTTTAAAACGATTCGCGTGCACACAGCAACGCCGATACACGGATACGCTCGGCTCCGCAGGCATCCTGCGCTCCAAATCACTCCGCCCTGAACAGCGAGTGCCCTCTGGAGGGTGCGCACTCCGGCCCTGCGCAGCTCACAGAGCGCGCGAGTGAAGCGCACGAGCAGTGATTCGGGACAAATAGCAGGAAGTGAAAGTCCGCGCTGTTTTTCAGCAGTCGCGTCACATGACCGTGGCATGAACGACGCCAGCGAATCAGGAAAGTGGAGGTCACAGTGACGTCGTCCAGTGACGACGTCAGCTAGAGCTCAGCGCAGAGTATCCTCGTTCCTCAATGTTTACACAGCACCGGATCAGATACGTACCGGGTTGAATACGTGGGCCCTGGCGGATTCAAGTTGTTCCGCCTGCGGAGTCGTTTCCCTGCGTTTTAATGTGAACGGACAGTGCATCCGCGACGAAAACGAGAAGGATACGGTCTAATGTAAACACCACCTAAGGGTCTCTGCATGCTCTTGCGACAAGGCTTTCGCAAGCAGTTGTAATTTATCGTTGAGCGGGGAGTAATAGGCGTGCGTGATGTTATTCACCGCCACAACGCAAAGGGGCGCGAAGTCGCGAAATCGCTAGGAGTAGTTGGTGGGTGTGGTTAGTGGAGTGTTTGTCCTCCGGTTACTTATAATGACTAGAACTGGAGTCGTATAGATGTGCGTACTTCCTCGATAAACCGCTCTTCGTGCTGCTCCATCTTCTCTCGTGTTTTTAAAAATGGCGGTCGTGAAAACAAACCGAAGCGGAAGCGCGTGTACAGCGGATGTAGAGTGGACCAATCGGAGCCCTCTTGTCTGCGACACTGTCTGCGAGGCTTCTGCGGTGGTCACAATTTTTGGGAGGTGCGCGCAGAGCGTCTGCGAAGGGGGGGGGCTACGCAGATGCCATCTGCAACACTATCTGCCAGGACTGGGTTGTCGGCATAAATTGAGCGTAGGTGTGAATGTGAGTGTGAATGGTTGTCTGTGTCTATGTGTCAGCCCTGTGATGACCTGGCGACTTGTCCAGGGTGTACCCCGCCTTTCACCCGTAGTCAGCTGGGATAGGCTCCAGCTTGCCTGCGACCCTGTAGGACAGGATAAAGCGGCTACAGATGAGATGAGGTGACTCCATTGAGCTTTTCTTTCTGGAGTTTTCTACCATAATGATGTGTTCTCATCTCATCTTGGAACATCATTGGGTGCGATTAACACCCAGGCTGGTCGTGAAAACCGAAAGGAAGCGTCTACAAGGATACGATCTATATCTGACATTAAAGGGGAACTGAAGTCATTTCTGATCTCACTGTATTTCTTATTCAATTAAGTTTTCGGTTTTATTAACCTTATATCATGACTCGTATTGGCATATTCTATTACGATATTGTGCTTATCGGCCTTTTTGGTTTTTCGCCATGTTGAATATGGTCTGCGGCAGGCGCCGCTTATCTGCGAGAGCTTCCCGAGACTTCAAACGTGACGTATCGGCGCCGCCATTTTGAAAACTGTTTACACAGCGGGCAGATCGCCATATCATTCCAATTTAGATTAATTTCGAGATTTGCCAGCTTCGTCAGTGATGTAGTTTCAGTCCTGTGCGATGTGTTTGCCTGTTTAAGGGCTGTGCTGATGCATTTGCATCGCGAAGTATCACAATACACATGCCTTTCTACCCGTCGTCTTGATTTCCTGTTTCTCGTTCTTGTCCTCGCTTAGCCTTTGATGTACTGTTTGCGCCTCGACCGACCCTTTTGCCCGTATTCTCGTTTTTGATCTAGCCTGCCTATGTGTCTGTCGTCTCTGTGTGTATATATATTCTGCACATGTATTCGCCTCCCTCGCGTACGTGACATGGCGAATATTCCATATGACTTCAAACCAACCGAGAAGAGTTGGAAAGACGACAGGATAAGGACGAGCCCGTCGCACTGGTTTTTACATCATTACTGTTGCACAATTAAGACGTGCCAGGTCAGTCGGCTGGTGGGTTTTCAAAATAATAAATACATGCATGTATTTTTGTGATAAATACATATTATACCGAGCACATTTCCCATATAATCCTCACTAAGGTTTCGGACAGCACTACAAAATGGCGTCCACACTATATAGTGAGTAGGGAGCGATTTCGGACACAAGGAAACCTTCCAGCTTGATTACATCAGCATTCGAAAGAGGACGCGCGCGTCTTTTGACAACGTTGGTCACTTTGATTTCCGCTGTACGTTTTACTTCCGTCCTACGATGTCTCGCACAGGTCTCAACGAGTCTCGTTTACAGCCGTCGCTTTGACATACGGATTGATATATTACAAAGCGTATTTCAAACACTCATAACTTGCTATAGCAGCGACAAAATAGCGATCAAAAATGCATTCCGATATTTAATAAAACGAGAGAATTTTGATGATAAATTGCCTTCAGTTCTCCTTTAATCAGACATATTGTATTATATGACATGATCTACTTCTGGTAACATCGTGCGCTCTGATTGGCTCCTTGTTGGGCAGAATTTTCCCATAATGCCCGTCAGCGATCACGAACTTTCTTTCCAAAGCTCCGCCTTTCAAAAGATTAATTGGAAATCAAAACCAGCTGAAACACAAGTCAGTTATTCAAGAAATGAGCAACAAAGAGCATTCCGAAACCGCAAACGGCTAACTGAAATTCAGTTTTGAAACCGCTAGCCATTTCTTCTGCACGCGTGACTCGACTGCGTTACGAATATGACGTGATTTGAAAGCAGCGTCACGCCTTGTTATAACGACCGCCGATTTTAATCTTAGAAATAAAACAAAAAAACTAAACTCCTTATGAACCTCGCAAGGTTTTTACGGGAAAATATCAGACCGAGGTCTTGACAGTACGGACTACTGTCAAGACCCCGATGTGATGTTTTCCTGTAAAGACCGAGCCAGCGAGGTTAATAAGTAGTTATCATATATTTGAGTAAATATAGATACCATACAGCCAGTTTTTCTATTTGTAAGTGCAACACTGAGAGCGTGTAACCTACAGCACGTTGGTTCCTTCTTATACTTTCGCAGTGTGGTAACTTAGCGTATTTAGTTACGAATATTTTTGCCTCTGTGGCTAATTGCTGCTTCGTTAAAGTAATGTACATATTGTTCTCGCTCCTAATAGTATTTCTGTAGGTTTTAGATGGTATCCTTTATCCTTTTAAGCAGGGGTTAGGTCGCAATTGGGACGAAAGTTCTGTTCCTTTCTCGTCACGCCTCTTAATTTAGGTTTAGTTTTTCCTTTGTTCGATGTATATGATGTTTTTTTTTTTTTAAAGATTTTTTTGGGCTTTTTTCACCTTTATTGGATAGGACAGTGTAGAGACAGGAAATGAGCAGGAGAGAGAGATGGGGAGGGATCGGGAAATAACCTCGGGTCGGAATCGAACCCGGGTCCCGGGATTTATGGTATGGCGCCTTATCCACCTGAGCCACGACGCCCCCATGATTTTTTTTTTTTTTTAAGTATTTTTGTAAATCTGTGGCCGAGCCATTAAAATTCGCCAATTGTGCTTGGTTCTAATGCCAGGAGCAAACTACGTGTTTATGACCTGATATTTTTTGTCTTTCACAATGGTCAAAATGTCCGATTAGGCGATCCCAGTGCGATAAATTCCTCCTGTGTTTTTGTTTGGGAGACTGGCAGCGCTACAAGTTTGACCCCGAAGCATCATCAGTTATTGTTCGTGTCTTCAAGGAAGAGGGTTGAGAAATTGTCAATCGTGACTACCGAGGAACACGTCATAGGAGTCGTCAAGCTAGATGAGAAAATACAAAATTCTGGCACGCTGGCCTTTTTGTCAAGGTGTCGTAGGACATCCCAGTCACCACGTGGGCGTTTTTACGATTACCTGTTCGTGTTCTCGGCGTCAGAATGCGGCTGAATTCATGTAGTCAGGTTTTTAAGAACGACTCTAAAGTCTCTTCAACTGTCAGTATTTATCGTTGAGAGAAAATAGCGTATTTGAGCCAGGTGATGAACTTGGCATCTTTTTCACAGCTGTACAATCTGTTATGTTCGTGGTTCCGTTTCCTTGTATCAAGTGAGTAGTCGTTTCGGTTCCGGTCAGCAGTGCTGTGTTTGAAAGCCATCACACGTGATAAAGTTAGGAACACGATTACAGCAGTAGCAGATCGCACAGTCGAAGGGTTTTCAGTGCCGCATCATCACGTCTCCTGTTTGCGGAGAACTTGATGTACAGGGAGTCCGGAAGGAGGTGGTTGCGAAACCCAGTCTAAAATTTTTGAGTCATGGATGAGCAAAGAACGAGTTTAAAAAAAAAAAAAACACCCCGTGAGATGATAGATGTAAATGCGTTTTTGAAAAAGTCACTGAAGTAAGTCAAGTCCTACAAGTACACCGTGATATCTATACCTGATACCATATCCTGCATTTATATCCCAAGTTGTTCTTTTTGTTTTCCTGCCGACTCGTTCTCATGTTCAGGCTTAGCCAGTCCAGGTATCCTCTCAGGATTCGAAACGTGACCTGGTTAAATATGGTCTAATTGTTGCCATTCAGGTTTGCTTGATCTCGTTCTTTCAGCACCTACAGTATATTATACGCATTATGATAATCCCGAGCCGTAAACCAAACCGAACTGCGGTCAAGAAATATAAAGAGCGTCGACAGAATGGCGCTCAAACTTCTTACATCCAGGAACCGGTTACCTTTCACCGTGGAATAAATTCAACCTATTAGAGGACTAGAGCTTTTTATTCTTGAACTTCCCACCAACCGACTACATTTTCATGCATGATTATTAGGTTGAAGTTATTTGGAGCATTCAAGTGATCGCTCAAACAGTCCGAGACCGAGTGCAATGAACACCTGAAAGTATCTGTGAAGAAACTCAGTCATCCAGGTACATAGTAGCCTGTGGTTGGTAGAAGAGAGCAACTGGACTTGCTTGAAAAGCCTTGAAGACGTTTCGCCTCTCGTCCGAAAGGCATCCTCAGTTCTGTCTGTCTAATAGGGAGTATCAAGTATTTATCCTCTCATGGATCATCAGGCCATTATTAAAAAATGTTCTGTTTCCGGTCCACCGGCCGGGTGAGTGCCGTTTGTGCGGGTGAAATTTATTTTTTAACGCCGGTTTTTCGACATTTTTTTCGGGTTCGTAAATCTAAAATCGAACATGACATTTCCGCATTCCCAGGGCTTTCCACTAAGGCTCATACTAGCCAGCCATGACAAATAAGTAGCCGGAGTGGGGGTAAACACAAAATAAACTCGTGTGCACGCAGTTCCCAGGATTAAATGCATTTTCCACAGACCATTTATTTATTCACTTTACTCAGATACAAAGTAAAATGGCAGTAAATCTTCTTTCTTTTCTTGCGTATTGCATCATGAGGCGTTTCTGGCTTGTAAATCTCTTATTTTCAGTGCATGACACATTCACGCAGCTGAGTGCGTGCGCACACCGCATGTCGGAGCGCGGATGAGTTACTCTCCCTTGATCAACGGTTCAGTTTGACATTGTCAGTCCGTTAGATAAACATTTCATTTTATTAAAATCAAAAATTAATATTTAGAGCCTGCGGGCTACAAAAATAGTCTTTAAAGTAGCCGGCTGGACTTAATTGTGTGTCCGGCAGCCGGCGCTTGTGGAAAGCCCTGCATTCAGCACAGAATATAGAATGGAATCAGCTCTGCGCATGCGCCGTGCGGCACAGAAAAATGGCAGCCACCATGAAGGAAGGAGATCCGGAGTTTTCAAACATTTGCTTAAGTGTGAAATTGCAAAATGGTATTCTAGCGAACAACAAAATAGTAAAGATTCAGAAAAACAAATCATTCAGTGATCATTTTAATAGTGTAATTTCATCCGAACTCGGCCTAACGCTCGATTTAGAACTACAAAAAGTCCGTGTGTCGGACATTTTAAGTACCTTTGTAAAAGTTTTGCAAACGTTGCAGTCAGCATTTAAAATGCTAACTTAGTTTTTGTACAAGTTTCAGTTGATTAAACTGTCATTTTATTAAATGTCTGCTTTTGTAATAAAAAAGTACTGAAAGAAAAAGCAAACACAGCATTGCGATTTCTCATCCATATATATATATATATATATATATATATATATATATATATATATATATATAAATAAAAATAAATCCCTCCCTCCCGACTGAAATTTTTTTTTGCCCACCCGGTGGACAGGAAACGGATTTTTTTTTAAGGATGGCCTCATAGAATCCGAATCAGAATGCTGATGGCTGCATTGTAGGTGGCTGATAGATGTCTCAGACGCCCACCTCTGTTCAGTGATGGTCGTTCCGGGTTGACAAAAATGAACGATCCTCTCTGGCTAAGATGTCTGGCAGTTTTCTGGAAGTCCTCTCATACTCCCGCACCAGTCGAAGGGGTCTCATTCAGTGTTGCCAGATACTGCTGACGTTTTCCAGAACAAATTATGTTCAAAACCCGCCAAAATGCACTTGAAACCGCCCAATTTGGGCGGGAAACCTCCCAATCTGGCAACACTGGTCTCATCCCAAAGTGCGTAGAAACATATCTGTGAAGATACTCAGTCATCCAGGTACATAGTAATCTGTGGTTGGTAGAAGAGAGCAACTGGACTTGCTTGAAAAGTCTTGAAGACGTTTCGCCTCTCGTCTGAATGCAGCCTACAGCATTCTGATTCGGATTCTATGATGATCCATGAGAGGATAAATACTTGATACTCCCTATTAGACAGACAGAACTGAGGATGCCTTTCGGACGAGAGGCGAAACGTCTTCAAGGCTTTTCAAGCAAGTCCAGTTGCTCTCTTCTACCAACCACAGAACACCTGAAAGTGCGCCTCCTGGACCAATTTCGTGGGTTTTTAAAAAAATTTTTTTTATGAAAGTATGTCCCTTTACACACTCATCCAGAAGGGTAATTTTGCACGAGGCCATCTGTCTACAGCAGAAAAAAATAAAACACGTCTGGAAAAATACCAAGGGAGTCTGGAGCCAGATTCGTGACGTCACCTGCGGAAGCGCCAGCAGGCTACGCGAGCTTTGCACGGTTTCAGTGCACAGCCTGTGTAGACCAAGCGCTCCCATTTCTCTCTCGTTGTCCGGTCTTTTGGGAAACGATGAGTACTAATCCCATCAAGATTGGTGTTGCTACACCCTCGTACGATACATCTGTTAGCCATTTTAATAATTACACGATAACGTTGAAGAAATTTGCAGAAAACCACCAGGTCGTAAACAGACCAGCGCTGACGTAGGATTCAGAAGGAGGCGTCCCGCACGCGACGTCACGAAAATCAGTGTTTGCCAGGAAATCCAAATGCCAAGTTTTTTTTTTTTTTAGAGGCGGACCAATTCAACTCAAATGGCTCGATTTCAACTGAATTTTTCTGGTATTGCGCAAGGTAAAAAAAAAAAAGAAAAAATTGCAGGATGTTACAGATATTTGACTAAAGTTTAATATAAAATAGGAGAATTACATTGATCTTGCTCCTGAATTTACCCATGATATGCACTTTAAGTGTCCCAGATTAATTGCGAAAGTAAAACATCTGACTGGTCCGCTGTTCTCCGTAACCCTTTCTACTGCCACCTTCATCCTGAGCCATGTTCGTTACAGCAGTTTACAATAAACAGTTAAAAATCGAGCCAAGTCCTCTCTATATTGTACTCGCTCTCATACAGAACTGGATAAATATAGGGGTGTTCACACGGCAACTTTTACTCCAGTGTAGCACCGGGGCTGCCCCGGTAGAGCGTTCACACGGTACAAAGTTATAGCGGTGTCGCCCCTGAAAGCTGCTTAAACCGGTGCAAATCTAACCCTGCTCGGGAGGTGGTTTAAGAAATTTACTCCGGAGTAAATGCTAGTTTGCGGGGCAGCACCGATATAAAATGGGACGTCTGAGCGCTACAGGGGTAGACTCACTACGCGTGAGGAGAGTTGATTACATACGGGCATTGCATAATTTGCATCCTGGTATCTTGCGCTTCCAAAATGGCGAATATCAACAACTAGGGCTGCACAATTAATCGAATTTAATCGAAAATCGTGATTTTGGCTGCCACGATTAAATGAAAATCGCGATTTATTTCCATTTAAAATGCGAGCTCTGCTGCATATCTGATCAAGCACTTTTTGACCAGTACTCCGCCAAACCATTAGGGGGCGAACCGACGCATGTAAAGTTTCATTACTCCGCCTAAATAAGCAAGCAAGCCAAGTGCGCAGAGCTTCAGTGCAGCGGTATCTTCTTCAAGGGGTGATAGTGTGAGAGTAGGTAACAGATTGAGGTGAGAGAGAAAAGCTAACTATGTCGGAACGACAGACTATTTAGCACTGGAGGCAATGCTGTGACCTGCCTTCGCTCATGTTTAAAGCCAGAGCATGTTGATGGGCTGCTCTTTCTAGCTAAGAACTTGTAGGCCTCACTCAGTATAATGCTATGTAATTGTTGCAATTGAGTTTTCAGTTCCTTCATCCTTTGGTAATTTCTTGGATAAATTTCATTTATTTGTCATTTGGAAATCAGAATTTCTCTTTTAAATTTCATTCTGCACTGAAAGCTGTTCATATTGTTTGAATATAGTGAAATTAAAATTCAAGTGATTTCCCTAACATCAAGAATAATCTTGATTAATAATCGTGATTACAATTTTGATCAAGATAATTGTGATTATCATTTTTTTTCCATAATCGTGCAGCCCTACAACAGAAGAACTGCGGGTCTTCCAGTGTTGCCAGATTGGGTGATTTTAAGTGCGTTTTGGTGGATTTGAACATGTTTTGGGCTGGAAAACGTCAGCAGTATCTGGCAACACTGGTGTCTTCATCCACGTTGTTTTCCCGGCGCTTGGTGATGCCATGACAACCAGGAAAAGGAAGTACATTTTCACGCATGCGCGTATTTCATTTCCGCATTATTACTATCGGAAATGATAGTAATAACGATAGGAATAAAAGGAAATTATATAAAATCTTTATTACTATCAAAGGAAATGATAGTAATAAAGTTTTTGCGACTATTGCACGGTCGCAAAAACTGCCGTGTGACCGCAAGTGGGGCTGCACCGGTGCTAACACGCTTCTCTCTAGTAATCAGGGTTGTGACGTGTGAACGCTCCACAAAATTTACCAGGCTTTCGTCTAAACGGGGGAACAGGGGCGCTGCACCCTCTTACTCTCGGCGTGCGCCCCCTTACCGACTCCGTGAAAACATCCCAGCAACACCACGTGACAATGTGTCTGATCATCAAATACGTTATAATTACTCCAAAAATATTCCGATCATAGTAGATACACCGCCAGACGGTGCAAAAACTATCCGAATTGGCGTTTTCCAGACTGAGGCGCCATGTTGTTTAGTTGTCGCGGCTGCTCTCGCGAGATTTGACATGGGTTACATACAAGGTCAGCTGACTTGTAGAGCGAGATTTCTCGAGACTGAATGACCTTTCACCCACCGGCGCGGGAGCTTTTGACAGAAGTAGTTCGCGAGTTGTTTTTGTTGACACTTGGCCGTTTAAAGATGTCATCCCGCGGCACGAAGCGGAAGAAAGCCAAAGACTGTCCGGGGCAGAAGAAGATTACTTCTTTCTTTTTCAATGTTGACAGACAATTTGTTACAATTTCCCTCTCAGACAGCCTCAGAATGTCCCATTGGAGCATTTTTCAAAGGCTTTGCACGGCGGGGGGGGGGGACAACTGGCACCATCTCCCCCCCCCCCCCCCCCCCGCTTCGCTCCCTCGCCATGGTGAGCGCCCTCATACTAAATTTTTCTAGAAAAAACCCTGTTTACACCGGTGTAAGATGTATCGCAACCAGTGTTGGGCACGTTACTTTCAAAAAGTAATTATAGTTACTAGTTACTTTTCCCAAAAAGTAACTGAGTTAGTAACGGAGTTACTTTGTCATAAAAGTAACTAATTACCAGGGAAAGTAATTATTCCGTTACATTTTGTCCCCCCCCCCCCCCCCCCCCAAAAAAAAAAAAAAAATCAATTAGTGTAATCATAATAAAAGTAAATGTGTTTAATGACTGAAATGGACACTTAACAGAACCAGTTAGTAACGTTATCTACACTACATTAATATTTTTGTGGAACAATGTGAGAAGACATCTATCAAATTTAATATATTTTTGTAGTTATTAAAATTGTTACTAATTACTGGCCACTGACGAGGACAAACGCTTTGTTCCTCGACATAATGTGCATTGCACGTAGACATTTTTGCCTTTTATTTCAAGTAATGAAAAGTAATGCTGTATTTCCAGTGTGAAAGCGCAGTGCTGGGCTGACCGCTCGCCATCGCTGTGTCTTCTGATTGAAAGAGTGCGCAGTAGGCGGAGGCTACCTACGTATGTTGTCCAAATCTACTCTGATTGGCTGACTATGCCGTTGTCTCGCGTCTCCCCACCCCACACTAAAGCAGAGTAAAGAAAGGCTGAACGAGCAGCGTGCCAGATGAGAACAGCTTTAATAAAGTAACGCAGAGCATTTTATTGTAAGTAACGGGAACGGCGTTATAACGATGTAAAAAGTAATTAGTTAGATTACTCGTTACTAAAAAAAGTAACGCCGTTTATTTCTAACGCCGTTATTCCCATCACTGATCGCAACAAAATACATCGGTGCAGCATCGATGCAAATATGTGCCGTGTGAACACCCCTTATAATAACTTTTGGTAACGGAAAGTTGTAACTTTGAGCACCAGCCGAAAAAGGGCACGGAGCCCGTTTTGAGACACGCAGGTGTCCTGTATTGTCACTAACAACTGAGTGAAGCTCAGGACATGGTAACTGACGTGGATTTGTTTACAGTGACCTTAGTGCTAGTACGGAGTTTCCTGAAGCACCGATGTTTTAAACGCTGCGTGTTAAAGTGGGTTTGCTCGACGAAGCGTGTACGAAACTCGGTTCGTCAGGATCACGTTAGCGTATACGCGCTTTTGACTCGTCTCTAGGCGTCCTAAAACATCAGTGCCATGTTGGAACGTTTAATAAGGAGTTTGGATCAGATAGAATTTCATTTATAGTATTGTACTTTTGATAGTGTAGCACTTTTAGGATAAAAACGTCCTGTATTGTTGCGTCATGCCTCTGCCTTTACTGGTAGAGCTCTGGGTGTGGTCACACCTGCAGTGTGTGAACTAGGGGTGACATCACCTTATTTCTACATACAGCGGTGCTTGAAAGTTTGTGAGCCCTTTATCTATTTTTCTGAATAAGTATGACCTAAAATACAAGATTCACACACGTCCTAAAAGCAGGTAGAGAACTCGATGAGATAAATATTACATGCAGTCATTAAATCATTCCAAAATTGCGTATCTTTGGGTTGCAAAAGTATGTGAACGCCGACGGTTAGCGGTGCATTGGAAGGAGGAAGTCATGGCTTAATGGTTAGAGAAGCGGCTTTGGGACCCAAAGGTCACCGGATTGATTCCCTGGACCAGCAGGAAAGGCTAGTGTCCTCGAGCCAAGCCCTAACTGCTCCCCAGGCTGCTGTGCGTACGTTGTACGTCGCTCTGGATAAGTAATGTAATGAAATTAGTCAGGTGTTTTCATTTCAGGTGTGATTGAAGTGGAAGTGCATCACCGCACGACCGTAGAAAAGAGTTGCTCATGTTAATCAAGCCGGAAAAGGTTACAAAACCATCTCGAAAGAGTTTGGACTCCGTTGATCCACGGTCTGACAGATGGAGGAAGTTCAAGCTTACCGTTTATCTCTCTAGGAGTCGACCAACAAAGATAACGCAAGGTGTGTGACAGTCCGTAAGGTCACCAAGGAATCCAGGGTGACTTCTAAGCAATTAAACACCTCTCTTATGTTGACTGCGAGGAACAATCCGAACAGTGACGTCTGTGGCAGGGTCATTAGGGGAAAAAAACTGCTGCCCTTTGACGGTTTGCTAAGATCACGTGGACAAGCCAGAAGGTTATTAGAGAGAATTTGGTTTAGGTTTTAATGAGAAGCGTGATATTTGGAGAAAGGAAAAGCACTGCGTTCCAGTCTAAGAGCTTTATCGCGCTTGTGAAACGTGGTGGTGGTATCTTGGTTTGCCGGATGTACAGGACCGATCCACAGATACCACAAACGTTTAGCTGCAGTTATTGCTGCACAAAGGGGTCACAGCAGAGACTGAAAGCAAAGCTTCACATACTTTTGTCGCTCAGTGATGTGATGTGCAAAATTGGATCATTTTCCTGCATAAACAAATAACAGAGTATAAACTCTTGTATTATTTGTTTAATTGGGTTAAAATCTGATGGTTTGAGTCAAATTTGTGCAGAACTATAGAAAGTTTTAAAGAGTTCACAAACTTTCAAGCACCACTGTATATATCTGGATATGTTTCTTTTTTCTCTGCATTGAAACACTAGAGTTTTGAAACAGATCAGAAGATTGTGATTTTTTTTGGGGGGGGGGGGGGGGGGGGCAATAAGATGTAATGATGCCAATGACGTATTGTAATTTTATCATGAAATTGATGTGGTGTGTGTTACAGCGCAGGGGTGGGTTTCCCCAAAAACATCGTAGCGCAAATATCATCGGTAATGGTCGAGTGTGCATCGCAATGAACACACTCTCTGCTAGTTAAGATGCTCTTAGTGTTAAGATACAGAGAAGGCAGTTTTACTCCGGTTCACGCTGAAATCATGTGATGGAGAGTAAGCGCTGAACTTGGTGTTAGCTACTTTCATTTTTACTTTTCATCTTTTTATCTTCAGGAACGTTTAGGCTAAGCAAACAGAGTTGGCTGTTGTGATGCACTCCTTGTACTTTTTTTCTTCCTTTGCAGCATTTTTTTTAATAGTTAGAAATGAAATATAATTTTGACTTTTAATTTAAATCCAGTAGTAGGGCTTTTTTTTTTTAAATATTAAAAAAACCAGGTTTGCACTCTTCTTCTTTTGCAGCATTTTTTAAATAGTTAGAAGTGAAATGTAATTTTGGCACTTTATTTATTTTAAATCCAGTGGTAGGGCTTTTTTAAAAATGCTTTTAAATATATAAACAGGTTTGTACTTTTCCTCCTTTGCAGCATTTTTTTTAATAGCTAGAAATTAAATGCAATTTTGACAATTAAAAAAAAAAAAAATCCAGTAGTAGGGCTTTTTACATTTTTATATATAAATAAAAAAAATCCAGTAGTAGGGCTTTTTACATTTTTATATATAAATAAAAAAAAAATCCAGTAGTAGGGCTTTTTACATTTTTATATATAAATAAAAATAAATCCAGTAGTAGGGCTTTTTACATTTTTATATATAAATAAAAATAAATCCAGTAGTAGGGCTTTTTACATTTTTATATATAAATAAAAAAAAATCCAGTAGTAGGGCTTTTTACATTTTTATATATAAATAAAAATAAATCCAGTAGTAGGGCTTTTTACATTTTTATATATAAATAAAAATAAATCCAGTAGTAGGGCTTTTTACATTTTTATATATAAAAAGGGTTGTGCTTTTTCTTCCTTTGCAGCATTTTTTTAATAGCTAAAAATGAAATGTAATTTTGACTTTTTTTTTTTTAAATCTAGTAGTGGGGCTTTTTTTTATTTATATAAAAAACCAGGTTTGCACTTTTTTCTCCCTTTGCAGCATTTTTTTAATAGGTAGAAATGAAATGTAATTGACAATAAAAAAAAAATTAAATAAATCCAGTAGTAGGGCTTTTTAAATTTTTATATATAAATAAAAAAAATCCAGTAGTAGGGCTTTTTTTTTATTTTATTTATATAAAAAGACAGGTTTGCACTCCTTCCTTTGCAGCATTTTTTTAAAATAGTTAGAAATGAAATGTAATTTTGCCTTTTTTTTTTTTAAATCCAGTAGTCGGGCTTTTTTTATTATTTATATTTATAAAACAGGTTTGCACTCTTCCTTTGCAGCATTTTTTTTAAATAGAAATGAAATGTAATTTTGCCTTTTTTTAATCCAGTAGTAGGGCTTTTATTATTTATATTAAAAACAACAGGTTTGCACTCTTGCAGCATTTTTTTAATAGCTAGAAGTGTAATTTTGGCACATGGTTATTTATTTTAAATCCAGTGGTAGGGCTTTTTTTAAAAATGTTTTTAAATATATAAATAGGTTTGTACTTTTTCCTCCTTTGCAGCATTTTTTTAATAGCTAGAAATGAAATGCAATTTTGACAAAAAAAATCCAGTAGTAGGGCTTTTTATATTTTTATATATATATAAATAAAAAAAAAAGTTTGTACTGTTTCTTCCTTTGCAGCATTTTTTTTAAATAGCTAAAAATGAAATGTAAAATTGACTTTTTTTTTTTAAATCCAGTAATGGGGCTTTTTTTTATATATATATTTAAAAAAAAACCCAGGTTTGCACTTTTTTTCTTCCTTTGCAGCATTTTTTTAATAGCTAGAAATGAAATGTAATTTTGACAATTTAAAAAAAAATCCAGTAGTAGGGCTTTTTAAATTTTTATATAAAGGTTTGTACTACTTCTTCCTTTGCAGCATTTTTTTCATCGCTGAAAATGTTAATTTTGTTCTTTTTCTTTTTTTAAATCCAGTAGTAGGGCTGCCTTTTTTTTTTGTGGCAGTTCTTTTATTAAACATATATCGTGTTGCATATTATGTAACATGGGTAGTGTTTTGATAGTTTTTTTTTTTTCTTTTCCCCCTTCCTTCCTGTATCACCTGCTTGTAATTTAAACCAGATTACCAGGCGGTTAAATATTAACTCTTGTTTTTAAAAACCATTTTAAAAACTGAAGTCTCAATGTCAGTGTAGGTAACAGTTCAGTCCTCTAAATATAAAGTCGGTGTTTCTGTGCTGGAGTTGTTATTCCAAGATAATCATCAGTGCACGCTCAGTGAACTCAAACTATGTGTACAGTGCCCTCCAAAATTATTGGCACCCTTTGAAAAGATTAGGGGAGGGGGAAAAAATCCACCTTTTGGTGAAGTCGCTTCATCTCGTGCTGAAAAAAAAGAGAAATCCAATCTTTGGTTGAAATGAATTTATTTGGAGCAAAACAAATTCCTTATCAAGAAGTAATTGTGGATTTTTTTTTTATTTTTATATATAAATATAAACAAAAGCACATGTGCTACTATTATGAGCTTGAAGCTACTTCACCAAAAGCCTTTTTACTCATCTTTACAAGAGGTTCTGATGATCGTGGAGGGTGCTGATGCGCACGCGTTTTGTACGAAATGCCCAAGGCCTTGTTTTCATGAACGCTGAATGCACTTGGACCTCAGATCACGGCTAAACCAACACCATTAGCACATCATCGAAGGCATACAGGTGCAGTGAGGTGTTCAGTAATATCATAATCAGCTAACCCAAAGTGGTGGAGATACCGTGCTGTTTCCTTTGTAGTTGTTCCTTGAACAAAATGAGATCGTGATAATGTTTCAAGTTAAAAGTGAGCACTTTGATTTATTACAGTGCGTTTATATCAACTCTGAGATTTAGATGTGTGAACTTAACGTTTCGCTCAAATTTTAACTTTAAGGTCACGGTCATGCTGTGCTCCGTTTACATCGGAAGTCATAGCTGGTTTGACCACGCCCCAGTAGAAGATGGAGGTTAGCATTACCAGTTCTAGCCAGGTTGGCCGTTGTTGGCATTACCGGTTTCTAACAACGTGTTATAGTAATCAAATATAGCCTGCGCAGAGAGGCTCCGGTTGAAATTATGGATTCTCTGAGGTGACTGAGGGGTGCGGCTCTGAAGAAAACAGTCCTACACCAGTCACTGAAGAGAATCCGGAGTTCCCGGTGCCTCTTGCTGCATGATGTATTTGATTTAGACTAAAAGCGTTACCTAGAAAGAATTAGAAATAAGGCTGAAAAAATATTAGAGGTCTGACTCTGCTTCGCTAGGCATGATCATGATGCGTAGATCTGCGCGCATCACAGTTGTGACTCGAGTCGGCCGTGTAGCTTGAAATTATGACCTCAGTTCATGGTATATCCAGGATATACCATGACTGCCTCACATATCCTTTTTTTTTTTGATGTCACGAGATACATTGCTTAATCAGTGGTGGAACTATTTTATCCTGCACGGGAATTTTTTTTGATGAGGGATATAAGTAAATAATATCGGCTGGCGTTGAGTAGTATATCAGATGTATTCCATTCAGCTAGAATGATATTGAACGACTCGAAGACGAGTAGCTGAATGGAATATATCTGATAGACCATGAAAATAAACGGCTATTATTATACATACACTACCGTTCAAAAGTTTGGGGTCACCCAGACAATTTTGTGTTTTCCATGAAAAGTCACACTTTTATTTCCCACCATAAGTTGTAAAATGAATAGAAAATCTAGTCAAGACATTTTTCTGGCCATTTTGAGCATTTAATCGACCCCACAAATGTGATGCTCCAGAAACTCAATCTGCTCAAAGGAAGGTCAGTTTTATAGCTTCTCTAAAGAGCTAAGGCCAAAAAAAGTGTGTTTCCAGTAACATGAAATACTAAAATAAGGTCAGTAGGTAGGATATTTTATTTTTTTTTATTTTGTTAGAAAAAATTAACACAAGTAAACATCTTACAAAATAGTATTTTGGCACAGAATCCTTTATACCACACATCATAATAAAATAAGTGTTTTAAATCTTTAAACGAATAAAAAAAATATCGCGAGAGTTCGAGTTATGATCTACGGAAGCGATATTTCATGATATTTTCATGTAATAACGTGAAAACACCTTATCAAGAAATAACGTGAAAATAACGTCCTAGGCTAGGAGCAATTCCAGCGTTATGGACGTGACACTTGAACTCAAAATGGCAACAAATGACCCAGTGCATGTTTTATTGTCTCCCGGTATTTAAACAGGTGTTGCATATTTTAAGGCTGTACCATACTGGAGAAGTGATGGAACAAGAACAATTCCCATAGTACATCTAGGGCATGCCAGAAAACGCCAATAAAAGATGCGTTATGGATGTGACAGAAAAAGTATCACTTTTCTTGGGTGACTGTACATTTTTATCAAACTCTGTGAAATCGTAAACCTAATGTCGAAATGGAGATATCCGTTTGATAGAGGGGTCCAAGGTGAATATTAAAAAATCTTTGTTTAAAATATTTTGTATTTCATGCAGAGTTTCGGAAGGAAAAGTCAGCGTTATGGATGTGACGAAATTCCGTTATGGATGTGACGCGTCTGAAATAGACATGGCATATGTTTAGAAAATCAGCAATTTAACCACCATAACCCTTTGAAAAACTCTCTAAATATCAGCTAAAACTATCAAAGTTCTTAAATAATATTTAGGATGGCTATTGTTTTGCTGTTTTGTGGATTTTAGCATACATTTCTGTGGCTTGTGGCAATAATATAGAATTGTACATGATCAAAGTTGATTTTAGCTTGGGTTTTACATTATAAGAAAGAAAGACTGACAGTGACGTATTAGGTGATCAAAATATTTATGTATGTATTTATTTGTTTATTTATTTAGTACAGGCCTAGGTGATATCTCTGGGAGTGGTTTTGATGTATTGCATGTTGCTTTATTTTTGCATGGTGAGGTTGACATTTACATGGAATTGCCCCTAGGCTACTTCCATTAAAAGCAGACGGCCTAGCCTAGCCTACTGGTGAACTTGGGTCAAGCAAAAACATGGCTGAATCCTGAATGACTCCTATTTGTATAAATAGGGGACTACATAGGCGGCAAAATGTAGTTTTTTTTCCCTGCCATGGAAGTGCACTTGTATACTGAAAAGGAAGCAATTTGCATTACAGCCTTGAATGAGGATTCAAAATGGCGGCTCGGCTCAGTTTTCCTTCCTCCTTCGGTATACAAGTGCGCTTCCATGTTTATGCAGGAGGACTGATAGAAGTGGCGAAACATTTTACTTTATCGTTTCTTTCACAACGAATGCGTTGAAACAAAAAATTATGACAGACTAACGCCGCTTACACTAAAATATCGAGGGAAATTTGTAATAAAAACTTTACGGTCGGCAATTTCGACGCGGAAATTCTCGATCGGTCGGGTTACCGGAAACACTTTTTTTTTTTTTTTTTTTTTTTTTTAATTTGGCCTAAACTGTTTTCAGCTGTGCTAACATGATTGTACAAGGTTTTTCTAATCATCCATTAGCCTTCTGAGGCAATGAGCAAACACATTGTACCATTAGAACACTGGAGTGAGAGTTGCTGGAAATGGGCCTCTATACACCTATGGAGATATTGCACCAAAAACCAGACATTTGCAGCTAGAATAGTCATTTACCACATTAGCAATGTATAGAGTGGATTTCTGATTAGTTTAAAGTGATCTTCATTGAAAAGAACAGTGCTTTTCTTTCAAAAATAAGCACATTTCAAAGTGACCCCAAACTTTTGAACGGTAGTGTACACATTCGATGGAACAATTATAGATTTTACAAAAAGTTAAGAACAGGGCGGCAACTTACCAATACTGATTCTGATCAAATGTAATTCAGTGTTCTGTCGATCCAATGTACTGTACAAAGTCAAAGTTCTAACAAGAAAAATGGTAGAAGTCCAAAAAGCCTGAACAACAACCCAACTTGTATACAAGCTATATCCAGGTCGACAGTTCAAGTTCAGAGTTACTTTTGGTCTTAGTTAGTTGTTCCATTGCCGTTGTTCAAAACAAAAGGGCTTTGCTGAGTGAAGTCCTCTTGTAAAAGTCTCCGTCACCCGTCACTTTTCCTCACCTCCAAGTAGAACTTTGACAATATTTCCATTATTGCTCTCTTTTCCAGTTTGTCGATGTCCGTTGGTATGTTTTTCTCTTGTAAATATGCGTGAAGAATATCTAGTGAAGTGTTGGTAGCCTTTCGGGTGTTCAGCGCGTCTTTCTCTTTTAAATCTTCCGCCTTTTAATGAAGCAAACCTCGCGGCCATGTGTGTGTACAAACTGTCAGTCACTCGCTAGTGTGATAGTTTTGCATCTCCAATGTGTGTCTCTTCCAGTTTTTTGATGTCCGTTGGTCTGTTTGTTTGTTCCCCCCCTTGTAAATATGCGTGAAGAATATATGATGAAATTTTGGTAGACTTTCAGGTGTTCAGCACGTCTTTAGTTTCCGTTCATTTATTCACTGCTTAATCCGAGCACTGAATTAACCCCGTCTTGTCTCTTTCCTGGCCGACAAAGAAATGATTGTGCGCATGCGCAGCAGAAAAGTTGTCATTGGATCTTCGCGTGTGACGTTGTGTTGTCTTGACAACATGTAATATTATAATATTGCATGCTCATTCTACATTGGATAGAGCGGCATAATACATGGAGGACAAGGGATACAATGACAATATTGCATGCCATCAATAAACCCGCTAGACGGGAATAGAATACGCGTTTTTATTCTGTGGAAAAAGTGGCCCGTATGTATAATACTGTATATACAAGTGATCTAACGAGACACACATACAACCCTGATTGCAAAAAAGTTGGGACAAAGTACAAATTGTAAATAAACGGAATGCAATGATGTGGAAGTTTCAAAATTCCATATTTTATTTAGAATAGAACATGGATGACACATCAAATGTTTAAACTGAGAAAATGTATCATTTAAAGAGAAAAATTAGGTGATTTTAAATTTCATGACAACACATCTCAAAAAAGTTGGGACAGGGCCATGTTTACCACTGTGAGACATCCCCTTTTCTCTTTACAACAGTCTGTAAACGTCTGGGGACTGAGGAGACAAGTTGCTCAAGTTTAGGGATAGGAATGTTAACCCATTCTTGTCTAATGTAGGATTCTAGTTGTTCAACTGTCTTAGGTCTTTTTTGTCGTATCTTCCGTCTTATGATGCGCCAAATGTTTTCTATGGGTGAAAGATCTGGACTGCAGGCTGGCCAGTTCAGTACCCGGACCCTTCTACGCAGCCATGATGCTGTAATTGATGCAGTATGTGGTTTGGCATTGTCATGTTGGAAAATGCAAGGTCTTCCCTGAAAGAGACGTCGTCTGGATGGGAGCATATGTTGCTCTAGAACCTGGATATACCTTTCAGCATTGATGGTGTCTTTCCAGATGTGTAAGCTGCCCATGCCACACGCACTAATGCAACCCCATACCATCAGAGATGCAGGCTTCTGAACTGAGCGCCGATAACAACTTGGGTCATCCTTCTCCTCTTTAGTCCGAATGACACGGCGTCCCTGATTTCCATAAAGAACTTCAAATTTTGATTCGTCTGACCACAGAACAGTTTTCCACTTGGCCACAGTCCATTTTAAATGAGCCTTGGCCCAGAGAAGACGTCTGCGCTTCTGGATCATGTTTAGATACGGCTTCTTCTTTGAACTATAGAGTTTTAGCTGGCAGCGGCGGATGGCACGGTGAATTGTGTTCACAGATAATGTTCTCTGGAAATATTCCTGAGCCCATTTTGTGATTTCCAATACAGAAGCATGCCTGTATGTGATGCAGTGCCGTCTAAGGGCCCGAAGATCACAGGCACCCAGTATGGTTTTCCGGCCTTGACCCTTACGCACAGAGATTCTTCCAGATTCTCTGAATCTTTTGATGATATTATGCACTGTAGATGATGATGTGTTCAAACTCTTTGCAATTTTACACTGTGGAACTCCTTTCTGATATTGCTCCACTATTTGTCGGCGCAGAATTAGGGGGATTGGTGATCCTCTTCCCATCTTTACTTCTGAGAGCCGCTGCCACTCCAAGATGCTCTTTTTATACCCAGTCATGTTAATGACCTATTGCCAATTGACCTAATGAGTTGCAATTTGGTCCTCCAGCTGTTCCTTTTTTGTACCTTTAACTTTTCCAGCCTCTTATTGCCCCTGTCCCAACTTTTTTGAGATGTGTTGCTGTCATGAAATTTCAAATGAGCCAATATTTGGCATGAAATTTCAAAATGTCTCACTTTCGACATTTGATATGTTGTCTATGTTCTATTGTGAATACGACATCAGTTTTTGAGATTTATAAATTATTGCATTCCGTTTTTATTTACAATTTGTACTTTGTCCCAACTTTTTTGGAATCGGGGTTGTAAGACAAAAGCGCTAATACGCTGGATATTACTACAGCTTTTGGGGTAGATGAGGGAATCTGAATTTGGTGGTGGTGTAGTTGAAATTTCCGAATGGGAACTCGTAAATTCTTTACAGACACACCCCAAACTTTGGACTCTTTTTAAATATCATAGCATCTTTGCTGTATCCCCCTTTTAATATGTATGAGCTGTGTATAAATTGTGTGTTTGTGTTTTAAAGGAGCTGCATGATTTGGGCCGTGACCCCCCTGCCCAGTGCTCAGCAGGACCAGTAGGGGATGACAGTAAGTACCAGTCAGTTAACGTTAACCTTATCGGAGATGAATGTGAATGAAGTGTGCTGGGGGGAAAAAAAAGTGCTAATATTTAAAGATTATATAAAAATAGTGTCACTGGAGTTCCGGCCTTGTCTGGTGCGTTATGACTTCGGCATGCGCACAGCTGCTCCGATACTAGCACCAACAGGTTTCAGTATGTGCTCGACAGGGGCGGGATATCAGTCGTTGATGATGGGTGATGATAAAAAAAAAAAAGAGGGAGATGGAGGGAGAGAAACCTGTTGTACCTGTTAAAGTTGTCACACAGCTGATGGACCATAGAAGATTGGTGAATCTTTTGTAGTGTGTATCGGGAAGGATCTTAGTTGCATGGAAAGGGGGGGGAGGGTGGCTCTTTATTAATTTAATTAGTTTTCCTTGTCCTGTTCTACACACTTTGGAGCTGAGGTACATCAGTTTGCTTGTGTAAATCGAGGTACATCTCAGGAGTCGTTTTTGAAATCGACTCGTAACCTCACGAGTCGAATTGAATCACGAGGCAGGCGAAGCTTCCCACCCAGACTGGACGTGGTTCAGCGTGATATCCCAATATCCTACAATGTCCAGCTCTGGCCCTCTTTTCTTTCTGACTACTTTCGATTTAATAATAATGGCAGCTCGTGACAGTTTCACACTATGAAAGCAATTCCCTTACCATGTTACATCATCTTATCTTAGTTTCTTGTTCGGTGTGAAAAGGTATGAATGAGGCACGAATGCTATGCCATGACTGATGGGTCATAGTTTCCTGACGCATCCTTGGCATTCAGGTTTGCTCACAGCACCGAGTTCTCAGTCGTGACTCCTTTTTTTTTTTTTTTTTTTAAATGTATACCGATGTGTTAGGCCATCCTTAAAAAAAAAAAAATCCGTTTCCTGTCCACCGGGTGAGCAAAAAAATTTTCAGTAGGGAGGGAGGGATTTTTTTTTTTTTTTAATATTAGGGTGCATCAGTTGCCCTCACTTTCATAAAATCTGCATTTTTGTTTGGGTGTTCCTTTTCACCAATAAAGACATCCTGTAAAATTTTTTGACCATATTCAAAAGTTTAATGGTGGCACCATGAGGTTCGTTTTTTGCCAAAAAACGCTTATTTTATGTTTTCGCGTAAGGTTTGAATCACAATGTTGGACTCCATTTATTGTTTTCTTGTGACTAGGGATGTCCCGATCCGATCATGTGATCGGAAATCGGGCCCGATCACATGGTTTCAGACTCGATCGGAATCGGGCATTGCCTCCTGATCAGGGATCGGATATATATCTATATAATATATTCTCATTTTTAACACATCAATAGCTATGTGTTGGCACAGAGTGAGACCAGGCCTCTTGTCTCAAGACAGCAACATCAACGCGTGCGGCATGACATCACTTTGTAGCGGAGACGCTATTGGTTATTGGCTGCCTGTTGCCGGCAAAGTTGAACACGGAAGCAGTTCGAAGCGGAAAGCAAAGCATGAGATCTTTTTTTTTTTTTTTTTTTTCCCCGTTGGATGACAAAAGAAACGGGCTCAAACCTGAAAGGGTAGAAATGCTTGTTTTCATCAAGAAAAACGTTCATTTCCTTAATTGAAATTACTGTATACCACTGTGAGATGCGTTCTTAAAAGCAAATTACCGGCACTGTGGCACTTTATTTGTTTTATTTGTTTACATTCCTGCCAGGTATTTTAAGGTTACTTTTTTAAATTTATTTATTGTTCAAACTGCCTCACGTAAGTGCTCTGTTTGCTAACGGAGTTGTTGGATGTTAAAATAAGGTGTTAAATAAAAAATGAGGAACATCCTGGATCTGTTTCTTTCCTCGTCTTTATTTTTTATGGATTATAAGAAGTATCGGATCGGGACTCGGTATCGGCAGATACTCAATCAAATGATCGGTATCGGATCGGAGGGCAAAAACGCCTGATCGGGACATCCCTACTTGTGACCCAGAGATCATGTTAAGAACCTTTGCAAGGGATTGAGGCCCACTTTACACGGGGACGGTCTGAAACAAAAGCGCGAAAGTCCGTTTTCGTTCTCACTTTTTTCCGCGTCTACACGACCGTTTTCAAGGAGGAAATCTGCGTCTATACGGTGACGCATAAATGTGTGGAATTCAATTGGATGTGCATGCCAGGCGGCTAGGTGGCGCTGTGAAAGACCTCCGCTATGTCTGCACGCATGCGCAACGTCTTCCGTCTTGTCTGATCTGCACCGCGAAAACTTTGACTACTCTGGCTATGGTAAGTAAGAAAGTAAGCGCATACTATACCCGCCTCTGTTCATTAACGGTGTATGTGCAGATTCGGTATAGATGTTCGAAGGACTCCTGGACGTTTATTAAAGCTGCCAGAGCAGCTTGAAGGTCTGTCGGGTCGATGTAATCAGACATGCTCTTACTTTTTTACTTACTTTCCTACTTCCCGGGCTGGCATGTACAGTATATGACATATGTATGACGTAAACGCGTACCCGACGTGAGCAGATCCGAGCAGAGTTTCACGTATTGGGTAGTTTAGACGGATATGCAACGGGGGCCGTTTTTAACTTATCCACTCTGGAAGGCATTTTCATTTTTTTCCATTTTTCAGCCTCGGAAACGCCGTCCCCGTGTAGACGAAAGGCACTTCCGATAAAATAGTTGTTTTTACCTGACCACGTCCTCGTGTAAACGGGCCCTGAGAAGCATTAATGTGATTCATAATACGTTTGTATTGTTTAAAAGTAGTTGAACAATGATTCAATGAACAGCTAAAACTCAAACTGTGCTTGATAATAGATTTAGAATATGTGCTAAAAATGTGTATCTAAGATATTTGGTATACTCTATAAGGTGCCATAATGTTTCATGAAAAGTGATCAAAATTTTGTTATAAAAGTCATAAAATAGCAGCTTTTTCCATAACTTTGAGCTCCTGGTGCCACCATTAAACTTTTTTGAATTTTGTCAAAATATTTCACCCAGTGTGTTTTCTTACCAAAAGGAACATCAAAACAAAAATGCATCATGATCGGAGGAACTTTTCATTTTTAGGGGGCAACTGATGCACCTTAATATATTTTTGGATAAGAAATCGCAATGCTGTTTGCTTTTTCTTTCAGTACTTTATTACAAAAGCAGACACGTTTAATAAAATGACAGTTTAATCAACTGAAACTTGTACAAAAACTTTATTTGCTACAGACAGTTTTTAATTCTGTCCAGCCAACCTGCATTAGTTCCGTAAACGTTTTTTTTTGTTCGGTTCCGTTCTCATTTTGAATAGATCTATTAGGTTCTCCTACAGATCTGTCAGGGTCATTAACAAAGTAGGTAATGAATTTCGCATAACAAAACTCAAAAGCTGTTTGTAACGTCTCGGATGGATCAAGATCAAACGAATTTTCCAGTACCGGTTTGCGATGGTCCGACACATGGACTTTTTGTAGTTCTAAATCGACCGTTAGGCCTAGTTCGGATGAAATTACACTAGGGATGTTAACCGATGACCGTTTGACCGGTGGTTGACCGAATCAACGTTAACCAGTTAATTTTTTTTTTGGTTGTCGGTGAAAAAAAAAAAAACAATCGTTTTGGAGCGGAGAACCTGGAATTCTGTGTTTGTAAACACTTGGGGCGTGCCATGCGGTGTAAGGACGACAGCTGACAAATCAGAAGCACCCATTCAGTCATGTCCCGCCCCAGTTGAACACAGCTGCCACCAGTGTTGCCAGATTTGGCGGTTTTAAGTGGATTTTGGCGGGTTTTGAACATATTTTGGGCTGGAAAACGTCAGCAATATCTGGCAACATTGGCTGCCACTCGGCGAAAGAAAAGTATAGACACAGGCTTTTTAGCTTACAAATTACTATTGTTTTTTTTTTTTAATTATTATTAGAAGGCACATGGAGTTTAGTCCTGCCTTGGCCAGTGCATTCTGAAAGTATGTTTCGGTCTGTAGCCAACAATGCATGTTACTGCAGATCAGATCTCTCCACACAAACTAAAGGCGCAGATGCCGACTTTTTCACGGCTTTTTCATGGACTGTAACGGCATTTGCTTATGTAGTAATTTTAATACAGAATTTACTCTGATGAAATTATTCAGACACTCCAATGACCCCCCCCCCCCCCCCCCCCCCAAAAAAAAAAATCGGATCTGCACGAGCCATGAAAAAGGCGCGCTGTTTGCATCCCTGTTTAAACTCCTAGGTTAACCGACTTTAACCGGCTAATGAGGCTCGGTGGTCGGTCAAGATTTTAGTTTTCGCCATCCCTAAATTACACTATTGAAATGATCACTGAATGATTTGTTTTTCTGAATCTTTACTATTTTGTTGTTCGCTAGAATACCATTTTGCGATTTCACACTTAAGCAAATGTTTGAAAACTCTGGATCTCCTTCCTTCATGGTGGCTGCCGTTTTTTTGTGCTGCATGCGCAGAGCTGATTCGATTCTATATTCCGCGCGGAATGCGTAAATGTCAAGTTCGATTTTAGATTTATGAACCTGAAAAAAAGTGTCGAAAAACCGGCGTTAAAAAAAATTTAAACCGCACAAACGGCACTCACTCGGCTGGTGGACCGGAAACAGAACATTTTTTAATAATAATGGCCTTAGTTATGAAAAATGCGTTTGAATGAACACTCTTTTGACTTCACCTTCCTGTCGTTTGTGTCTTGCAGTGTTTCACTGGCAGGCCACAATAATGGGACCAGTAAGTATTTTGTTTCCCTGTTTTCTGCATTACTGTGATCATCACATCGTTCACAATGGATAATGTGTGTATGTATGTGTAGTTAAAAAAAAAAATTCCCCCCTTTACAGAACGACAGTCCTTATCAGGGAGGCGTGTTCTTCTTGACCATTCACTTCCCCACAGATTACCCCTTCAAACCGCCAAAGGTCAGTGTCTTTTCTTGCTGCCTTGTGTGTGTGTGGTGTGTAGGAAATGGTGTACTGAATATCGGTCATGCCAGTATGAGGAAATGGTTTTCAACATGTCGTCATTTAAATAACAGTAAAGCAGGAAAAGCAACAACGTGTGTCATCCGACCAGGCAGCTTTCTTTTAACGTCTGTTTCGTCCTAGATTAAAACTTGTGATGGATTATGACCGATTGCTGGGATTAGAGCATGGATTAGGAATGGTACCGTGACTGTAGTGTGTGGTGCTTTTTATTTTTTAATTAATTTGCTGATCCTGTGTTGATCCTTGCTGATCTTTCGGCAGCGCCCATCGCAAAATTAGTTGCAGCTGTGATAACGGAAATCGTCATTGCTTTCTTCAATATTTATGCTAACGATAACTCACGACGATTTCCGGCAACGTTTTGGCGCTAGTTTCATCTCACGTCTACAATTCACTGAGAAACAAGCTATACGTACACGGTTTTGATCACTTCTTAAGTTCTAGTTATTTTGGTTAGTTTTCAAAGTTACTTCGCCAATATGGCGAAAGTTTTGGAGCGCAAAAATGAGGATCGTGCCAGGGAAGTCGATAAATCGAACGGGATGAAGAACTGTTTCCGATGGGCATGGCTCGATAGTAGCGTTACCGTGCAGATCAGACACACACTGTGACGATGTGCCTGACAGAACACATCCGAAAAGTGGCCATGCCGGGAAAGGTTCTGTGTATTCTGTGCTCAGATATGATCAATTATGGAAACAGAGGAGCTAGAAACATCCAGGAGCACATCAGAACAAAAAAGCACAAAGGTACGCTTTACTTAAATTGTCAAAGATAGTCAGGAGGAATCTAATATATCGTTACGGTTACCTCCATTATCGCTCATGATAGAGATATAGATATCTGTAGGGATTTGTTAGCTTAAAGTTTATAAACGTTTTAAACCATCATTGAATTTGAAAACATTCTCATATATATATATATATATATATATATATATATATATATATATATATATATATATATAAAATTAGTGCTATCAAAAATGTCGCGTTAACTTGACTCAATTTTAACAGCGATAATTTTTTTTATCGCGAGATTAACGCTCTGTGGCATGATGTAGGTTTTTCATAAGCTTTTGAAACTGCCAGGAACTTGGAACAGAGACTTTGGTTAGAAAACCAATAGCAGCTAGACTGTAATGCCACGCCCCGCACAGCCAAAGTCCTCTGCCCCCCCCCAAGAACCAGCGCGGGCAGGGCGCGCTAGTAGAGATGGGATTTATGGCTCTTTGACGGGATTCGCATCTTTGTGATCCGTTCTTTGAAAAGAGCCGTTCAAAAGACTGGCTCATTTGGCTCTTTTTAAATATTTATTCAGTTTTAAGAAGACAGCGTCTAAAGAAGCCAGATCCCTCTGAACTGTAAACTCAATGCTATCCCAGAAATCCTTCCTGTAATATGCAAATTTGGCCGCCTCTGATTGGACAGCGCGACGCATCAACAGGCAGAAAGTGTAAAAGTACAAAATGTGTTAAGTGAGCTGAAACAGTAAAGATCAGATTCAATGCAATATTTATCAACGAACAACTTGTATAAAGTACACTATTATATTTATAATCAAGCATGTCAAGCCAACCGTCACTGTGTAACCTATCTCTCTTTAGTTGTAGACTAACTCAAACAGTAGATCATTTCACTCATAGTTCTCTTGCTAGCCCCGCGCCGGTGCTCGGCTTAGGTTTCACTTTGCAGTGGCTGTGTCAAGACGTGTTATGCTTTGCAATAAAAAAAAAACATTGGTACAAAGCAAGCCCATTCACTTTTTTATGCTGATAAGAGAATTACAATGGTTTTTTATGTGACAAAAATGTGCGATTAAATTGCGATTAATCGCGAGTTAACTATGACAGTCGCGACATTAATCGTGATTAAATATTTTAATCGCTTGACAGCACTAATATAGTGTGTGTATATGTATGTGTGTGTGTGTATGTGTGTATATATGTGTATATATATAATATGGGAAAGTTGGCAGACATTTCAGTGTTTTTAAATGTCCCATTCTCATCCCTGGTTTTGTGGTTTTGTTTGTTCCCTGCTGTGCCTCGTAGGTTGCGTTCACCACAAGAATTTACCACCCAAATATCAACAGCAATGGCAGCATCTGTCTGGATATTCTACGGTCTCAGTGGTCTCCTGCGCTCACCATCTCCAAAGGTACGCTGATTACATCTGTACCGACTCCCAGAGGGTCGGTTCCGACCCCTTTCCCGACTTTCCACCCACAGAACGGATTACTTTTTGTTCAGTAAAGCAATATCGAGAGAGTGCAGATAGACTGAATAGGCTAATTAGTTTAAAGTGCATATCACGGCTAAATTCAGGAGCGAGATCAGTGTAATTCTCCTATTTTATATTAAACTTTGGTCAAATATCGGTCACATTTTGTGCATTTTTTTTTTTTTTTTTTTTTTTTACCTTGCGCAATACCAGAAAAATTCAGTTGAAATCGAGCCATTTGAGGTGAATTGGTCCGCCTCTGAAAAAACTTGGCATTTGGATTTCCCGGCAAACATTGATTTTCGTGACGTCGCGTGCGGGACGCCTCCCTCTGAATCCTACGTCAGCGCTGGTTTGTTTACGACCTGGTGGTTTTCTGCAAATTTCTTCAACGTTATCGCGTAATTATTAAAATGGTTAACAGATGTATCATAGGAGGGTGTAGCAACACCAATCTTGATGGGGTTAGTACTCATCGTTTCCCAAAAGACCAGACAATGAGAGAGAAACGGGAGCGCTTCGTGCGAGGCACCCGGAAGCCAAGGACCAAAGCAGAGCCGAGAAAAAGACCAAGAAAATCGGTGATTCACAAGTTGACTGTTGCCAGTGTAAGAAATAAGAGAGACTGCACTCTAAATTAGGTGTTTGTGTGGTACACGGATATTATTTATTGACACACACAAAAGTAAACAACACGACAGCGCTGGGCGATTAATACGCTTACTTCACATGTATCAAGGGATCTGCGTGTCAGGGCTTGAGATCTTGGGACCTGTCACACATTAAAAGTATATACAGCCCTGCTTAGCCGATTCCGTGTGTGTAGCTTATGAAATCTCTCTCCTACAGTAGCCAGTACTCTTCTAAATGAAATATATAAATACATAAATCATATTTTTTCGAATTGCTATTATGTAACAATAGATAGATGAGCATTGATACAGGAATCCATGGATTTAGCTCAGGCGACAATTCCATATTTCAGTGCAAAATCGCTCACTGCTAAACTTGGTGTGCACTAAACCCATGCAAAGCTCTCGCAGCCTGCTGGCGGATCCGCAGGTGATGTCATGAATCTGGCTCCAGACGCCCTTGGGATTTTTCCAGATGTATTTTTTTATTTTTTTTTCCCCCCCCCTCTGTTGTAGACAGATGGCCTTGTGCAAAATTACCCTTCTGGATGAGTGTGTAAAGGGACATGCTTTCATATATATATATATATATATATATATATATATATATATATATATATATATATAAAAAAGAAATTGGTCCAGAATATGCACTTTAAAGGAGAACTGAAAGCAAATTTTTTTTAAAATCAAAATTCTATCTCATTTTATTAACTATCGGAATGCATTTTTGATCGCTATTTTGTCACTGCTATAGCAAGTTCAGTCCATATGTCAAAGCAACGGCCTTAAACGAGATTCATTGAGACCTGTACGAGACATCATAGGATGGAAGTAAAACGTACAGCGGAAATCAAAGCGACCAACATCTGCCAACGTTGTCAGAAGACCAAGATCTCTTTCGAATGCTGACGTAATCAAGCCGGAAGTTTTTTTTTTTTTTTTTTTTTGATACCAATCAGGAAAGTGTGTAGGCAGTAATCATCATTTAAACTCGTTTTTGTGCAATACTTTGTTTGGAAAAGGGGGGGGGGGCGAGTTGTTAAGACCGACAACAATAGCAAGACCGCAAAAGGCCGCCATTTTTAAGCGACGAGAAGCAGCAGCTGTACAAACGCGAAGTCATCCATTGTTATTGTTGCTGCTGCTGCTTCTCCGTGTTGTTGTTGCTTCGACGTTCGCGCCAAGGTTTATGCAAACACAGCGACGTAACTGACGTATACAATGACGTAATAACGTGGCTCCCCTTAGCACCGCGAGCTATGGAAAAGCAAACTGGTTCTCAGCTGGCTCGCAAGTTGAACGAGTTGTGAACCAGCACCAGCTGGAACTGATTTGGTGGAAAAGGGGTAATGGTGGACCAAGGCCTGGGGAAACCCCATGTTCAAGACTGGGTCTGGAGCTGCTTCACAACCGGTGGACAGGGAGCCGAAATCAGCAGAATATCGTTAAAATGGACAGACGGAAAGAAAGAAAAGGTCTGGTGAGAAGTGGTAGCCCAAACATCCCCAGCGTCCTCTCAAAAGGAAACGGATAGCAGTTAATCACTAGCGATTTCCAGGCCTGGAGAAGTTTTGGAAAGATGACCCAGGATGTTTTGCGGGAGTCATCTTAAGAGTATATGTGGCCCAGTTAAGGTCGACTGAGGGGGGAAAAATCCATCGTGGTTAAATGGTTCTTTTAATGCTTGGGCAGGTCAGTCAGGTCACATGGCGTTATGACGTTCTCCGCACGGAGTAACGTCAGACTCCAGCCCGAGTTGCAGCTTCAGGGTTCCCGCATTGAATACAGTCCATCGGCGATGAACGTATTTGTCATAAATGGCCTTTTGTACACATCCATCCGTTTGCCAAAATCCAACCCCGATGAGTGTAAACAATGAGCACGTGCTTGTGACCAATAAAAATCGACGACGCATGATGACCAAATGAGCGCCAAGCTTTTTGACCAATTGCAGTGCGCAGGTCATTTATCTCTGCGTGAACCAAACAGCACAGTCGAAGAACATCTTTACTCATCACACGCTTGTGAAATTCCTCTCTGAAGCAGTGAATAGATGCCCCTTTTCCACCAAAGCAGTTCCAGGGCTGGTTCGGGGCCAGTGCTTAGTTTGGAACCGGATTTTCTGTTTCCACTGACAAAGAACTGGCTCTGGGGCCAGAAAAACCGGTTCCAGGCTAGCACCAACTCTCTGCTGGGCCAGAGGAAAGAACCACTTACGTCAGCGGGGGGGCGGAGTTGTTAAGACCAACAACAATAAGACCGCGAAAGATCGCCATTTTTAAGCGACGAGAAGCAGCAGCTGTACAAATGCGAAGTCGTTTATTATTGCTGCTGCTGCTTCTTCCGTGTTTTTGCTTTGATATTCGCGCCAAGGTTTATGCAAACGTAGCGACATAACTGGCGTATACAACGACGTAATGACGTGGCTTCCCTTAGCACCGCGAGCTATGGAAAAGCAAACTGGTTCTCAGCTGGCTCGCAAGTTGAACGAGTTGTGAACCAGCACCAGCCCTGGAACTGATTTGGTGGCAAAGGGGTAAATGAGTGCACACATACCCAGAGCAGTTGGGAGTTCGGTGCCTCGCTCAAGGGCACCTCAGCCCAAGGCTGTCCCATATCAACCTGACTGTAGGGGGAAACCGGAGCATCCGGAGGAAACCCACACAGAAAGGCCCCCGACGGCTGCTTAGCCATGAGGCGACCATGCTAAGCTGAAGTTTTTTTTGGCCGGGTTTCTTCAAGCACTGAAGATGCTTTAAGGGCCGAAACAGCCGCAGAGGAGGCGCACTCGGAGCCCCGAGCACACCAGAGTGTGTCGGTAATACAGGGGTCGTGAAAGTGCGTCAGCCAGCAAGTAACCGAAGGACTCTGTTTCAGGTGGCGTCGTGTGTTGAGTCCCTGCAGCGGACGTATGATGAACGCGATGTCGTCCTGTGTTCGGTTTATAAATTGATGGCAAATTCGGATTCCTTCACTGTTGGTTGGTCCCAAGACCCTTCTTGACTCTGTTCAATTGTAAATCAAGTTTTGTGTTGAAGGCTAAAGCGAGTCCTGATACCTCTTTTGAATAATTCCATGCTAAAATTACCTCCAGTAAACTCGGACTAAAGAGATTTTAGCTTGATGGTACACAGGGAGCCCAAAGTCAAGACTTTTTTTTTTTTTTTTTTTTTAAATTAGAAGCTGGAGTGGAGCCTAAATTTTATAAGAAAGCAAGCAAATTCCTCTCTGCGTTTAACCCATCTGAAGCAGCGGACACGTAATGGAGAGGCCGGTCTTTTACAGGTATTTGAATTATGCCAGTTTGGTTGGTCTAAACCTGTATTAAGTCCACTAAGTCGATAAGGAAGAAAAATAATGCAGACTAAGTGAAGAACGCGACTCGATTTTTCAAGCGGTTGGAAAAAGTGGCGAATGTTTTTCAGAACCCCGGGGGAACTCTGCAGCTTGTACTTTGATGAGGTGTAGACTTGCGCAATGCCAGGAAAGTGCAGATTTCATGATGTCTGGCTTCCCTTGGATAAGCAATAAGGCATGGCTTGAGAGACCAGGACTGAGGACGTGTAAAAAAGTGGACTGTGGTTTAAGCGTCATGCTTTTTCCGTTTCCGGTTGAGAGTATGTCGTGTGCATTCTGGCTGCCGCTTCTCACCGGAGCTTTATTTTTTTCTCTCTCATTTTATTTAATTTTTTTTTTGTGTGTGTGTAGTTTGAGTGCTGGGTGGCATGGTGGTGTAGTGGTTAGTGCTGTCGCCTCACAGCAAGAAGGTCCGGGTTCGAGCCCCGTGGCCGGCGAGGGCCTTTCTGTGCGGAGTTTGCATGTTCTCCCCGTGTCCGCGTGGGTTTCCTCCGGGTGCTCCGGTTTCCCCCACAGTCCAAAGACATGCAGGTTAGGTTAACTGGTGACTCTAAATTGACCGTAGGTGTGAATGTGAGTGTGAATGGTTGTCTGTGTCTATGTGTCAGCCCTGTGATGACCTGGCGACTTGTCCAGGGTGTACCCCGCCTTTCGCCCGTAGTCAGCTGGGATAGGCTCGAGCTTGCCTGCGACCCTGTAGAACAGGATAAAGCGGCTAGAGATGATTAGATGAGTTTGAGTGTTTTTTGTCCCCCGGCTGTGGTGTAGCTCCGGACCCAGTTTTGGGCGTCGGTTCCTTCCAGGCCTTGGTTCGCTGTGGGTGATCCCTGTGCTCCTCGCTATGGACTGCAGCGAGCTCGTTGCTCATTTTAACATCGTGGTTGTCCAGCGCTCTGCGCTTTAGTGCTTGGTGTGGTGTTCCGAACGATGTTGCGCGGCGGTGCGGGACTTGTTTTGGTGCAACTGTGGTTGCTACACCATTGGAATGACATCCTGGCCTCTATTTGGTGGATTTTTTTATCTTGTCTATTTATTTATAACTGTATAGCGACCTTGGGTTTTGTGGAAGGCGCTTATATAAATTGAACTTTATTATTTTGAACATGGGAGAGGCAGCACTAGCTAGCCACGCTAAAGGAGCTAAACACAAGGCTGTTCCTGTGCACACGTCAACTCTCAACCACTCAATCTCATCCCCATCAAACCACGCGTTTTGGGTGCCACGTCCAGAATCCAGAAACGAGGTACCGTGGGTGCGAAGGGTGGTTAATTCTCACTGTCCGTACAAGTCATGTGAAGACACGAGCCAGCTTTTTCAGATCACTTTCCCTGATAAGGGCAATTCCATGTAAATGTCAACCTCACCATGCAAAAATAAAGCAACATGTAATACATCAAAACCACTCCCAGAGATCTCACCTAGGCCTGTATTTTACAGATGTGAATAAGTTGAACCAATTTGTAACCAACCTAATATGTCACTGTCAGTCTTTCTTTCTTATAATGTAAAACCCAAGCTAAAATCAACTTTGATCATGTACAATTCTATATTATTGCCACAAGCCACAGAAATGTATGCTAAAATCCACAAAACAGCAAAACAATAGCCATCCTAAATATTATTTAAGAACTTTGATAGTTTTAGCTGATATTTAGAGAGTTTTTCAAAGGGTTATGGTGGTTAAATTGCTGATTTTCTAAACATATGCCATGTCTATTTCAGACGCGTCACATCCATAACGGAATTTCGTCCATCCATAACGCTGACTTTTCCTTCCGAAACTCTGCATGAAATACAAAATATTTTAAACAAAGATTTTTTAATATTCACCTTGGACCCCTCTATCAAACGGATATCTCCATCTCGACATTAGGTTTACAATTTCACAGAGTTTGATAAAAATGTACAGTCACCCAAGAAAAGTGATACTTTTTCTGTCACATCCATAACGCATCTTTTATTGGCATTTTCTGGCATGCCCTAGATGTACTATGGGAATTGTTCTTGTTCTATCACTTCTCCAGTATGGTACAGCCTTAAAATATGCAACACCTGTTTAAATACTGGGAGACAATAAAACATGCACTGGGTCATTTGTTGCCATTTTGAGTTCAAGTGTCACGTCCATAACGCTGGAATTGCTCATAAACCACATAGCTACCAGATTTGCACGTCTCTCTCTTTTGGACTGACTCCTCCTTATTCTTTCTCCATCCTGAGCTGCTGATATAAACTTCTCAAAGCTCGGGCTCCTTTCGTAAATGTTTAAAGAAAGCGTCTCCTAATTAAAAAAAAAACAACCTTCGTTACACCAAAAATGAAACGTGTTAAACCGTAACACTTTGTGTTAGTATTGGATTACGTAGTGTGTGTTGGACAAGTCCCTTTGTATGAGCCGTTACCGTGGAAACGCTAACGTACATTAGGTTAACGTTAATGCACTCGTTCTATTCACGTGCGGGTATAGAACATTGACCAATCCGATTTAAAGCTTCACCCACACTGTGGCCTAAACATCAAGTCACTCGCGATATAGCCAAATGTTTTGCGCTTGATCCGTTAAAAATGAAAAGTTCGTAAAGAAGCGTTGGATGCGTGTTGCCATGGTGACACACAGACCCCTTTTCCACCAAATCAGTTCCAGGGCTGGTTCGGGGCTGGTGCTGGTTCACAACTCGTTTAACTTGCGAGCCAGCTGAGAACCAGTTTGCTTTTCCATAGCTCACGGTGCTAAGGGAAGCCACGTCATTACGTCGCTGTATACGTCAGTTACGTCGCTACGTTTGCATAAACCTTGGCGCGAATATCGACGCAAAAACAACGCGGAAGCAGCAGCAACAACAATAATAATGGATGACTTCGCGTTTGTACAGCTGCTGCTTCTCATCGCTTAAAAATGGCGATCTTTCGCGATCTTACTGTTGTTGGTCTTAACAACTCCGCCCCCCCCGCTGACGTAAGCGGTTCTTTCCTCTGGCCCAGCAGAGAGTTGGTGCTAGCCTGGAACCGGTTTTTCTGGCCCCAGAGCCAGTTCTTTGTCAGTGGAAACAGAAAACCTGGTTCCAAACTAAGCACTGGCCCCGAACCAGTCCTGGAACTGCTTTGGTGGAAAAGGGGCATCAGGCTGCAAGTGTAGTAACAGTTTTATAAATGTGACAGACGAGCGTTCTTGGAACGTCACTTGTCCAATCAAATCAGTGGCCCAGCGTTAACCGTTATCGTTTTGTTCCAGTTGAGACTATTTATAGACCCAACCCTGATGTGATTCCTGCTTTGACTATAAACACTTTTTTTTTTATTTTATTATTATTAAATGTGAATAAACTCTTAAATGTTGCTCTCGTTCACACTACACTTCCTGACCCTTATATCCAGGGATCCGTTGATTCGGCTGGATGTTTCTCGTGTGTAAAGCGTTTGTGTTAACACTTTGCTGTAAATGGTGTTCGTTTCCTCGTATGGAATGCGGATGGGTATGATGAACTTTACCCTGTACGCCAGATACAAGGAACTAAAAAGCACGGTGTCGGCAGTCCGTTCTTGGAAACGCTGTCCGTTACTGTAAAATTACACCTTGTAAAAGTCTTGACCTCCGGTCTGTGAATAATATTTGGAGTTGATGGTATTTTAAGGAGCTCATTGAGTTCTTTAATTGAATGTATTTAGTCTGCTTTTGATTGTGCACACACCCTTCCATCTCTCTCGCCCTTGATGAGGCATATGTAACTTTTTTTTTTCCCCTCCCTCTTCCTCCCCCTCATTGCTTTGAACTTGAACTAGAGGTCTGCGCGGGTTGGATTTTTCAGTCCCGCTCCCGCCCGCGCCCGCATTGTGCAGTCCCACTCCCGCCCGCGCCCGCAAAGAATTATGATTTTCAGTCCCGCTCCCGCCCGCGCCTGCCATATTTTGTCCCGCTCCCGCCCGCAAATCCCGCATGATGCAGACGTCCGCGTTATTTCTCAGTAAAGTTCGTCTTGACACAGCGTGATGGTGCCCCGCCCCCTACTTTGAGTGGATTTGAGCATAAATATCTACAGCTCATGTTTGTTATTGTTTACCTTGTTTCTGAATTCAGCATGTAGTATCTCCAATAATAATAATTAGTGCTGTCAAACGATTAAAATATTTAATCGCAAATCACACATTTTTATCACATGAGAAACCACTGTAATTCTCTGATCAGCATAAAGTGAACGGACTTGCTTTGTACCAATTTTTTTTTTTTTTATTGCAAAGCAGAGCTAGTAAAAGAAATGAATTGATTTACTGCTTGCGTTAGTCTACAACTTTAATCAGAGAGACATGTTACACAGTGACAGTAGGCTTGACTCAATGCTATCCCAGAAATCCTTCCTGTAATATGCAAATTTGGCCGCCTCTGATTGGACAGCCAAATTTGCATCTTACAGGAAGGATTTCTGGGATAGCATTGAGTCAAGCCTACCGTCACTGTGTAACCTGTCTCTCTGATTAAAGTTGTAGACTAACTCAACAAGTAAATCAGTTCAATCATGAATTTCTTGCTAGCTGGGTGTGAACTGCGAGTCATTAGAGTGATCAAAGAATTTCCCCTTAGGATGATCAATGGCAAGTTTAAAATGCTGTTTCTCACTCAATCTGGCAATCTGACTCTCTCTGCAAATTTAGGCATCTTAAAATGTTTTTATTAATGCCAAATAAAATATCCAGCACAAATTATATATGATAGACACAAATTAATAATTTATAAATTTTATTTCAAGCACGTTTTTAGTTAGCGGGACTGCAGCTTGTCACCGCGCCCACCCGCACTGCATATGTGCACTCCTGCTCCCGCCCGCGCGCGCATATGTGCACTTCCGGTTCCGCCCGCGCCCGCAATGAGCTTTCAAAATTTGTCCCGCACCGCACTGCTTTGCGGCGAGTCCCGTGGGAGTGCAGGGCTCTAACTTGAACAAGAGCTTAGTCCAGCAGATCCACTCTGTCTGTCTCAGGAAGGAGAATAAAGTTAGAAATCCTTCTGAAGGTGGGACACGTCAGATTAGAGTCGGTGTATAACGGGAGAATACTCCATGCGTGCCTGTGATGGTGATGCAGCAGGATCACACGGGCTTTCACATTGATGTGAACTTGAGA
This sequence comes from Neoarius graeffei, assembly GCF_027579695.1. Taxonomy (NCBI): domain Eukaryota; kingdom Metazoa; phylum Chordata; class Actinopteri; order Siluriformes; family Ariidae; genus Neoarius; species Neoarius graeffei. The sequence continues at coordinate 99,173,166 of NC_083570.1, forward strand.
CTCGAGGCTGCTGGTTCTAGGTGAAGTTTCCAGTTCAGAGGAACCTGAGCGTGTGTGTGTGTGTGTAAATAAATGATTTGCTTGGTGTTTATGCTCTTGTGTGATTTTTGTATTTATTTCCCGGTTTTGTTCCACAGTCCTGTTGTCTATCTGCTCTCTGCTGTGTGACCCCAATCCGGACGACCCCTTAGTACCCGAGATCGCCCGCATCTACAAGACTGACAGGGAAAAGTGAGTGTTCCTCTCCCTTTCTTTCTCTCTCTCCCCTATCTATTTCTATCTCCTCTTTCTCTTCCCTCCCTCCTCTTTGTATCCATCTCCCCATTTCTCTCTCTCCCTTCCTTTCTCTCTCCTCTATTTCTTTCTCTCTTTCCTCCCTCTCTTTCTTTCTCGCTCTCTCCTCCCTCCTCTCTTCCTCCTTTCTTTCTCTCTCTCCTCCCTCCTCTCTTCCTCCTCTTTCTTTCTCCTCCCTCCCTCTTTGTATCCATCTCCCCATTTCTCTCCTTCTCTTCCTTCCTTTCTTTCCTCCCTCTCTCTTTCCTCCCTCCTCTTTCTCCTCCCTCCCTCCTCTTTGTATCCATCTCCCCATTTCTCTCTCCTCCCTCTTTTTCTTTCTTTCTCTCTCCTTTCTTTCCTCCCTCTCTATTTTCTTTCTTTCTCTTCTTTCTTTCTTTCTCTTTCTCTCTTTTTCTCTCTTTCTCTCTTTCTCTTTCTCTCTTTTTCTCTCTTTCTCTCTCTTTCTCTTTCTTTCTTTCTTTCTTTCTTTCTTTTTCTCTCTTTCTTTCTTTCTTTCTTTCTTTCTTTCTTTCTTTCTTTCTTCTCTCTTCTTTCTCTCTTTCTCTCTCTCTCTCTCTCTCTCTCTCTCTCTCTTTCTCTCTCTCTCACACCACCACTTTATAAGAGGCGAAGCGGTGCATGCTGTACAGACGATTTAGGGTTTAATTTTGAAGTCTTATTTTTACTGTGGTGAAGTGGAATTGTCCTGATTGAACATGAATTTTTTTTTTTTTTTTCCCTCCGCATCATTGTGAATAGACGACCTCTAAATATTCAGGATTCTGTGAATTCAGCCTGATTTTTGACAAGATTTTGTTCTGGCTGACAAACTTCCAGCATTGGGCTTGAATATGAACGTCAGGAATGACGACCGGACCTTGTGCGGTGAAGGACAGCATCCAGACAAAAAAAAATTTAGCACGTCAATTCCTCCTCCTGCTATGTGTCCCTTGATAGCAGTGACTGGCAATTTCTTGACCCTCCTCCCCAAAGTCACACACGGATGTGAACGACGATCGGTCGGGATCAAACTTGTAGTGCTGCCAGTCTCTCGGCTAAAACGCAGCAGGAATTTAATGCACTGCGATGGTCAGCATGTTGGATTAGATCCCCATGTAGTCTGATCCCGGCAAACCGTGAAATCATGGCGTAGCTGTGATTTGGTTTTTGGCAACTTGGAGGCAGAACTTCTTTTGAACATTTTCATCGCGTCCTATAATTTTGTTGTCGGCAAGAAACGAATTAACATGGAAATTAAATTTGAGAGTGATGTCTGAAACTGATGATTGATCCATATTTGTAATGCCGTGGTTATCGTTGGAATAAATCACCGTACGTTAGTGTGAATAAGTGCTCAGAATGATCACTTGGACTTGTTTGCTTCAGTAATTTAATGTGAATTAAATCAGGATTTCTGTTTAGGCCAAGAAAAAAGTTTGTTTCCTATTACATCTTGAAAAAAAATAGGGTAGGTAGGTCTTTTTATTTTATTTTTATCACACAAAATACCGGGTAGGTAGGTGTGTGGGGTTTTTTTTTTTTTAAATAAATTTTAGGTGTGGCATTATTTGTCACCTTTGTTGCCTCTACTTTTGCGTCCTCGTGTACTTTTAGTATTTTTGTTTTGATAGCTAACATTTTTTGAAACTCCGGCTTCCGTTGACATTCAAGTGTCAGTGCCCGCAAGCCAAAATTGCTGAGCAGGCTTTCCAACGTGACCTCCATCGTGATATCGATACCGCCGTTAGCCTGGGCGCTGTGTGTATACTGTTTGCATGACTCATCCAGCGGAGGATGATAATGTTCGTAGAGTTCTTTTACAGTTGAAAACTTATAAAATGAACTTATTGTCTGACAATCTTCCGTGTGGTCGCAACCGATCACGGTAATCGAGAACACTTCGTTGGCTGCCGTGATGCCTAGCGTTGTGTACAACACAAGCCGGAGTTTCCCGGAAAGAGGTCATGACGTCAGGTTGAGGCCGTGAGAAATCAATGAGTGTTTCTTGTCCGATATATGCGTTTTAGAATTAGTCACTTGTCAGATCGACAGTATTATGCAAATCGTAATGCAGATATTTTTTTCAAAATTTATTGTTGGTCGGCGAAAATACTTTTTTTTTTTTTTTTAAACATCTAACAAATTCTAGGGTCGGGGCATTTTTTTTAAACGGTCGGTCAAGTAACCGGAAACAAACAATTTATTTTTTTCTTGGCCTTACCAACAAATCACTTTGTAGTGTGCTGTTACAGGAAAATAATGAAAGATGCAGTGCAGAGTTAACATCACTGCTTCAAAGTTGACTTTCCAGTAACAGCAGTTTATGAAGTGGATCGTTTCTCGAAGACTCCTTCCGTAATCGTACGTTCACGCCAAACGCCGTGAAAGTGTGAAATTCACTCTGGCTGCTTTACCAGCGACTCTGTGATGGAGATGAAACGGGCAGCTAGGAGTTCTTTCAGAAAACGCCATCTTGCAAACGTTATTTAAAGGGGACGCAAACGCATCGATCGGGATCTTTGTGCTGACTGACCACACTTAGGGCATCAGTTAAGGCCAATTTATGCTGACAACCCAGTCCTCGCAGATGGCGTCTGCGAAGCCCCCCCCCCCCCCCCCCCCCCCCCCGCAGACGCTCTGCGCGCACCTCCCAAAAATTGTGACCACCACAGACAGCCTCGCAGACAAGAGGGCTCTGATTGGTCCACTCTACATCCGCTGTACACGCACTTCCGCTTCCGTACTTTCCCGGTTTGGTTTGTTTTCACGACTGCCATTGACCGCCATTTCACGACCGCGGTTGATCGAGGAAGTACGTACATCTATACGACTCCAGTTCTAGTCATTATAAGTAACCGGAGGATAAACACTCCACTAACCACACCCACCAACTACTCCTAGCGACTTCGCGCCCCCTTGCGTTGTGGCGGTGAATAACATCGCGCACGCCTATTACTCCCCGCTCAACGATAAATTACAACTGTCTGAGAAAAGCTATCTGCGAAAGCCTTGTCGCAAGAGCATGCAGAGGCCTTTAGCCTCGAAGTCTTGAATGTGAAGGAAAATAATGAACAACCGTGATTGCACGTTTGGTAAAATAAATGAACGGTACAAGCTAATTAAAAAGCCATTTGGGTGGGGTGACTTGTGTGTTCATGCGAATTCAAATTTCAACATGCAGTTTTTTTTTTTTTTATTCATATGTCTCTGCGCGAACAGAAACGACCCATAAATAATAGGGAAACCCATCACTGCAATTATGAATTTCTCCTCCGTCGTGTTTGAACGGAACCTAAATTTAGACGGCGGTGTTTTCTCAGGTACGGAAGCCGAGAGAGGCCCTTCATATAATCCTTTTTTTATTCACCTTGTTATCCCGAGATAACGACATAATTAATTCAGGATCTCGAGAAAACAACACAACTAATTCGAGATCTCGAGAAAACAAAATTATTTCATGATCTCGAGTAATCAGCTGAGAAATGGTTCATTCAGGTGCGCCAAGAGACTTGCGATATGCTGACTTTGGGGCTATTTCTCATTCTGTATAGCCGTTTTTGCTCTGTTACATGTCCGCCAATTTCTAAGCCTTCGTTGTCTGACCCACAGGGGGCACAGCTCTGCTAGAAATCTCAGCTGCTTTCTCGAGATCATGAAATCTTGTTTTCTCGAGATCCTGAATTATGTCGTTATCTCGGGATAAGGTTAATAAAAAAAGATTATATGAAGGGCCTCTCGCGGCTTCCGTACTCGGGTTCTTTAGAGCGGTGCGTTTCTAATTCCACTTGGTTGCTGTCGAACCCCGTTGACGTTCAGTACCATAAAGCTGCCTGGGTTTGAACCAAGCAACAGCCTCCATGCCTGAAAAGTGAAGCTAATGCGGAAGTGCTAAAATCTGCAGTTCCTCGAATGGCCACTTGAGGCAGGCTCCAAAAGCAAGTCAATTCCCATAGAGCTCCATGTTAAAAACAGTGAAAATGAATGTTGACAGCCTGGTACCAAAAAAAAGGGGGGGGGGGTCTCTATAGCTAGTTTCTCCCTTCGTGACAACTATATTGGGGGGAGGAATTTTTATATAATTCAACAGTTTAAGTTCTATTGAGCCATGTGTAATTTGGGGCGGGGCCGATTTGAGTGACTGGGTTTGGGTCATCTTGTTAGCCGCTAGCTGGCATTACCTCAGAACTCAAGCTAAATTCACCGCAAGGTGATGGATTTATGTAAATAATTTATGAAGCTGGCGTGTGGGTTCTCCCCCCCCCCCCCCCCCCAGTAAATTAGCTGTTGAGGTTATGGTCTGTACTGTATCTTTATGGAGTGCTTTCTTTTAGTTGAGCCAGTAGCTTATTGGCTAAAGCGCATAGCTAGCTTTTTAGCTTCAAGGTTAGTATGCAGGTTCCAGCAGCCAGACTTCACTATCCCCGCCCCCGTCTCCATTTATGGACTAGGCGGAGTCAAGTGCTACCAAGATGGCCACGCCCGTAGCCTCTTTATTTGAGCTTCAAACCCGCTTTTCAGCAGAGGTGGACAGAGTACCCAACTTCATTCCTTAAGTCAAAGTACAGTTCCCACTGGTCAAATGTTACTCCGATACAAGTGAAAGTTGTACAGTCAAATTTTTACTTAAGTTAAAGTACTGAAGTACTCGCTTTTAAAAATACTTAAGTATTAAAGTACATTTTCTGTCAACGAATCGTTATTGTCATAATGCTTACAAAACCTAACGCTGTTACCAAAGACAGAAATGTGAATTCACAAAATGAACGCATGCTGTGCATCATGGTGGTTTAACGTTAAGCTAGCTAGTCAGTGAAACACCACCTGACATGCTAGCAAACGCTTTTCAAACTCAAAATCATATTGGGTAGCTAACGCTACTAGAAAAGAAAGATTTCTGCGTTCTGTTTATTTGGCAAGATTATGCTAAACATATTTCTGAAAAGACTTCAGATAAGTTAACGTTATTCATGTTAGCGTTACTCCGTTTTTACATGCTAACTAACAGTGTCCAAGTTAACTAGCTATGTGTTAGCGTTAGCCGTGGGCAAATCCATAGAAAGTCATTTGACTAACCAGACTGCATAGCTATTGCAATGTTATCGCTAGCTCTAAAAGCACAGACAACTTCACTGCAAGCGTTCTCTTGGAATAAAACGTTTATAGACCTTAATATGCTTCCGCAGGTTGGACGGCGAGTTTTTGTAGGCCGTGATGTGGTTCGTCTTCGGCAAAGAAAGCAAACATTTAAAACGAAACGAATCTTTAATCCTTTCTGAAACATGGGTTCTAGGTAAAGCCATGAGTGAGTGCGTGCGTTCCCCAGAAGAACCGCCTCCTTCCATTCTGCCATCAACTGATCGTGTTAAATAATGCTGCTGAGAAATCATTGAACTTGATTTTATCCAGTCTATGGACGTGGCGTGACCCGAGTGATTACTGATAGACTGTATCAGGGTCACCTGTGAAAAAACCATCACGTTTTAGAAAAGGAAATAAAAAACATCCACTTTCAAAGCTGCTTCATAGTAACGAGTAACGAGGACCTTGATAGAAATGTAGTGGAGTGAAGAGTACGATATTCGTCTTTCAAATCATAAGTTTCCAAAAAAAAAATACTCAAGTAAAGTAGATACTCAAAGTGTACTTAAGTACAGTACTCAAGTAAATGTACTTCGTTACTGTCCACCTCTGCTTTTCAGTAACACTATGAATGACGTCATAGAGGCTTTGTGCATTATTTTTACTGTCTGATTTAAACTTGATTCTGATGCCGCCAACAATCCCGTCACTGGTCACCACCTAGGAAATGAGCGACTTCTGGTTGTTTTGATGCTCTCGCCGTGTTTGGTGTGAACGTAAGGTGAATGCCAGATAACCGTCTCTTCATAGGCAGATTCTGCCATAACAGAGGCCAGTTAAGTCCCATCTCCTTGAATTGCTGAATTGATTATTTTGATCATTCTATTAAAGGTCCCGTGGCATGGTGGTTTGTTGATGCTTTAAACGGGCTCGTGGAGGTTTCCGGATGTGTTCTCCGCAGCCTTTCTCGAAATGAACCCTCGGCACGTAGATATAGCCTCCTGGGAGAAAGCCCCATTTCAGCCCTTTTCCCAGTGCGTCGTTTTGCTAATGAGAAGCAGGAGGCGGGGAAGGGTAGAGGGTGGGGGCGGGTCTTATCATTAATATTCATGACATGTAAACGTGTTACCTCTGATTGGCTAACAGCACTGTGACGCTACCTCCAGTGGGTCAGAACAAGCGGATGTGGGTGTCTCGGAGGGTCTAATTCGTGCCGTGACGGCAGTTTTTTCCCACTAGTTCCATATCATGCGAATTCCCTTTACTGTCTATCTGCGCATCTCAGAATGACACAGGACAATGGGTGAACTAGATTTTTTTTTTTCCCCCCCAGCCACGGTACGCCGGAAATCTGGCGCGGCGCCAGAACGCTATCACCCCTGTAAATGACAATAGAAACACATCGGTTTCTATCATCAAAATCTGACAGACAAACTAACGTCTACCATCATATTCTGACAGACACTCATAGCAACAAAACTGTTTCTTACATTATTAATCTGACAAATTTAGTAATATTAAATACCTCATCACTAGAACCAAATAATAAAATAAAATATTGAAATAAAAGAATTTATTTTCAAAATTGAAATAATAATTGTCAGAACAGTGACGATAGACACGACTGTGTCACTTTCGCAGGGAAATAACACATTGAAACGGCCTGTCGGCTGAAAGGGTCGCAAGTGGCTCTGATTTATCTCAACTTACGATAGTTTTCCTGCAGAAAAATTTAAATACGAATGCACAAATATATTCTCAATGTTTCTATCGTCAAAAATTTCTATCGTCAGGATAGCTGACTGAAAATCTTACCTCGATTTATTTGATGGAATCTAGCTGTCAGAACTCCAAGTCTTGCCCGGAAGTAAATGTCTGCGGTCACAAAAATCATGCGCAGTAGAATTTCCTCTTTGCGTCAGTCAACATGTGCGTGGCGAGGGCTTGAGTTTTGCTATCGTCAGGTGCATTAGACTGACAGACTGACGATAGCATTTTTTAAAAATAACTCTGGGCTTCTCTCGTGAACGAAATAGTTTTTTCGCTGTTGATCTATTTAAACTCTATCTGTTGACGCTAGGGCTGTAACGATACACCCAACTCGCAATTCGATTCGTATCGCGATTTTTGACCCACGATTCGATACACCCACGTTTTTTTTTTTTTTTTTTGAAAGTAGTAAATTTGACTTATTAACATTTACTTACATTAACTATTTAATAACAAATAATTCAGACCACTGCAGAGAATGAGTAATATGTATGCAAAAATGAACAAATGTATATCCAAATATTGTTTTATTTCTCAAAATAATACTGTTGAGCCGGAAGCTCTGTTTTTTTCGGTTCTGAAAGTCATTTTTCCAAATCGTGTAAATCCGTTAAGATTTTTTTTTTGGGGGGGTGGCTCTCTCACTGTCTCACTCTCATAGGGCCAATGATTTTCTGTGATCGCGGAAAACAGATGGAAATTACGGAATTTTTATGGTGAAACGTTGCTCGCGTGTCAAAATATAACCGCCGCAGAAGGCTTCCGCCCAAGCAGACATGCCTTCAGTGTTGCCAGATATTGCTAATGTTTTCCACCCCAAAATATGTTCAAAACCAGCCAAAAAGCACCTGAACCTGCCCAATCTGGCAACACTGCATGCTTTTCCGGTCAAGTGATTGTGATTGGCTTGTGGCACACCTAGCCAGCCAATGAGCTGCTTGTTTACAGATTCGCTCCCCGCGTCGCAACCAGAATGGCGACCGCTTAAAAGAAATGAATGCTCTGCCAGTGGCGAGTGTGGACGTTGCGTGACTCGCAGAAGATTGTTGCAGGTCGGCAAAAAAACGACTTACTAATAGATATAAAAAAATAAAAGTAATTTAAGTAAGTTTAAAATGTAATTTAAATAAAAAGTAAAGTATTCATAAATTGAAGTTTGGAAGCGCCTCTGTTTTTGGGCTGAGGAGAAGTTTGAAAGGGTGTACCGCGATTCTGCCTTCTTGTATCGCGACACGGATCGTGGCTCTGTGTATCGCGATTTCGATACGCATATTGCTACAGCCCTAGTTGACACCCAAAAATGATAAAGCCTGCTTCCACACGATAACTACCAAGGATCCATAATGGCTGAGTCTATCGTCAGGTCATCTGACAGAAATTCACTGACGATAGCAACAGGGATAATGAAAGTGATTTTTAAAATGGGAGTTATGTCTGTCAGATATGTCAAAGAAATAGAACTTTATTCTTTAAAAATCTTTTATTGATATACTCAGTGTATTTTTAAATGACGTGCTGTTTTAGAAGACCAAATACCATATTTTCAATCTTGAAAATATTACCTCACTGAAAAAAGGGCAAGAGAAATTTCTTTTGTGGGCAAGTGGTTAATGGATCCAGTTACGGTAGAATCTGCCCATAGAAAACCTCACTGTACTGTTGCAAGTCGTCAAAGTGATGACAGTCGAATGGGGTTTAGCTTTTATTGATATAAACCTGTGTTTTTTTTTTTAATCGCAGCCTGCTGAACTACTACCTTTCTGACCAATCGGAAAAGAAAATTCAGCAACGATGTGGTCTAATTCAGCAAAAGTTTTACATATGGCCCTTTTCCACTACCCTTTTTCAGCTCACTTCAGCCCGACACGGCTCGCGTTTCGACTATCTAAGAACAGCACGACTCAGCTCGCTTCAGCCCTGCTCAGCCCCAAAAACTCGCACCGTTTTGGAGTGGGGCTGAAGCGAGCCAAACCGAGCTGAGTGAGGCTGGGGGCGTGAGCAGACACTCCCCTGTGCACTGATTGGTGAGGAGGAGTGTCCTCACATGCCCACACACGCCCCGCGAGCACGCTGGGATCTGTAAACACCGCAAACCCGGAAGAAGGAGAATTACGAATTACGAGAATTATGAAGCCTTATGCGCCTCGCCTCATCTATACGCTCTTGCCAGTATCTGTTGGTGTTGTCGGTGACAACAAGCCACAGCACCAAGACCAGCAACACTAACGACTCCATGTCCTCCATGTTTATTGTTTACTATCCGGGTCGTGAGACTACCGCTTAAAAGGTCACTGATGTCACTGTTTGCGCCGCCTAACGACATCACGTGACTTCCACCCACTTTCGCTAACTCCACCCAATGTGTCCACCCACTTCCAGCCAGCACGGTTCAGCGCGGTTGTAGTCGAAATGCAACTCCAACAGCCCCACTCAGCTCGACTCAGCCACGTTGGTAGTGGAAAAGCGGCAATAGAGACCATACAGAGCCTTTTCAGCTGTTTATGATCAACCTGTTGGCTCCCCCCCCCCCCCCCCCCCAAAATCAGTCACCGTTTTTGTGAGGACGTGGCTTTTGGTGCACGAAACAGCGATTGGACTTAAACTGCTATAAGTCGGCCTCTTTGTGTTGGTTATGAGGGCGATGGCTGAGAAACACCAGTGTCCTAACCCAGCATAATTATCCACAGCTTAACAGATCGTCTAGTCGCGTCGTTAAAAGGAGTGTTCACACGGCAACTTTTACTCCGGTGTAGCACCGGGGCTGCCCCGGTAGAGCGTTCACACGGTACAAAGTTATAGCGGTGTCGCCCCTGAAAGCTGCTTAAACCGGCGCAAATCTAACCCTGCTCGGGAGGTGGTTTAAGAAATTTACTCCGGAGTAAATGCTAGTTTGCGGGGCAGCACCGATATAAAATGGGACATCTGAACGCTACAGGGGTAGACTCGCTACGCGTCAGGAGAGTTGATTACATGCGGGCATTGCATAATTTGCATCCTGGTATTTTGCGCTTCCAAAATGGCGAATATCAACAACAACAGAACTGCGGGTCTTCCAGTGTTGCCAGATTGGGCGGCTTTAAGTGCGTTTTGGCGGATTTGAACACATTTTGGGCTGGAAAACGTCAGCAGTATCTGGCAACACTGGTGTCTTCATCCACGTTGTTTTCCCGGCGCTTGGTGATGCCATGACAACCGGGAAAAGGAAGTACATTTTCACACATGCGCGTATTTAATTTCTGCATTACTATCGTATAGACCCCTTTCACCGACGTCACCCGAAACCGGAAGTAAACAGACCCTGCGCCATTTTGGAAGACCAACAAACTCGTGATTAGGGGGAAATAACGGCGGCGGTATGTGAACCCACGAGAATAAAGTGGAGTGGCAAACGACTTAAACCAATCTGAGCTGTTTTATTTATGATTTATTGGCCCAACAGTAGACTTGAAAGAAACCTGTGTGAGACTTGGCAAAAAACTGTGGATATAATGGATAAGTCTGTGCATGATCTGCGGACACTTTGAGGTAAGCAAACGCAAGAAATTCAGATTTAAAACGTGCGAAATTGGCCCCAAGTTGATAACTGTATGAGGAGCAAGCCTCCCAGACTTCTACAATTTAATAATAATAATTTAGGATGGTTTGGGGCTTGCTCGCTGCTGCCAGGTTGGTTGTTGAGTAGCCTGACTGGTTTTTTTTTTTTTTTTCTTGCGTGTGGTATCATTGTTGACGCGAGGTTGTTTTTTGAACATGCCAATGCGGACACGATTTCCCCGATGAGTTATGACTTCAGACGCAATGCGTGTGTGGAGTCCGCGTGATATGTGCGCAAGATAGGCTTCTCATGTGTTTGGAGATCCGCGCTCCGAGACAAGTGCAAGCACACACACCCCCAAGGGAAAAAAAAGGACCCCCCGAAAATATCGGCATAGTTCGAACACTGAGTGTAGGCACTGGGTGTAAACAACAAATAGTTTACAATGTCTGGGTAGCAAACAGATGGCAGAATTGGTGTCAGGTCCTCCTTATGTTTCCACTCTCCCTTGCCCCGAGTCTTATCATATGGGTCAAACCCATCAATCACAGCCAGTTTCTCCACATACCGTGCCCTTTCTGCAGCTGGTGATGTACTCACATAACCCGAATTATCATCCATCGTGTCACTTTACTCTCGCTCGTACTTTGTTTTATATTGTGAGTGCATGTACTTGGTCTTCCAATATGGCGCCTAACAAAATCTCGCGGCGCGGTGACGTCATGTGAAAGGGGTCTATAGCACGGTCGTAAAAACTGCCGTGTGAACGCAAGTGGGGCTGCACCGGTGCTAACGCGCTTCTCTGTAGTAAGCAGGTTTGTGACGTGTGAACGCTCCACAAAATTTACACCGGTGTAAGATATATCGCAACAAAATACATCGCTGCAGCATCAATGCAAATCAGGGCTTTGAACCAGAATTTTTTTCCTATTGGTTCGTTCCGAACAGAAACGGAATTTTAACATTTCCGGTTTTGGGTTCCACCATTAAATAGACGTTCCCGAACCGGTTAGAACAAAAAAATTTTGTTCCTGGAACGGTTAATTACGTTCCCTGTCAGCTGTTTAACAAATGACTATAAAATTATGTCTCCGTCTCATCCAGCTTAAGCCAAATGTAGGCTAATTCTATTACAACCTTCATTAAATAAGACAAGAAATAATTCAAAACAATTATTATTTCAAATGTTGGCGATTTGGATTCTCAGTATGTCTTCCCATCTACACAAACAGAAAAAGTGCCAAAAATGAAAGAGAATTCGTTTAGTGTGTTACCAAAGGCTAGTCAGGCCCTATAGAGGGCTACCGCATGACGTCACCGCGCCGCGAGATTTTGTTAGGCGCCATATTGGAAGACCAAGTACACGTCTATGCAAGTACATACATTCATAAAACAAACTACACCTGAAATGTAGCCAGGGCCAGTTCTGCCCTAATCTGGACCCGGGTGCAACATCGCGCAAACCCCCCCCAAAAAAAAAAAAAAACAGTCTAAATCAGGACAACCATCACATAACTATAACTATAAACATTTTATATCAACTATTTTAACTAAATGGGCTATAATAAATAAGCCTGCAGGCAGCCACGGCGGGCTGCCTCAGAAAACTAACCATTTGTCCTACCTTAAAACTCGTTTTGCATTTTCTGCCTCCTTTTTTGTATTTTCGACCCTCCGTTTATTTTCTTTCCTTTTCTGAAAACCCGATTTGTGTCCAGACATTTTGTTCTGCTACCAACGAACTAACTCGTCAGGTCTCGTCTCTCGAGCCCGCGATGATTCCTGTGGGAAGGGCAACAACTGATACATTTTTACAAACAGCCAATAGGGAGGTTGCATCGTTCAGACTCTTCTTTGGTCAGACACTCAGTAATTCACTTATCACATGGAGACGTGATAGTAGTCCACCCTCCCGCTCTCTCCATTCAGTCAGCGAACGTCACACAGGAAGTGAACCCCAGCGGGTCATAGAAACTTGCGCAGGAGAAGAATGGCTTTTTTATTTGTAGGCTACGGAAACTTTGAGGAACGAAATAAAAACCGGTATTAACCGGTTACCATTATTTTTAATAAGCGTTTCTGTTCCGGAACATAAAAAATAATAAAGTTTCTGGTTTCGTTTCTGTTCCATGTGAAATAGAAAAAGTTCCCGGTTTTCATTTTCGTTCCTTGAACCGGTTCAAAGCCCTGATGCAAATCTGTGCCGTGTGAACACCCCTAAACATCCAGTCGACTTCAGAAACATTGACCGTTTTATCTAGAGGCCGGGTTCATATGGAGAAATTACTTTTCCTAGTCATGGTGGAATTTAATCGCGGGCGAGTTCAAGAACATACGATGTGCCTGCACAGGACGCTGACAGATATGCATCAGTGTATGTGTCCAGGCAAAACCTCGACTCTTTCCTCAGGCTTGAGAAAGGCATTGAAAAGAGGAGAAACGCTTTCACTGTGAGTTTTATCACGTACTCGTCGAGGACGTTGTTCTAATCCGCTCTTTAACTTTCACCTTTTTTTTTTCTTCCCCCCCCACAATCAGAAAAGAGAACCTGCCTGCTTGTGAAATGGCTGCGTGTGTGTGTGCACGCTGTGGTTTAAAACACAGCTGGGGTGTATGACGCGGTTGTGACGCAGTCCTGAGAGAATGAGGAATTCATGTGTTCCTGTATGTGTGTTTTTTAATGCTTTCTTTTTTTTCTCTTTTTTTTTTCTCCCTCAGGTACAACAGAATAGCTCGGGAATGGACACAAAAGTATGCAATGTAGTTTTGGAGTTCTAATCATGGCGGGAAACACAAACAGAAAAAAAAAAATTTACACCTCTCCGTCTTAAGGTTAGGGGAGATTTGAAAGTTTAAGAGATTAAAAAAAAAAAAAAGATTAAGAGAAAAATACCTTGTTGGTTTCCATTGGAGTGCTTTCTTTAAGCCACACACACACACACACACACACACACACACACACACACACACACACACACACACACTTCCCCTCACCAGAGCACCTGCCCTGTTCTCCCCCCCACCCCCCCACCCCCCTCATAGCCATGGTGTACATACTTACTTTCAGTCCAACTTCAGCTTATTTGTCCTCAACTGTCCCACCATCGTCATCCTCCTGAACACCCTGCGCTCGGCGTCTCTGCTTTAGCGTCTCCGTTGCTGTGGTGACTTGCCTGCTGCTTAGGGTCAGCCAGAATTATTATTATTATTATTATTTTTTAAATTTCAGTTGAAAATGTCCACGGGTCAAAAAAAGGAAAAAAAAAAAAGGCATTCCTTGTTTTTAAACACCGGTGAGGGAGGGAGGGCCATTCTGTCTTTTCCATTTTGTGATGTAACTTGGTGGAGATTTACTCCCCCACCCTACCCCACCCCATTTATTTCCATTTCCTGCGTTTCAAACTGTATATTGGGTTTAATCAATATATTTTTATTTTTTTTTCTCGATTTTGGCAGAGGAGGGAGGGGTATATGCTGGCTATCTTTTTGTATAAAATCTATAAGGAGTTCTTTTAGGATCATAGCAGGTTATTAATGGAACAGCGTCAGATCTTTTGGGTCCTCTCTTGTGAATCATTCTAAAGGACTTGAATACTATGAATATATTTTGTTTATTATTATTTTTTGTCCTTCCTTCCTTCCTTCCTTCTCCATTTGCCATAACCAAGACTGTCTCTACCCCTTTCCCTTGGCCACGAGCAACTTCACGTACGTTCACTCTTCTTCTGGAGGATTCTCAACCGATTTATTTAAAAGCAGTCTTAGATAAGCACGTGTTTAGGATTCCCCCCCGCCCCGCCCCCTCCCTCCCTTTACAACCCCCTTGTTGTAACTCTTAGTTTCAGTTTTAGCTGCATTATTTCCCCCCCTTTGCTCTTGATGAATTAGATGCTAACATGGCTGAGACAGACTTGATTGGGTCCCTGGGTGAGAGGACACGAATTCCTCACAACAAACTTCTGTATATTTAATTTCCTGACAGGCTCTTTGAGCTTTGTGTGTTGATTAAAAATGTGTAATAAAATGATTACTAAAGTCTGATCCTGGGTTGTGGTCGAGGTTTTTACGCTTCACTGAAACAGGTTGGTGGGTGGGGAAAAAAAAAAAAATGAAGGCTTGTGTTCAGGAAGCAAAACTATTTGTTCCAGATCGAGTTAGACGGAGGTGCAGAGGCTTCTCTCGAATGGCTTACGTTTTTGTAGATGACTGTTTGTAATTAAAGAATGAAACACTTGGACATGCTGTTTGACAATCGCTCAAGTTGATTGTTTTCCAATAACTCTGCAATCCAAAGTGTATTATTCCTCATAGCAGTTTGGCGAGAATTAGATGATGTATATACACTTGTGTTTAAAATAATAGCAGTCCAACACGACTAACCAGATCAATCACTGTTTTTGGTGGAAATTATATTACTGCATGGCAAGTAATTTACCAGTAGGTGTAGTAGAGTCGTAGAAAACCAACAGACCCAACATTCATGATATGCATGCTCCCGAGTCTGTGTAATCGAAAAGGGACGTGTTCAAAATAATAGCAGTGTGGAGTTTAATTAGTGAGATCATTCATTCTGTGAAAAAACAGATGTCAGTCAGGTGGCCCTAATTTAAGGATGAAGCCAGCACATGTTGTACATGCATTTCTCTCTGAAAACATGAGAAACATGGGTCGTTCCAGACATTGTTCAGAAGAACAGCGTGCTTGATTGGAGAGGTAAAACGTATGCTGTAAAGAAGTGCAGAAAATGACAGGCTGCTCGGCTAAAATGATCTCCACTGCTTTAAAATGGACAGCAAAGCCAGAGAGACGTGGAAGAAAACAGAAGACTACCATTCGAATGGATCGAAGAATAGCCAGAATGGCAAAGACTCAGCCAATGATCAGCTCCAGGGTGATCAAAGACGGTCTGAAGTTACCTGCGAATACTGTGACAATTAGAAGATGCCTGTGTGAAGCTAATCTATCGGCAAGAAGCTCCCGCAAAGTTCCACTGTTTAAAAAAAAGACGTGCTGAAGAGGATACAATTTGCCAAAGAACACATCGACTGGCCTAAAGAGAAATGGAACTGATGAAAGTAAAATTGTTCTTTTTGGGTCCAAGAGCCGCAGACAGTTTTTCAGACGACCCCCAAACACTGAATTCAAGCCACAGTACACTCTGAAGACAGTGAAGCATGGTGGTGCAAGCATCATGATATGGGGATGTTTCTCTTACTGTGGTGTTGGGCCCATTTATCGCATACCAGGGATCATGGATCAGTTTGCATATATCAAAATACTTGAGGAGGTCATGTTGCCTTATGCTGAAGAGGAAATGCCCTCGAAATGGGTGTTTCAACAAGACAACGACCCCAAACACACCAGTAAGCGAGCAGCATCAGGGTTCAAGACCAACAAAATGAAAGTTATGGAGTGGCCAGCCCAATCCCCGGACCTTAATCCGATAGAAAACTTGTGGGGTGACATCAAAAATGCTGTTTCTGAGGCAAAACCAAGAAATGCAGAGGAATTGTGGAACGTTGTCAAATCATCCTGGGCTGGAATACCTGTTCACAGGTGCCAGAAGTTCTCCGAAACCGTGGTTATACAACTAAATGTTAGTTTAGTGACTCACAGGAATACTAAATCCTTAAGATTTTTTCAGTTTATACAGTAAATATTTGGAGTTTGTAATGAAAAATGCAGACACTGCTATTTTTCTGTTCATTTTTCTTCATTTTCTGTAAAGTAATTAAAATATTCATACATTTTTCTTCATGTTTTGATGTAGAATATAATGTGCAGTGTTCCCAATGCATGGAAATAAAAACTATTATAAGGATTTTGAGCTTTACTCACATTTTTAAACACACTGCTATTATTTTGAACACAACTGTACATCATGGATGCAAACGGCACGCCTTTTGGCAGATGCCGCCTTTTTCACGGCTGTCTGGGGGACTTGTGTGAATCATGCAGATCCGATGAGTTGGTTTTTTTTTTTTTTTTATAATTTCATCAAAGTAAATTCTGTATTAAAATTACTAAATAAGCAAATGCCGTTACAGTCCATGAAACATAGGACGTACAAGTATGAGAAGAAAACAGTAAATCAGAAAGCTGCGCACGTAAAGCCAATTACATAATTTACATTGGACTGATGGAAATCCTTGCGCGTGCAGTGAAGTGCAGCCAATTGGCTTTACGTGCGCAGCTTTCTGATTTACCATTTTCTTCTCGTACTTCCTATGTTTCATGGACTGTAACGGCATTTGCTTATTTAGTAATTTTAATACAGAATTTACTTTGATGAAACTATAATCAGACACTCCAACGCGCACCCTCTCCCTCCAAAAAAAAAACCCAACTCATCGGATCTGCGCGATTCACACAAGTCCCCCAGACAGCCGTGAAAAAGACGGCATCCGCCAAAAGGTGCGCCGTTTGCATCCATGAGAGAGGTGTGTATATAAAATATAAGTACACCATGTTCTTGGCCAACATTTACATTGCTTATAGTTGTAAAACTAAAGAGATGTCCACAACACACTAGGCTCCCCCCCCCTTTTTTTTTTTTTAATAATATATAAAAGTGGCAGCTACAATTATCAACAGTCCATAATTATCGACACCTTTTTCAGATTTACCAAAAAAGGAATTTCAGTTACAACTTGTTTATTGGTTAATCAATCAACCGGAAGACCCGCCTCGCCCTTTTTGATCTTGGCGTCTGATGACACGGCTCGTTACTGGAGATTGAATTATTTTATTTTTAAATTGCGATCAGCAATTTGAGCACGTCATCATTGCAGGTAAGCATGGTGGAAAGATCATGGACATGTTTTTACTGATCAAATTCACCGATATTTCATGATCTCCTCGTCGAAACCTACTTCGTTTCTGACTCTTTCATTTGTCAGCTGCCATTTTGTATCTAAACGCGCGTTTGAGAGTCACGTGAGGTGTCGATAATGGCGATCACTTTCTCCGGTGTCCACTATTATCGACACCCTGTGGAATTAAGTGACATTTACAACTGTTTTGGATCGATCTTTGGGTAACGTTGTTGAAGTAGATCAAGTACTTTTATTTTAATTTTCTGATTCATAACAGAATGAATGTTTATGGAGTATTTACAATCCTATTGAAATAAATAGAATTCGACCAGAATTTAATTCCTAGCATATAAAAAAAAATTACATGCTTGAAATATTCAGATTTTTCTATTCCATTCAGATTTTTTTTTCCTTCAGGTTGTTGTAAATATTGACCACATCTTGTATCACTAGACGCTTTATATTTTGGTTTGAGGAATGACATGCGACCCTTGACCTGGATTTTCATGCGGTTACAGTGTCGATTGCCTATTGACGTTTATTGAAAAATGACAACTAGAAATTAATACAATGATTAATAAAATGTGATCTACGCAAATACTTAGTGGAACAAAGTTTTTTCTGACGCAGGTTAAACATTGGCTTAATTTCTTTACAAACAATTACTTCCTCATTTACCTAACCACTGACATCCATATATTTCTATAAAATACTTTGTACTAAATACAAGTGTAAAACAAATATTAAATAACTTAATACCACTTATGATTTATTTTAAACCATCTGGGTGTCTAACTGTGCACAAAGGTGTTGAGACTTGTGGCACGGTGTCATGTGATCTGATGCGCCAAGTAATCCGGAATCAATTTTTTTTCTTCCCAGTGGAAGTTTGAGTAACTTGCACTACGTTCAGACTGCAACCTGAAACGACCCATATCCGATTTGTTGTGAAATCCGATTTTTTTTTGTTAGGCCGTTCACATTACCAATTATATAAGACTTGTATGCGATCTCCAATATGAGCGGAAAACGACCCAAAAGTGTCCCACATGCGCAAATTGACACGTAATAAGCACATCTACGTAATGCGTAAACAAAAAAAAAAGCGCACTCTTCAAGTTTGCAAGTAAAGCATGGAGATGAGGCGAGACCTGGCGATGTGGTTTTTGTGGCGGCGGAACTCGCACAATAATCTGATTAATGTGGGCAGCAGACTAACGAGACCGAAGGTGTCAAATTACTGGAAATTTCCAGAACAGTCTTATCTTGTAATACAGGATGGTTTAACATCCAGGTCCCTACCAAATCCACCATTAGCTTGATCAATTCTATAAAAGTCTATTTAAATTCTGAAAACTGTACAAATGTTGTTTTCCACCAAAGAGGCGGGATTAGCCAACGCAGAATAGTGACGTTTGTCTCTTGTCGATGACGTGTAGGTCGCATGAATGCGAGCTGTCCGGTCAGACTGCAGTCGCATGTGAAAATATCGGATATGCATCGGATTTAGGACCACATATCCAAGCGGCCTTGGTCGCATGTGAAAAAATCGAATCGGTGTCGTTCAGATTGTCAATAACAAATCGGATACAGGTCGCATATGGGCAAAAAACTCGGATATGGGTCGTTTCAGGGTGCAGTCTGAACGTAGTCTTATTCATGCACGGTTTACGTATTGAAAGTCTTTTCTACTTTTGCAACGGCTCAAAGATTAAGGTGTCGATAATTGTAGCTGCCGTTCTAGTTAAATGTACTGGTGTGGAACATCCACTGGAGTTCCTCCTATCACAGGTTATTGCTGTTATGAACAGTTCCTAACTTTCTTTTGAGATGAACAGCACACATGTGGTTTGAAACTGGAACGCACAATCTATAGTGCTTTAAACAACGGATGTTGTCCCAAAACCGCTTTACAGAAATCCAGACAGTGGTTTGTCTCAAAGGAACAAGCCCGATGCTTCAGGGCCGAGGACAAACTGCCCGTGGACATGAAGAAACACTGGGAAGAACCTCTGTTCGTCTCTGTGACGCTGGATATCGTGAGGAGTCATTTACTACTCCACAGCTGTGTACTATACAGTCATGTATAGTGTTGAAAGGATTTTTTTTTTTTTTAATTTCGTTAGTTTTGACCGAGCGTACACTTTGTAGCAGGTAAGTGCAGTGTTTAGGCTGTTGAACATCCTGTCCTGAGGAATACTTTCTTGTCGTGGAAAACTTGCTATTTATGAAGCTCTCACACTGGAGACTCCTTCCATAAATGTTAGACAGAACCATCATGGCAACAATTGTCCTTGTGGTGTTGGCGAACACCATTTTTTTTTTTTTTAATCAGTTTATTAGTCTTAAAATATCTGGAACATCCAGCATACAAATCCCTGTGTGTGAGTATTTACTATCGAAATGACGTATAAGAATGAGCATTAATAATAAACCTGTGATTTGGTTTCCAGCCAGAGCTGCTGCTGTTGTAGAAAGTCAACAGTTTCAGGTTTGAGAATTTGACTGCACTGGGATGTTATAATTAAACAGCTGGAAGTTGTCATAATGAGAATGTAGCTCATAATCACGATGCCTCATAATTGAGGTACTGTGTTATAATTGACGTCGTAGACGTACTACTGTGTTTCCCAACAGCGAGCGAGAACACTCGTGGTAAGTCATTATTTGAACTGGAGTCAATGATGAGACAGTAAGTCATAACTGAGATATTTTCTCATTTATGAGTCATAATGATCTAGTCAGTCATTGTTACGAGACAGAAACATACTTCTGAGAAAATCTCATTATTCTGAAATTGAAAATCATAAGTCATAATTACAAGAAAATGAAGAGGTGGGATCTCAATTTTAAAAGACAAAGCCATAATGCAGAGACAATGAAGTGATAGAAAGTGGTTATTCCAAGAAAATGGAGATAGCAATTTGTAATTCCGAGAAAATGAAGAGCAAGAATCCCAATTATGAGATACAAAGCTGTAATTCAGAGACAGTGAAGTGATAGAAAGCTGTAATTCCAAGAAAATGAAGACAGAACCTCAGTGATGAGAGAGGCTCTCAATTATGAAATGGAGAGCTAGAAAGTCGTAATTATGAGAAAACGGAGATAGGATCTCAATTATGAGATAGAAAGCTGTAGTTCAGAGAGAATGAAGGGACAAAGTCGTAATTCCGAGAAAATGAAAGGGATAGAAAGTCATAGTTATCAGAAAATGGAGACAGGTTCTCAATTATGAAATAGAAAGTCGTAATTCCGAGAAAATGAAAGGGATAGAAAGTCATAGTTATGAGAAAACGGAGACAGGTTCTCAATTATGAAATAGAAAGTCGTAATTCCGAGAAAATGAAAGGGATAGAAAGTCATAGTTATGAGAAAATGGAGACAGGTTCTCAATTATGAAATAGAAAGTCGTAATTCCGAGAAAACGATGAGTTAGAATCCCAATTATGAGATACAAAGTGTAATTATGAGAAAATGAAGAGATGGGGTCTCAATTATGAGATACAAAGCTGTAGTTCAGAGAGAATGAAGGGACAAAGTCGTAATTCCGAGAAAATGAAAGGGATAGAAAGTCATAGTTATCAGAAAATGGAGACAGGTTCTCAATTATGAAATAGAAAGTCGTAATTCCGAGAAAATGAAAGGGATAGAAAGTCATAGTTATGAGAAAATGGAGACAGGTTCTCAATTATGAAATAGAAAGTTGTAATTCCGAGAAAACGATGAGTTAGAATCCCAATTATGAGATACAAAGTGTAATTATGAGAAAATGAAGAGATGGGGTCTCAATTATGAGATACAAAGCCATAATTCAGAAAGAATGAAGGAATAGAAAGTTGTAATTCCAAGAAAATGAAAGCGATTGGATCTCAATTCTGAGATAGAAAGTTATAGTTATGAGAAAATGAAGAGATGTGGTTTCAATAATGAAATGGAAAGTTGTAATTCCGAGAAAACGAAAGAGACAGGCTCTCAATTGAGAATTTTCTCTGAATTACAACTTTGAGAGGCTCTCAATTATGAAATGGAAAGCCGTAATTACAAGAAAATGAAGAGCTAGAAAGTCATAATTATGCGAAAACGAATAGATTGTATCTCATAATTGAGATCCTAAGCCGTAATTCAGAGAGAATGAAGGGATAGAAAATCGTAATTCCAAGAAAATGAATGAGAGAGGCTCTCAATTATGAGAGAAAGTCATAATTATGAGAAAATGAAGACAGTTTGTGATTAGACAAAAAGTCGTAATTCTGAGAAAACGAAGAGCTAGAATCCCAATTATGAGATACAAAGCTGTAATTCAGACAGTGAAGCGATAGAAAGTCGTAATTCCAAGAAAATGAAGAGGCAGAACCTCAGTGATGAGATATAAAGTCGTAATTATGAGAAAATGATGAGAGGCTCAATTACGAGATACAAAGCTGTAATTCAGAGAATGGATAGAAAATCGTAATTCCAAGAAAATGAAAGAGAGAGGCTCTCAATTATGAGAGAGTCATAATTATGAGAAAATGGAGAGACAGGTTCACAGTGATGAGACAAAGTCGTAATTATGAGAAAATGATGCGGCGGGGTCTCAATTATGAGATACAAAGTCATAATTCCGAGAAAATGAAGATAGAAATTCATAATTCAGAGAAAATGGAAGAGATGGCTCTCAGTGATGAGATATAAAGTAATAATTATGAGAAAGCAATGAGATCCTATATCTGTGATGAGATAAAGTCGTAATTATGATAAAATGAGACAGAACCTCAATGATGAGATATAAAGTTGTAATGATGAGAGAGGCTCTCAATTATGAAATGGAAAGTCATAACTATGAGAAAACGAAGAGATAGGATCCCAATTATGAGATACAAAGCCGTAATTCAGAGAGAATCATAATTCCAAGAAAATGAGAGAGACTCAATTATGAGACAGTCATAATTATGAGAAAATGAAGAGGTTCTCAGTGATGATAGAAAGTCATAATTCTGAGAAAACGAAGAGCTAGAATCCCAGTTACGAGATACAAAGCCGTAATTCAGAGACACTGAAGCAATAGAAAGTTGTAATTCCAAGAAAATGAAGACAGAACCTCAGTGATGAGATATAAAGTCGTAATTATGAGAAAATGATGAGGCTCTCAATTATGAGATAAAAAGCCATAATTCAGAGAATGAAGGGATAGAAAATTGTAATTCCAAGAAAATGAGAGAGGCTCTCAATTATGAGTCATAATTATGAGAAAATGAAAAGACAGGTTCTCAGTGATGAGACAGAAAGTCATAATTATGAGAAAATGAAGAGACAGGTTCTCAGTGATGAGACAGAAAGTCGTAATTATGAGAAAATGATGAGAGGCTCTCAATTATGAAATGGAAAGTCGTAATTATGAGAAAACGAAGAGATAGGATCCCAATTATGAGATACAAAGCCATAATTCAGAAAGGGTGAAGAGCTAGAAAGTCGTAATTCCGAGAAAATGAAAGTGATAGGATCTCAATTCTGGGATAGAAAGTCATAGTTACGAGAAAATGAAGAGATAGGGTCTCAATTATGAAATGGAAAGTTGTAATTATGAGAGAGGCTCTCAATTATGAAATGGAAAGTCATAATTCCAAGAAAACAAAGAGCTAGAATCCCAATTTTGAGATACAAAGCCGTAATTCAGAGAGAATCATAATTCCAAGAAAATGAAAGAGAGGCGCTCAATTATGAGAGAGTCATAATTATGAGAAAATGAAGAGACAGGTTCTCAGTGATGAGACAGAAAGTTGTAATTCTGAGAAAACGAAGAGTTAGAATCCCAAAATGAGATACAAAGCCGTAATTCAGAGACAATGAAGCGATAGAAAGTCATAATTCCAAGAAAATGAAGAGACAGAACCTCAGTGATGAGATATAAAGTCGTAATTATGAGAAATTGATGAGGGAGGCTCTCAATTATGAAATGGAAAGTCGTAATTCCGAGAAAATGAAGAGCTAGAATCCCAATTATGAGATACAAAGCCGTAATTCAGAGAGAATCGTAATTCCAAGAAAATGAAAGAGAGGGGCTCTCAATTATGAGATAAAGTCATGATTATGAGAAAATGAAGAGACAGAACCTCAGTGATGAGATAGAAAGTCGTAATTATGAGAAAATGATGAGAGGGGCTCTCAATTATGAAATGGAAAGTCGTAATTCTGAGAAAACGAAGAGATAGGATCCCAATTATGAGATACAAAGCCGTAATTCAGAGAAAATGAAAAAGAGGGATCTCAATTATGAGATAAAAAGTCGTAATTCAGAGAGAATGAAGGGATAGAAAATCATAATTCCGAGAAAATGAAAGAGAGGGATCTCAATTATGAGATACAAAGCCATAATTCAGAGAGAATGAAGGGATAGAAAATCGTAATTCCGAGAAAATGAAGAGATGGGGTCTCCATTATGAAATGGAAAGTCGTAATTCCGAGAAAACGAACAGCTAGAATCCCCATTATGAGCTACAAAGCCATAATTCAGAGAGAATGAAGGGATAGAGAATCGTAATTCCAAGAAAATGAAAGAGAGGGGCTCTCAATTATGAGATAAAGTCATAATTATGAGAAAATGAAGAGACAGGTTCTCAGTGATGAGACAGAAAGTCGTAATTATGAGAAAATGATGAGAGGGGCTCTCAATTATGAAATGGAAAGTCGTAATTCCGAGAAAACGAAGAGCTAGAATCCCCATTGAGATACAAAGCTGTAATTCAGAGATAGTGAAGCGATAGAAAGTCGTAATACCAAGAAAATGAAGATGCAGAACCTCAGTGATGAGATATAAAGTCGTAATTATGAGAAAACGATGAGAGGCTCTCAATTATGAAATGGAAAGTCGTAATTCTGAGAAAACGAAGAGCTAGAATCCCAATTATGAGATACAAAGCCATAATGCAGAGAAAATGAAAGAGAGGGATCTCAATTATGAGATAAAAAGTCGTAATTCAGAGAGAATGAAGGGATAGAAAATCGTAATTCCGAGAACATGAAGAGATGGGGTCTCCATTATGAAATGGAAAGTCGTAATTCCGAGAAAACGAAGAGCTAGAATCCCCATTATGAGATACAAAGCCGTAATTCAGAGAGAGAGCGAAGGGATAGAGAATCGTAATTCCAAGAAAATGAAAGAGAGAGGCTCTCAATTATGAGATAAAGTCATAATTATGAGAAAATGAAGAGACAGGTTCTCAGTGATGAGAGAGAGAAAGTCGTAATTATGAGAAAATGATGAGAGGGGCTCTCAATTATGAAATGGAAAGTCGTAATTCCGAGAAAACGAAGAGCTAGAATCCCCATTATGAGATACAAAGCCGTAATTCAGAGAGAATGAAAGAGAGGGATCTCAATTATGAGATAAAAAGTCGTAATTCAGAGAGAATGAAGAGATAGAAAATCGTAATTCCGAGAACATGAAGAGATGGGGTCTCCATTATGAAAT
Source organism: Neoarius graeffei (assembly GCF_027579695.1). NCBI lineage: Eukaryota > Metazoa > Chordata > Actinopteri > Siluriformes > Ariidae > Neoarius > Neoarius graeffei. The sequence continues at coordinate 99,198,091 of NC_083570.1, forward strand.
GGAAAGTCGTAATTCCGAGAAAACGAAGAGCTAGAATCCCCATTATGAGATACAAAGCCGTAATTCAGAGGCAGTGAAGCGATAGAAAGTCGTAATACCAAGAAAATGAAGAGGCAGAACCTCAGTGATGAGATATAAAGTCGTAATTATGAGAAAACGATGAGAGGCTCTCAATTATGAAATGGAAAGTCGTAATTCCGAGAAAACGAACAGCTAGAATCCCCATTATGAGATACAAAGCCGTAATTCAGAGAAAATGAAAGAGAGGGATCTCAATTATGAGATACAAAGCCGTAATTCAGAGAAAATGAAAGAGAGGGATCTCAATTATGAGATAAAAAGCCATAATTCAGAGAGAATGAAGGGATAGAAAATCGTAATTCCGAGAAAATGAAAGAGAGGGATCTCAATTATGAGATACAAAGCCATAATTCAGAGAGAATGAAGGGATAGAAAATCGTAATTCCGAGAAAATGAAGAGATGGGGTCTCCATTATGAAATGGAAAGTCGTAATTCCGAGAAAACGAAGAGCTAGAATCCCCATTATGAGATACAAAGCCGTAATTCAGAGAGAATGAAGGGATAGAGAATCGTAATTCCAAGAAAATGAAAGAGAGAGGCTCTCAATTATGAGATAAAGTCATAATTATGAGAAAATGAAGAGACAGGTTCTCAGTGATGAGAGAGAAAGTCGTAATTATGAGAAAATGATGAGAGGGGCTGTCAATTATGAAATGGAAAGTCGTAATTCCGAGAAAACGAAGAGCTAGAATCCCCATTATGAGATACAAAGCCGTAATTCAGAGACAGTGAAGCGATAGAAAGTCGTAATACCAAGAAAATGAAGAGGCAGAACCTCAGTGATGAGATATAAAGTCGTAATTATGAGAAAACGATGAGAGGCTCTCAATTATGAAATGTAAAGTCGTAATTCCGAGAAAACGAAGAGCTAGAATCCCCATTATGAGATACAAAGCCGTAATGCAGAGAAAATGAAAGAGAGGGATCTCAATTATGAGATAAAAAGTCGTAATTCGGAGAGAATGAAGGGATAGAAAATCGTAATTCCGAGAACATGAAGAGATGGGGTCTCCATTATGAAATGGAAAGTCGTAATTCCGAGAAAACGAAGAGCTAGAATCCCCATTATGAGATACAAAGCCGTAATTCAGAGAGAGAGCGAAGGGATAGAGAATCGTAATTCCAAGAAAATGAAAGAGAGAGGCTCTCAATTATGAGAAAGTCATAATTATGAGAAAATGAAGAGACAGGTTCTCAGTGATGAGAGAGAGAAAGTCGTAATTATGAGAAAATGATGAGAGGGGCTCTCAATTATGAAATGGAAAGTCGTAATTCCGAGAAAACGAAGAGCTAGAATCCCCATTATGAGATACAAAGCCGTAATTCAGAGGCAGTGAAGCGATAGAAAGTCGTAATACCAAGAAAATGAAGAGGCAGAACCTCAGTGATGAGATATAAAGTCGTAATTATGAGAAAACGATGAGAGGCTCTCAATTATGAAATGGAAAGTCGTAATTCCGAGAAAACGAAGAGCTAGAATCCCCATTATGAGATACAAAGCCGTAATTCAGAGAAAATGAAAGAGAGGGATCTCAATTATGAGATACAAAGCCGTAATTCAGAGAAAATGAAAGAGAGGGATCTCAATTATGAGATAAAAAGTCATAATTCAGAGAGAATGAAGGGATAGAAAATCGTAATTCCGAGAAAATGAAAGAGAGGGATCTCAATTATGAGATACAAAGCCATAATTCAGAGAGAATGAAGGGATAGAAAATCGTAATTCCGAGAAAATGAAGAGATGGGGTCTCCATTATGAAATGGAAAGTCGTAATTCCGAGAAAACGAAGAGCTAGAATCCCCATTATGAGATACAAAGCCGTAATTCAGAGAGAATGAAGGGATAGAGAATCGTAATTCCAAGAAAATGAAAGAGAAAGGCTCTCAATTATGAGATAAAAAGTCATAATTATGAGAAAATGAAGAGACAGGTTCTCAGTGATGAGAGAGAAAGTCGTAATTATGAGAAAATGATGAGAGGGGCTCTCAATTATGAAATGGAAAGTCGTAATTCCGAGAAAACGAAGAGCTAGAATCCCCATTATGAGATACAAAGCCGTAATTCAGAGACAGTGAAGTGATAGAAAGTCGTAATACCAAGAAAATGAAGAGGCAGAACCTCAGTGATGAGATATAAAGTCGTAATTATGAGAAAACGATGAGAGGCTCTCAATTATGAAATGTAAAGTCGTAATTCCGAGAAAACGAAGAGCTAGAATCCCCATTATGAGATACAAAGCCGTAATGCAAAGAAAATGAGAGAGGGATCTCAATTATGAGATAAAAAGTCGTAATTCAGAGAGAATGAAGGGATAGAAAATCGTAATTCCGAGAAAATGAAGAGATGGGGTCTCCATTATGAAATGGAAAGTCGTAATTCCGAGAAAACGAAGAGCTAGAATCCCCATTATGAGCTACAAAGCCGTAATTCAGAGAGAATGAAGGGATAGAGAATCGTAATTCCAAGAAAATGAAAGAGAGAGGCTCTCAATTATGAGATAAAGTCATAATTATGAGAAAACGAAGAGACAGGTTCTCAGTGATGAGAGAGAAAGTCGTAATTATGAGAAAATGATGAGAGGGGCTCTCAATTATGAAATGGAAAGCCGTAATTCCTAGAAAACGAAGAGATAGGATCCCAATTATGAGATACAAAGCCGTAATTCAGAGAAAATACTCTCATTATTATGAGAAGCCTCGGGTATTTGAAGCGGGTTTCCGTATTAAATGAAAAGTTTCTCTGTGTAAAGTGTCTGAAAACTCCAGCGTCCGAACTTAGTCAAATTAAGCCCCGCCCACACACTCAGTTCAAACTCAGAAACCGTCCATGCTGTGCGCTGATTGGATGGCGGGGCGACGTAAGCTACGTCGTCTTTGCTATGATTGGTCAGCTTGGCGGTGACGTTCAAGAGCCCGTGTTTACATTTTGTCAGGAAGCAGGAAGTCATGCGACCTTGCAGTGAAGTGTACAGGTGACTGCGGAAACAAAATGTCGCTCCAAGCTGCAGTGTTCGGATTGATCAAACCGGGCTTCATCTCTGGAATGCAGCTCTCTAAAGGTAACTTCGGTTTTGCTTTGGTGTCTCAACTCAAACCGCTAACTAGCATATCATAAACAGCCATAATAGTACAACAGTGCTCTGTTATATTAACACAGAGAACAACATCATCATCATCATCATCTGTGTGTCAGCTGCCTTTAGGATATTAACTAACGTTTATTTATACTCCTTTACCTCTCTGACACCTTTCACCTGGTGGGGAAAAAATCTGACAAAGTCTTAGGACAAGAATCTCTGCACAGCCACACACCTGTACACCTGTCATTAGGGTGCATCAGTTGCCCCCTAAAAATGAAAAGTTCCTCTGATCATGATGCATTTTTGTTTTTATGTTCCTTTTGGTAAGAAAACACACTGGGTGAAATATTTTGACAAAATTCAAAAGTGTAATGGTGGCACCAGGAGCTCAAAGTTATGGGAAAAGCTGCTATTTTATGACTTTTATGACAAAATTTCGATCACTTTTCATGAAACATTATGGCACCTTATAGAGTATACCAAATATCTTAGATACACATTTTTAGCACATATTCTAAATATATTATCAAGCACAGTTTGAGTTTTAGCTGTTCATTGAATCATCGTTCAACTACTCTTAAACAATACAAATGTATTATGAATCACATTAATGCTTCTCAATCCCTTGCAAAGGTTCTTAACATGATCTCTGGCTCACAAGAAATCAATAAATGGAGTCCAACATTGTGATTCAAACCTTACGCGAAAACATAAAATAAGCGTTTTTTGGCAAAAAATGAACCTCGTGGTGCCACCATTAGACTTTTGAATATGGTCAAAAAATTTTACAGGATGTCTTTATTGGTGAAAAGGAACACCCGAACAAAAATGCATCAGATTTTATGAAAGTGAGGGCAACTGATGCACCCTACCTGTCATTCATGCAATAATCCAGTCATTCAATCATGTTGCAGCAGAGCAATGCATGCAGTCATCCAAGAGCTACAGGTAATGTTCACATCAACCAGCAGAATGGAGGGAAAATGTGCTTTCAGTGACTCCAGTGTTTTCAGAAACTACAGATTTCGCAACAGTCTTGCACAGAATGGTGCGAAAAACAAAAAAACACATCATGTGAGTGATGATTGTGTGAGTGGAAACGCCTTGTTCAGAATCAGAACCAGAATCACTGGTCAAGTATGTTGACACACACAAGGAGTTTGGTTCTGGCAGTTGGTGTGTCTCGAGTGATCCAGGGGAGGGGAGGGGAGGGGAGAAAGTAGACCCCGAAGCCGTTTGTTTTCAGGATAATGGCTGGCTGATGAAATTATTGGCTGGCTAGCTGACTCAGCCAAAACCTTAATGGCTGCTGCAGCCACCAAAATGTTTATGGCTACAAATGGCTGATACTGGACGTCACTGTGTGGCATATATCCGGGCGAACGGATCAAACAAATGGGGGGAATAAATAGCAAATTACCACAGGTCCCCTGGTCTCTTACTTCATTGTAAATATAAATCTAGCAAGATTGTAGTTCAATGCTAATAATAAGCTAATCTGGATTGTTCGAGGAAGGCATCTAGCTATCTACTCTCACTAGCAATGACCAGTGAAGGACTGGCAGCTATCTTACTATGATGAAAGTAGAGTGGTGGAGTACTTTTTTTTTTTTTTTTTTATCAATCTCGAAGTATGTGAAACAAACAAACAAAAAAAAATACCTTTACACTTTCCCTCAGCAGCGGCAAATAATGCAGCCATCTCGTCGATATCGGAGTGGATTGATGCTCTGGGTGGGTTCCCGGGTTCCCCAGTGTATCGTGGTAACGGTGTGAGGGGCGGGAAGCCAGACAGGTAGTCACAACGGCAAGCTTGTGGTGGCTCTCTGTGCTGTGATATCAGTTCTAAATCTCTACAGTGTATGCCTATACGTCTCTATTGTGTTACTTCTAGTGTGTACAGTTGATCATGTTTGTGTCACTTTTCTTGTAGCTCATGATGTGGATAAACCCATTATTTGATGTACACAATTCTTAGTGGCTCAGCCAAATTTTATTAGATAGCGGCTCAAATTGGCTTACAAAATTATTGGCTGGCGGCGGCTCAAATTCTAAATGGCGGTTTTAGCGGCGCCTGGCGGCAGCTTCGGGGTCTAGGAGAAAGAAAGAAATGTCTCATCTCATTATCTGTAGCCGCTTTATCCTGTTCTACAGGGTCGCAGGCAAGCTGGAGCCTATCCCAGCTGACTACAGGCGAAAGGCGGGGTACACCCTGGACAAGTCGCCAGGTCATCACAGGGCTGACACATAGACACAGACAACCATTCACACTCACATTCACACCTACGGTCAATTTAGAGTCACCAGTTAACCTAACCTGCATGTCTTTGGACTGTGGGGGAAACCGGAGCACCCGGAGGAAACCCACGCGGACACGGGGAGAACATGCAAACTTTGCACAGAAAGGCCCTCGCCGGCCGCGGGGCTCGAACCCGGACCTTCTTACTGTGAGATGACAGCGCTAACCACTACACCACCGTGCCGCCCAGAAAGAAATGTATATATGTAATGTACATTATAATAAATATGCAATCTACGATAACTAGTATAATTAGTATACAATACCTACGTGAAACATAATATCTGTAATCTAAATATCTATAATGTATCTATCTATAAGAAACACTACCTATGACCTGGAAAAAGTCATCCATGCCTTTATAACTTCACACTTAGATTACTGTAACTCCCTCTATTTTGGTCTCCCTCAAACACTGGTGTCACGGCTTCAAATTGTCCAAAATGCAGCTGCTAGGTTGCTTACTAACACAAAAAAAAACATGAGCACATCACACCTGTCCTAGCCTCATTGCACTGGCTTCCTGTCCAGTCTAGGATTCAGTTTAAGATCCTGTTAATGGTTTTTAAAGCTCTTCATGGCCTGGCCCCCAACTACTTAGCTGCTGCTATTCATCCCTCTGAGGCGCTTAGATCTTCCAGCAGAGGTCTCCTCCATGTCCCCCGAACTCGCCTTAAGCTAAAAGGTGACAGAGCTTTTGTGGTCGCTGGTCCTCGGCTGTGGAACCTTCTGCTAGAGGTCTGCGCGGGTCGGATTTTTCAGTCCCGCTCCCGCCCGCGCCCGCATTGTGCAGTCCCACTCCCGCCCGCGCCCGCAAAGAATTATGATTTTCAGTCCTGCTCCCGCCCGCGCCCACAAAAAAATTGATTTTCAGTCCCGCTCCCGCCCGCGCCTGCCATATTTTGTCCCGCTTGCGCCCGCAAATCCCGCATGATGCAGACGTCCGCGTTATTTCTCAGTAAAGTTCTTGTCTTGACACAGCGTGATGGTGCCCCGCCCCCTACTTTGAGTGGATTTGAGCATAAATATCTACAGCTCACGTTTGTTATTGTTTACCTTATTTCTGAATTCAGCATGTAGTATCTCTAATAATAATAATAATAATAATAATAATTAGTGCTGTCAAACGATTAAAATATTTAATTGCAAATCGCACATTTTTATCGGGGGCGGCACGGTGGTGTAGTGGTTAGCGCTGTCGCCTCACAGCAAGAAGGTCCGGGTTCGAGCCCCGCGGCCGGCGAGGGCCTTTCTGTGTGGAGTTTGCATGTTCTCCCCGTGTCCGCGTGGGTTTCCTCCGGGTGCTCCGGTTTCCCCCACAGTCCAAAGACATGCAGGTTAGGTTAACTGGCGACTCTAAATTGACCGTAGGTGTGAATGTGAGTGTGAGTGGTTGTCTGTGTCTCTCTGTCGGCCCTGTGATGACCTGGCGACTTGTCCAGGGTGTACCCCGCCTTTCGCCCGTGGTCGGCTGGGATAGGCTCCAGCTTGCCTGCGACCCTGTAGAAGGATAGAGCGGCTACAGATAATGAGATGAGATGAGACATTTTTATCACATGAGAAACCATTGCAATTCTCTGATCAGCATAAAAAAGTGAATGGGCTTGCTTTGTACCAATAGTAGTTTTTTTTATTTTTTATTGCAGAGCTAGTAAAAGAAGTGAATTGATTTCCTGCTTGCGTTAGTCTACAACTTTAATCAGAGAGACAGGTTACACAATGACGGTAGGCTTGACTCAATGCTATCCCAGAAATCCTTCCTGTAATATGCAAATTTGGCCGCCTCTGATTGGACAGCCAAATTTGCATATTACAGGAAGGGTTTCTGGGATAGCATTGAGTCAAGCCTACCGTCACTGTGTAACCTGTCTCTCTGATTAAAGTTGTAGACTAACGCAACAAATAAATCAATTCACTCATGAATTTCTTGCTAGCTGGGTGTGAACTGCGAGTCATTAGGGTGATCAATGGCAAGATTAAAATGCTATTTCTCACTCAATCTGACTTTCTCTGCAAATTTAGGCATCTTAAAATGTTTTTATTAATACCAAATAAAATATCCAGCACAAATTATATATAATAGACATAAATTAATAATTTATAAATTTTATTTCAAGCACGTTTTTAGTTAGCGGGACTGCAGCTCATCACCGCTCCCACCCGCGCCGCATATGTGCACTCCCGCTCCCGCGCGCATATGTGCACTTCCGGTCCCGCCCGTGCCCACAATGAGCTTTCAAAATTTGTCCCGCGCCGCACTGCTTTGCGGCGGGTCCCGCGAGTCCCGCGGGAGTGCAGGGCTCTACCTTCTGCCTCCTGACACCAGAAATGCCCCCTCTATTACTGTTTTTAAATCCAAGCTCAAGACACACCTTTTCACATTAGCATTCCCTACATTTTAACTGTTTTTGTTTTGTCATGTCAGTACCTAATTGTTTGTCTTTTGTTGCTGATGTTTAAATCAGTTGTTTTTGTTTCTTTATATATTTTATATCTATTTATTTTTACACTGTACAGCACTTTGGTCAGTGTAAACTGTGTTTAAATGTGCTTTAGAAATAAATTTTACTTACTTACTTGACAATCATTCCACAAAATCGAATCGTACGTGAGCTGATCGCCGACCGAGTCGGCTATAAGTCACGTACGACGAGATTGAGTGGAATAACTGTGTTATTCTATCCACATTATGAATCACGTCGTGGCTCAGGTGGATAAGGTGCTACACCATAAATCCGGGGACCCGGGTTTGATTCCGACCCGGGTTCGATTCCGACCCGAGGTCATTTCCCAATCCCTCCCCGTCTCTCTCTCCTGCTCATTTCCTGTCTCTACACTGTCCTACCCAATAAAAGTGAAAAAAAGCCCCAAAAATATCTTAAAAAAAAAAAATAATGTCGAAAAACCGGCGTTAAAAAAAAAAAATTCAACCGCACAAACGGCACGCACCCGGCCGGTGGACCAGAAACAGAACATTTTTTAATAATGTCCTCAGCTGATTAGTTGTGGGGTGGTGGGAGACTGGTAAGAGTTACTTTAAAACTGTTGTGCTTCTGACCTACTCGAGCTAACACTGTGCAAATGTGGCATTTGGGAAACTGGAGAGGCAGCCGGTAAGCATTTGTATTTTGTTCTGCTTTACTTAATGTTGAAATTGTTTATTGTGCTGCATCTCTGTGTTTGGTTGGTATTTGCTTTGACAATGCATGGCCGTGCAACAGCGTTGGGTGTTTGGCTTTCTGTTTGAATACACACAGCGTAGTGTTTGTACTCCATTGTTGGCGTCTTATTGTTTGTTCGTGTGGTTAAGTATAAACCTAGGCACAGATTCCTTCATTGCAATATTTCTCTGCATTATATGGTATTGGTAGTTGCAGTGGATTTGTGGGCTACTTAAAGCAGCTGTGAATGGCCGAATTGAGCGTACTACTATGGCTTGTGTAGTTGTATTGGTTCTTCTGGTAGTTTATTTCCTTGTGATTTTAATGCGTATACTAAGTAGTTAAATCCTATTTTTCTACAGTCATATTTAAGTGTTATCTGGCTTGTAGTTTAAAATATTTATTCTCATGTGTCTATTTTGCATAAGTATTTAAGGCATATTTGCACATTTGCATAGTGCATTTCTACATGCGTATTTTGCACAGAAGTATTGCATTTTTGCATTTTAACTGTTGATAATTGTTTTTTTTTTATATTTTCAAAGGTTTTTCACCTAAAGAGAACTAAAGACAAAGCTAAAGGAAAAGTGCTAAGCGCTAAAGAGAACTAAAGGCTAACGAGCTAAAGGCTAAATAATAATAATAATAATAATAATAATAATAATAATAATAATAATAATAATTTCAATTTATATAGCGCCTTTCACAAACCCAAGGACGCTTTACAAAAGAATTACCACCAAAAAACCAAAATTCACTCACTCTGTTTTTATGTCCTTTATCCTCAATGCAGAGGGTTGGACGGCGCATGGTTCGTCAGAGTTCTCCAACGCCTTCTGTCTTGGGTGTCCGTTGAACTTAGACCAAGCCCTTTAAGGTCACTTTCCACACACTCCCTCCATGACTTCTGTGGCCTCCCTTTCCTTCTGTTGCCATCAACATTGAAGTTGTAAATGCGATTTATTACTGAACTGCTCCTTTGCACATGGCCATACCAACGGAGTGTCCGCTGCTGGAGTGTAGACTTTAGATCTTTAAGACCAAGCTTCTCTCTTAAGATGGCAGTTCTTGTTCTGTCGTCAGGTCTTATGTGGCAAAGCCAACGCAACATGGCCCTCTCATTTCTTTCGAGTCTCTTGATATCGCTATCCTTCACCGGCCAGCACTTGCTACCATACAGCATAGCTCCTCTTATGCAGGTGCTATACACCTTCCCACGGGTTGACAGAGACAGGCTCCTACTGGACAGGACTGGGAGTAGCTCTCTAAACTTGCCCCATGCACATCTTGTTCTAAGGATAGTAGCAGCCTCACAGCCACCACCAGGCGTAAGGGTATCCCCAAGGTAACAGAATGAGTCTACAACTTCAAGCCTTTGGTTGCCAATGGTCACATGGTCTGGTGTCGATTGGACGGGCTATTCCGCAACACCTACTACATCTAAAAGCAGAGTCAGCGGTCAGCCTTCCCTTCACGCTTGGTGAGCGTGAGGACTCTTGCTGCTGAGTTTTGGATGTACTGCAGGCGATTGAGCAATGTGGCAGGGAGACCATAAAAGAGAGAATTGCAATAGTCAAGACGAGAAAAAATAAATGCATTGACCAACATATTGGCATCAGTTTCCAAGAGAAAAGGGCGGAGACGTGCAATATTGCGGAGGTGAAAGAAAGCATTCTTAGTAATTAGTTTGAGATGGGGTTCAAACGTAAGGGTGGAGTCAAAGAGAACTCCAAGGTTTTTTATAACTTGGGAAGGATGAATAGACACACCATCAACATCAATAGTAAAAATGGAGAAATTCTGAACCTGTCTTTTGGTACCGACTAATAGAACCTCCGTTTTGCCAGCATTAAGTTTAAGGCAGTTCTTATGCAGCCATTGCTTAAGGTCAGTGATGCAAGTCCTTAGCAGCTGAACAGAGGCTATGGAAGGGGTGATAGTGATGTAGATTTGAATATCATCAGCATAACAATGAAAGTTAAGGCCATGGTTACAAATAATCTAGCCTATAGGAGAAACATATAATATAAAAAGAAGGGGACCAAGGACAGAACCCTGAGGCACACCTTGAGCAACAGTAGCAGTGGATGATTTATGAACACCAATAGAAATAAACTGTTGCCTGTTTGCTAGATATGACTGAAACCAGGATAAAGCTAAGCCAGTAATACCAAAAGAAGATAGTCTGGAAATGAGTCTCTCATGATGTACGGTGTCCGAGGCGGCTGTGAGGTCCAAGAGAACAAGGACATTGAGATGACCAGCATCAGTTGAGAGCAGGAGGTCATTAACAACTCTTAAGAGAGCAGATTCAGTGCTATGCAGATTGCGAAAGCCTGACTGAAAGGGTTCATAGAGATCATTATGAGCAAGGAAAGTATGAAGTTGAGAGGCTACAACTCTCTCCATTACTTTAGCTAGGAAAGGGAGATTTGAAATGGGTCTGTAATTGGACAGTGAAAGAGAATCTAGACCAGGTTTCTTTAGTATTGGTGTAACTGAAGCAATTTTGAGGGAGATGGGAACAGTGCCTAAAGCAAAACACTGATTAATTAAATGAGCAATATAAGGGGAGATAGCAGATACACAAGATTTAAAGTGCTGATGACACGTTTTTGACATCTTTGGCGATGTTTTATCACATATAAAAAGTAATTCCAGATGATCCATATATTAATTCACGAAGGCGCCTATTTTACAAGTTATGATAAACGCGGCTATTTGGGCAAACTTGACGGGGCTGCAGCACCCAGGAGACGAAAGAGGAGGAGGAGCTATATGACGTCAGCGAAAGAACCTTCCTCCTAACTTACCAGTTTGTTGTTGATGCGACAGGTGTTCAGTTTGTCATTATTAGTATTTTTATTATACTTTATATAGTTATTATGCCTTCGCGTTGTGTTGCCGGCTTTTGCTCCAAAACCCCCAAGGATGGGGTAAGTTTATTCAAGTGTCCCAGAGATCCCGAGCTGCATGCGAAGTGGGTGAAGCAAGTCAGGCGCACTCGTGACAAGTGGGAGCCCTCACCAACATCCGTCCTGTGCTCTGAACACTTCGATTTGGATTGTTTTGACACCCTTCCCAGCTTAAAAGAATCTCTTGGGTGTTCAGTTCAGCACAAACGTGTGCTGCTACCATCAGCAGTGCCTACACAGTGTTGCCGGATTGGGAGGTTTCCCGCCCAGTTGGGCGGTTTCAAGTGCATTTTGGTGGGTTTTGAACATATTTTGGGCTGGAAAACGTCAGCAGTATGTGTTGCCAGATACTGCTGAAGTTTTCCAGCCCAAAATATGTTCAAAACCCACCAAAATGCACTTGAAACCGCCCAACTGGGCGGGAAACCTCCCAATCTGGCAACACTGCCAGTATAACGGAGGGGGTCTACTAGTAGCTATGCCGGATCCAAAGACAGTCCTCCTGTCAGAACATGTGTTGTGAAATGACAAGATAAAGGTACGTAGAGCTATAGATTCTACATGATAATCATAAATGTAATCATAAAGTCGGCGTGATATCAGTCATGTATTTGCTTGTGAAAGCTTGCGGCTTTCATGTAACTGCCGCCTAGCAACGAGAGGCAAAGGGTAAAGAGGGTAGGCTATCATAGATTCTATTCGGAAGAGATCAACACAATTCTAGACTCCCAGAAGAGGAAGAGCTAGCACTAGAGAGTTCACCGGCGTTTTCACGCGCCATTTCCATTGAGTAGAACCAGAGTAGAACAGCCAGTGAACCGCAGCATGTTCTCCCGCTGACGTCACAACATGGCCGCGAGCCACGGACCCAGTTTTCTTGCGCTGTGCAATTAAAAGTTGGATATTCGCATAACAACAGCTTTTCACAGAAATCTAACATGTTTGCTATGTTGTATAGTTTATTTAAGAAATTGCATAGAGTCATGTTCGTGTCATCAGCCCTTTAAGAAGTGCAGTGGGTGCAGGGTCCAACAGACAGGAGGAGGAGGAGGACTTAGACATAATTTCTGATACTTTAGAAGAATCAACAGGAGAGAAAGTGGAGAGACAGCAGTCAGCTTTATGAGAAAGAGCTACTAGCGGGACCGAAGAATGAATTTCAGAATGAAAGTGTTGGTAAATACTGACAATTCTATCCTTGAAAAAATCCAAAAAAGCCTGACACTGAGCAGGAGAACTAGGAATGGTTGAGGAAGGAGGCTGAAGAAGTTTATTTATTGTATTAAACAGAGTTTTGGGTCTATGATTGCCACTCTTAATGATGTTAGCATAATAGGAGGATCGGGCAGCATTAAGAGCATCCTTATACTTTGTGATGTGTTCAGAGAAGAGTGAAAGATGAATAGTAAGGCCAGTTTTCTTATAAAGGCGCTCTAGCCGCCTTCCCTTGGCCTTCATGGCCCTAAGCTCAGAGGTGAACCAAGGAGAGGCGAAAGAGAGAACTAAAGAGCTAAAGACCTGTTAACTGTTTCTACCATCTACCTGCCATTGTAACTTTATGGATGTGCCTTGAACTTTAATAAAAAAAAAAAAAGAGGAAACGGAAACAGTTGTCTTGTTGAATCCTTTGAGTGAAGTCCAGTTACCCTAAACCTCCACCAGATGCCACAATCCTTTATTCAAGTTGGGGAAATTGCACAGAAATAACCAAACAAAACTGACACAACTTGACAACTACACTGGATTTTTTTTTTTTGGCTTATATTTTGCACTACATTGCCTTTACTTTGTATTATTTCTTCCGCCTATTTATTTATTTCTAATTGGCATTCATGGTGGACAGCAAACTAAGAATTTCATTGTGCAAGAGGACATATCCTTACTGTGCATATGACAGTAAACACTTTGAACTTTGAACAAATTGACTTTAGTGCTGTTTTTTTGTCGAAAGTGCCGTCTTGCTGTCGTGCCGAGCACGGGCGATTGCTCTAAGACAACGAGGGAGGCTCAGCCTCCTCTAAAAATGACGAACATCGTGTAGGATGAATTGCGCTAGGCTTATGTTATAGCCGACCTTATAGCATTGCTATTTCAGATCCAGAATCATAGAAATATATGTGCTCAACCCAACTACAGTGCGAAATCATTCCGTTATAACTTTCCCCAGTTCACCTAATGTGTGCGTGAGTTTTTCCCACTCGTGACAGCGCGATGCAGCCCAGCCTCAGTGGATTGGGAGCTTGTGCTTGTCAATCTCAAAATGCAAGACGATTATTGGACAAATACTGCGAAAATGCCCGCCCACGGAGTCTCACGGACTCCCAGCCTCAATGGACTTCAACGGCATTTGGGAGCTCTGCGCTTTTCAATCTCAAAATGCAAGACGGTTATTGGACAAATACTGCGAAAATGCCCGCCCACGGACTCCCAGCCTCACAGGGGAGGGACATGGCAGTTTCCGCGAGGAGACTGGTGATTGGTGAAAGCGGCCGGATATTTTCTTTGATTGACAGCTCGTTTCAACTATAGACAGGCAGCGGTACAGTGTTGCCTGATTGGGGGGTTTCCCGCCCAATTGGGCGGTTTTAAGTGCATTTTGGCGGGTTTTGAACATATTTTGGGCTGGATAACGTCAGCAGTATCTGGCAACATCAGTTCAGTCCCATGCGGATTCGCAAGTGCTGTGGTGTATTGTAAGAGATCAGCTTATATTTCGATTTCATTCGTTACATACGGTTTCTACCAGCTTTTTCAGTTTGTATATATTTTCATTGTAAATAAAGTGTAAATATAGTGTTGTCAAGTTTGCTATCTTAGTTCCAGAAGTTTCGTTTATTTGAGTGACTGAGCTTGAACTTGAGGGGGCTAGTCAGCTAGCAAGAAAGCTGCGCACGGATGCCAAGCATTGCTGATTTAATTTTGGCGAAGCCATTTGCCAGTCTTCCTTTCGAGGAAAAAATTAAAATTAAAGAGCAGGGTAGACCAACACCTCAAATTGACTTGGTGAAAAAGGTAGGGAACAATACTCGTTCCTTTCAGCTCTCCTGGTACGAGAAAGTGAATTGGCTAACAGCAAGTGACCCACATCAACAACAGTAAATAGGCTACTTTAGTAATATGTCATGGATGGACCAAAAATATAGAATCCATTTAAAATGTTTATGCTGAGTATATTATATTGGAATATATATTTTTCTGGACATGAATTAAACACAGCTACAATTTGGAAAACATTTTTAAACAAAAACCCAGCCGAGAACATTTCACACTACAGACCTGGATTAAAAGTGAAGGGTTATCAAAATTGTCAATAAAACATTTCTCAGTCAAAATAAGTAAAATATAGGGAAAGTGTCATTGAATGAAATGTGTGGCACCCAGCTCTACTGCTGAGGTTCCTGACAAAGAGCTGCTTTCAATAATAATCAATTTTTAAACAACATGCCACAATTTTAAAATATAAAATGTTAAAATATACCCCCCCCCCAACACCACCATCATGTATATTGGACAGTAGGCTAATGGGCCAAAAGAACCTGTTATTTCACAGTTTGTGACGCTGCCAACAATCAGCCAGATCAGAGGCAAGAGTATGGGCAAAACTGATGTTTTTTCTTTTAAAATCTGCAAATATCGTAACCGACCAGCCTCCCCTGTTTGAAAGACTACCAGCCGCCACTGGTGCCGAGGTATAGAATAGCTTTAGATATGTATTTAATTCTTCCTCGGACATTTCAGTGATGTCATTTTCAAACCTCTTTGAGCTTTTGAACCAGTCGGGAAAAAAAATTCAACAAATTTTAATGCTTAAAGATGAAGAATGTAAGGCCTCCGTCACACTTATTCGGAATTAGCAGGAATCAAGCAGAACCAGCCGGAATGAAATTTTTTTCCAAATTCGTGCCACATTCGGGTGGGAATTTCAAACTGACCAGCGTTCTTACAGCTTTGTAAGAATGCCGTTCGAATACTTAGAATGCACTTCGAACCCGCCTCAAATGATTCTTGCACATTCCGGGTGTATTAGCTTTCGAATGCAGTTCAAATGTAGGTGGAACACAGTAGGAATACCTAGAATGCTGTTAGAATGCAGTAAGAATATTAAGAATGCACTTTGAATACTGTACGAGTGTGGTTCGATTGCTGCCCGAATACCACCCGAAGGATGCTGCCTCGAATGCTGTACAAATTCACCTCAAATGCAGTCAGAACACTCGTGGAATAGCCGCCGAATATGTTTCGAACATCTAAGAATTCAAAGAGAATGCAGCTCGAATACTTAGAACGTACTTTGAATGTGCTTAGAATGTAACACAAATGTCCCGAGTGTACCAAGAATGCCACCGGAATGGTCCCCGATAGGGTATAAAACGCTGTCGAATCTAGCATTTTCCATCAGTCTCAGCCCAGAAACCATAAGTATGGACCCCCTGGACCATGTTGCTTTGTTCCAGATTGCTGTCCTCCAGCAAGACCTGCTTGAAAGAGATGTGGAGGGGGCTAGGAGAAGAAACATTAGGAGGAGAAAACCCAGAAGGTATCAGACCCGACCATGGCCGCGGCCAGTGGTGGAGTTCTTGATTTTGGCTCCCTTCTTCCTTGGCGGCATGACGTGAGAAACTTGTGAAACTTTTTAAAACAATGGACAAAACGTTGATGTTGAGCAAGCGACTCCTCAATGCAGACTGAAGTTCCAGCGGCAGCTAGCCATGTTTTTATGCGATTCGGTGGTGTTCTGAATCACGTCCGGACTCATTCGAGGGCCAATCGGGACGTTCCGAATGCATTGGAGATGTATTCGAGCGACAGTCGAAATATTCAGACAGCATTCGAAGTGCATTCCAGCTGAACTATTTTAATATCGAAATAGATTCCGGCAGCAATCGAGATGCACTCGAGGTGCCTTCTGGCTCATTCGAGGCACATTCGGGACATTTCTGGCAGGATTTGAAGTGGCTTGCCATTTCGATTTTTCCCTCGAACGCGATCAGAATGTTTGGAATGCTGTAAGAATATTTAGAATGCACTTCGAATGCCGTTCGATATTTCTCCTCTTCGAATGCACCTCGAATGTTTTGAGCATGAGCAAAACATTCAGGCCGGCCACAAGAATGGGCCCGGCTGTTTGGAATGCACTCAGAATGCAGTCAGAATTTTTAGAATGCACTTCGAATAGCCCGGAATATACGAAGAATTTTCATTCCGACGGCATTCTGGCTCACTCCGCCTCTAGCGTGACTACCCTATAAACAACCCAGTGAAATGACCGGAGCAATTTGTGAAAAATGCTATAATAAGAATTCTTGAAAAATAAAAAAAAGAGACTTTTTTTTTATTACATATTTTGTTGCTTTTTTTTTTTTTATTTTGGGGGTTTTGTTTTCAAGTAGTTTTTATTTTGTCCTCGGTTGGTTCATCAGCATGCGCCACCATTTTGTTTTTCTCTACTCACAGTATATGAGCTGATATCCTAGTAGTAGACTAGCCAATCGGAGCGCACGATTGCTCATATCCAGTCAATGTGGATAGAATAATATACAATATCTATATTGTGCATAAAAAGTATCTATAATATACCTTTTTATAATGTATAGAGGTTTTCGACCCACGTGACTGTTGCCATGTCAACAAGTAGCCGGCGCCATTTTGACAGTCACAAATATGGCGACTACCGGTAGCGATACACTGATCATGACGAAGTCTCATTGTCGAGTATTTTATCCGGCCTAGATGACGCGAGTAAGAAGCGATATCACCAGAAAATCAATGATGCTGGTGTACGTGATCCGTACACGTTACCAGGCTATCTTTTTCTGGCTTTGCAGCGCGGGTGATCTTCCTGACCTGCAGTCAGGCGTGTGGGGAAATACCAGGGAAAAAACATAAGAAAAAGGAGCGAGATGCAGAAAACGCCTTCACTATCCAGCGACGTAGGGCATTTACAGGGCGAGCAGAGGGAGAGGTATTTGCAAAAATTGAGGTTAGCAGGCTTAGAGAACGACGTTTACCTGCTTCCACCAGGATTGTTCACTGACGTACGGAAGTACACGAAGCCCTCGTCTTTACCTGATTTCGGCCCACATGATCTGTATACCTATGTCGTTAAAAACCAGGCTGGGTAACATGCCTACATCAGCGGGTCGTCCCTGGAGCCGGTGGTCGCCATCTTATTACAGCTAAGGTTTGTTCACATTTTCATTTACTTTCGGTCCTCAGGATAAACAAAATGTTATTAAATGTCATTGAAATAACTTCTTAGTCTGTTGAGACATGGCCCGTTATAAATTTGCTGTTACCAGGCAATGACCAAGAACTGTATTATTAGGGTCGGTGTCTGTGTTGTAGCAGTGTACTAGCAGCTAGCTGTTAGCACTAGCTAATGTCAACAACATAGTAGCTGGTATGTTACTGTAGCAATGTTTACGTTCAGTCATTTGGATGACTGTTAAAACCTTTCAGTCTCAAGTTTTTCCTTTACTGGATTTACTAGTTTACTGAGCTAGCGCGCTAGCTCCCAGCCTGCCCGAGCACGCTAGCTCAGTAAACTAGTAAATCCAGTAAAGGAAAAACTGGATACTGAAAGGTTTTAAGTCATCCAAATGACTGAACGTAAACATTGCTACAGTAACATACTAGCTACTGTTGTTGACATTAGCTAGCTTGACCTTCAAAATGGCGGACACCGGGGCGTCATGTCACCTGTGACGTCACGTCGAAATCCTCTATGCAGTATGCTATCAACAATATAAACAGTACACGGTATACAGACAGAACCGAATATACTCAATATCAAAGATCATCACATAACGGAGTTATATATCTTACTAGACTGCAAAGTACAGATTTCACACAGCCTGCTCTCTGAATCTGTTACAGAAGTTAAATTGAGCCGATTTCCCTCCTGCTCTCACGCAGATTTATTCTGATTTATGACCCACAATCATAATAAATCCAGCACACACTAAAGTCCCCTGGATTACAGCGTTGGATTAACTTTTACAGTGTCCAAGTCCACACAGGCATGTTTTACAGGACATATTTACTAGTTTTATGAGTGTGGCTAGATTTGGAAAGGTTAGATAAGGTCTTGGTTGGGTTCGGCTGGGTTTAATGAGGTCTGGAGAGGGTGAGGTTTGTATTTAATTAGGTTTAGGTTGAGCTTTTTAATTTGTTTACGCTGTCAGAAATAGGGCTACAGTAGGAGTCACATTTCTGTCCCCCAACGTACAGTCTACACTAATGTACCCCCTAGGGCTCATTATTAGACTTCAAGGTAACTGTGTGTTCCTTTTTAGGGCCAAAAAGGTACACATGTTCCCAATCAGTATATAAAGGGTACAGATAAGTACCTTGGAGGGTCCTGTCCCAGTGACGAGCCATTGTACCCCTAAAGGCAGGGGCGTCAGA
Source organism: Neoarius graeffei (assembly GCF_027579695.1). Lineage (NCBI taxonomy): Eukaryota > Metazoa > Chordata > Actinopteri > Siluriformes > Ariidae > Neoarius > Neoarius graeffei. The sequence goes on from NC_083570.1 coordinate 99,217,035, forward strand.
AGCATTTTTAATGTGGGGGGGACACACTGGCGGGGGGTCCTCCCTCAGACAATTTTTAATTAATTAGATGCCATTTCCTGCATTCTGGTGTATTTTTAACAGGTTGTTAAACACCTAATTTTACCTACAAAAGTCACTTAATTCAATGACCATTTTAGAGACTCAACAATAAGTCCTCATTCAACTAGTCCATATATTCATCAGCCTGTTTTTAATTAAACCCACCGCTCTGCCTAAGATAATGAGATGAATGTGACACAATTTATCACCAATGACTTTTTATGGGTGCATTTTACTTTTTATTTTGTTTCGCGGCGGCACGGTGGTGTAGTGGTTAGCGCTGTCGCCTCACAGCAAGAAGGTCCGGGTTCGAGCCCCGTGGCCGGCGAGGGCCTTTCTGTGTGGAGTTTGCATGTTCTCCCCGTGTCCGCGTGGGTTTCCTCCGGGTGCTCCGGTTTCCCTCACAGTCCAAAGACATGCAGGTTAGGTTAACTGGTGACTCTAAATTGACCGTAGGTGTGAATGTGAGTGTGAATGGTTGTCTGTGTCGGCCCTGTGATGACCTGGCGACTTGTCCAGGGTGTACCCCGCCTTTCGCCCGTAGTCAGCTGGGATAGGCTCCAGCTTGCCTGCGACCCTGTAGGACAGGATAAAGCGGCTAGAGATAATGAGATGAGATGAGATCTATTTCAACAATGTTACCCAAAGATCGATCCATAACAGTTGTAAATGTCACTTAATTCCACAGGGTGTCGATAACGGTGGACACCGGTGAAAGTGATCACTATTATCGACACCTCACGTGACTTCTCAAACGCACGTTTAGATACAAAATGGCGAGAAATAAAGTAGGTTTCGATGAGGATATCATGAAACATGGGCGAATTTGATCAGTAAAAACATGTCCATGATCTTTCCACCATGCTTACCTGTGATGATAACGACCTCAAAATTTTCCTCAAATTGCTGAACAGGATAAAGCGGCTAGAGAGAGAGAGATGAGATGAGATTTTGTGTTTCCTTTTTTTAGTTTTAGATGTAACACAACATGCCACTGTGCCAAGCAATAGTGACACTCAACTGTATGTCTAAAAATAAGAATATTCATAATTTCACACAACGAACAGGCATGACATGGCATCATGCAAACTTCATAACACAAAATCACACAATGGTGACACATAAAAAAATAACTTCACACAATGAACAGGTGCAATTTTGTTCACCACCAACAGTGACTTTAGTGGGTGCTTTTGACTTTTTTTCTGATGTAGTGATACTCATAACAAAAATGACATGGCATCATGCAGTCTTCATAACACAAAGTTACACTGGGACAAGCAACGACGCATAAAAGAGAACTTCACACAATGAACAAGTGCAGTTTCGTCAACCTACATGCAATGGTGGTACTACAGTAGCATTTACAGATTAGTATAACAAATAGATTTATAGATATAACTCCTTCTTACATTGGTGCCACCACAATTTCTACCCCTTCATAACTTTTATCCCCCTTTCCTTAACAATCCACCTGGAATAACATCCATCTCTCTCCACTGCTTTCCTTTCTACTATTCCTTCCCCATACACTGACTTCCCATGTTACTTTCCAGAAAACTGCCAAAGACCAGACAAAACAAGTTCTTCAAATCACAACAGGGAATCAATAAATATCATCAGAGCAGACTTGACCTCGTTCTTGGCATTACAGTAAGGTCGGCCTACTGGGTTTGAATTAAATGATAGCTAACGTTAAGCTAGCTGATACATCTAACATTGACTAGCCAGCTAACTGCACTAGTAGTATGTACAGGTTAAGGTGGTATTCCCTGCTTGGCATTTTGCCTGTCGCACCTCCTCCAGTGCACTTTGGGTCAGATGCAGGGTCATCAGCTGGTGCCACCCTTCTCTGATGTTTCGCCCCCTAACCAGTACATCTCCAGGTGGGGGGGCAAGTGGCATCTTGGGACGTCTCCCTACCACTCCCTGCATCTGACCCTACTGGGGTGTCTGACCCCATCTACTGTCCTTCCTCCTTAACCACAACCAGTAGCTTGCTTTTTCCGCCTCTTCTGCTAGCTCCTTGATTGCTTGCTGCAATCTTGCCCCTGTTGTTCCTAGAGCGCGGAGAAGCTGGATCGCCGACCTGGCAACGAAACCCCTGCACCTGACCTCCACTGGGTGGATGGATGCTGCCCACCCTGCCTCTTTGCACTCTGCTGCCAGCTCGGTGTACTTGAGCCACTTGATCTCGTGTGCAGATGGTATTCCCGCTTCCCACAGCACGGTTAACTCTATGATGAGGACACGCTTGGCAGCCGTTGACCACATCACGATGTCTGGTCTTAGGATTGATTGCACAATCTCATTCAGGAAGGTGAGCTGCCTGTCCAGGTCGACACGCATCTCCCACGCCTTCCCAGGGGTTAGCAATGATCTTGCCTGACTGCCTTGTGGCTTTTGCTGGATCTCCCCTGGTCGTACGAAGGAGATGCTAGTCGTTTGGCTGCTTGCTGAGGAGTTAGCAGCTGTTCTTCTCATCTCCAGGTACTCAGCCAACTTTCTAAGCACTTGATTGTGCCGCCATCTAAGACGTCCTTGTGACAGTGCCACTCTGCATGATGCCAGGATGTGTTGAAGGCCTGCTTTGTCACTTTCACACAGAGGGCATCTGTCCTCGCTTCCGAACCATGTGGAGAGGTTCTGAGGGCACGGGAGGGTGTCGTACGCTGCCCTAACCATGAAGCTGAGCCGTGCCTGTGGGGCTTGCCAGATGTCCTGCCAGGTTACGACCCTGTGGATAATATCCTCCCACCGGGTCCACGCCCCTTGCTTGCCCTGGGACACAGCTTTGCTGAAGTACTGCTCTTGCTCCACACGGGCCACTTCCACGATCATGGCCTTTCTCTGCTGTCTTGAGGCTTTTGACCAGAATCTTACTGGTTCCCCGAAGCCGACTCCAGCCCGGCCTTCCTGCATTCTCCCGGTGATCTCTCTGTGCTGCAGCCTACTGACAGCCTGATTCACTTCTGATTGGGCCCTCCATTTGCGCCCCGTTCTAATGGCTACTGCCGCGGCTCTTACTGCAGGGACCCTGGACTCCTTGATTTCAAACACCAGGCGGGCCTTTTCCTGTTTGTACCCCAGACACACTGACTTCAGCGGAAGCTGAAGTGCATTTCTTCCAAAGAGTCCTGCATTGGAGAAGCAGCGCGGGAGACCCAACCATTTCCTTATGAAGGTGTTTGCAATACTGTCTAGCCTGCTGACCGTGGTGTATGGAATTTCACAGACTTTAAGTGGCCACATCACACGCTGGAATAATGTGAACTGGTAGCACCACAATTTAAACTTCCCAGGGAGTTGGCTGCTATCAATCCTGGCCAGGCCACGCCCCAGCTGTTGTTGCACCAGCTTGCCCATCTGCCTGTCAGAGAGATCAGCGGTGTATTCTCTTCCAAGGCTTCTAATAGGCTGTTCTGACAGCAGGGGTATCCTCTCCCCCCCTGCCCTGAACACCGTCCCATCAGACCTTACTCCTCTCCTAATTGACAGGCTCCAGGACTTAGCTGGCTTTATCCTCATTCTTGCCCATTGCGACAAAAAACCCTGTCCTGTGGGGAAATTTTGACTGAGTTTACGCTTCTTTGTAAAGAATTTCCTTATGTTCGTTGTGTCTGGGGAGGAGCAAATACTGCAAACAGTTCATCATCAACCAAGAATACCCCATTAGGCTAAGCTTATTTCATTGTTTAGTTGAACATTAATTTAACGTGGCCTAGGGTTAATTTTGAGGGCATATAACAAAAGAATAAGGTTTTAGCAAAAGCTAGACATTGTGAGGTGGCAATGCGGCTGACGTCACCTCCTCCACTTTCGAGCAGCTGCACCTTGCACCAAAATTTCTCTGCTTGCACTGAGATTCACTTCACTTGCGTGCGGCGAGTTGTTGTAGGTAACGCCCGGAAAACCCGGAGTGGATTTTCAGTGGTATGTGTATTCTCTTATCGATCAAGTGGAATGGATTCTTTCACGAAGCAATAGAAACGGCACTGGGTGAACTAATATTTTATGTTAAGTGTGTGTGGGGTCCAAACGAAGAATTATGAAATGTGAAGGGGACACGTCCCCTTCACATTCAATGGTGGTGACGCCCATGCCTAAAGGTACAATAATGTACTTTATTTTCTAAGAGTCTACATTAGCTTTTGGTTAGGTTTAATTTTACCTTTTTTGAGTTTACTTAGATTTTGTTTTGGTTTTGATTTGGTTGAATGATAATGGAGTAGCTTTAGCCTCAGCTGACTTTCTTGGAGGAGATTACAGTGCCTTGCAAAAGTATTCATACCCCTTGAACTTTTTTCACATTTTTCCACCTTACAACCACGAACTTAAGTTTTTTTTTTTAATTGAGATTTTATGTGATAGACCAACACAGAGTAGCACATAATTGTGAAGTGAAATGAAAATGATAAATTGTCTTCAAAATTTTAAACAAATAAAAATCTGAAAAGCGTGATGTGCATTAGTATTCAGCCCCCCTGCGTCAATACTTTGTAGAGCCACCTTTTGCTGCAATTACAGCTGCAAGTCTTTTGTGGTATGTCTCTACCAGCTTTGCACATCTAGACACTGAAATTTTTGCCCATTCTTCTTTGCAAAATAGCTCAAGCTCAGCCAGATTGGATGGAGAGCGTCTGTGAACAGCAATTTTCAAGTCTTGCCACAGATGCTCAATGGGATTTAGGTCTGGACTTTGACTGGGCCATTCTAACACATGAATATTCTTTGATCTAAACCATTCCATTGTAGCTCTGGCTGTATGTTTAGGGTCATTGTCTTGCTGGAAGGTGAATCTCCTTCCCAGTCTCAAGTGTTTTGCAGCCTCCAACAGGTTTTCTTCCAGGATTGCCCTGCATTTAGCTGCATCCATCTTCCCATCAACTCTGACCAGCTTCCCTGTCCCTGCTGAAGAAAAGCATCCCCATAGCATGATGCTGCCACCACCATGTTTCACAGTGGGGATGGTGTGTGCAGGGTGATGAGCAGTGTTAGTTTTCCACCACACATAGCGCTTTGCATTTAGGCCAAAAAGTTCAACTTTGGTCTCATCTGACCAAAGCACCTTCTTCCACATGTTTGCTGTGTCCCCTACATGGCTTCTTATGCCTGTCTTTCAACAATGGCTTTCTTCTTGCCACTCTTCCAAAAAGGCCAGATTTGTGGAGTGTACAACTTATAGTTGTCCTGTGCACAGATTCTCCCACCTGAGCTGTGGATTTCTGCAGCTCCTCCAGAGTGATCATGGGCCTCTTGGCTGCTTCTCCGACCAGTGCTCTCCTTGCTCGCTCTGTCAGTTTAGGTGGACGGCCATGTCTTGGTAGGTTTGCAGTTGTGCCATACTTTTTCCATTTTTGAATGATGGATTGAACAGTGCTTCTTGAGATGTTCAGAGCTTGGGATATATATATTTTATAACCTAACCCTGCTTTAAACTTGTCCAGAACTTTATCCCTGACCTGTCTGGTGAGTTCTTTGGTCTTCATGATGCTGTTTGTTCTTCAGTGTTCTTTAACAAACCACTGAGGCCTTCACAGAACAAGTGTATTTATGCTGAGAGTAAATTACACACAGTAGGACTCTATTAATTAATTAGATGACTTCTGAAGGCAATTGATTGCACTGGATTGTATTTAGAGGTATCAGAGTACAGGGGGCTGAATATTAATGCACACCACATTTTTCAGATTTTTATTTGTTTAAAATTTTGAAGACCATTTATCATTTTCGTTTCACTTCACAATTATGTGCTACTCTGTGTTGGTCTATCACATAAAATCTCAATAGAAAACTTTTTTAAGTTTGTGGTTGTAAGGTGGAAAAATGTGAAAAAGCTCAAGGGGTATGAATACTTTTTCAAGGCACTGTATGTGTACCTTCATTTGTTTATTTGCTCCCAGTGTAACTCAAAACCTAGTGAACGGATTTGGATGAAATTTGGTGGAAAGGTGGAGCATGGACTAAGGAGCAGTTGATTACATTTTGATGAAAATTCAGATATGTACCTGTATGTGCACCCTCCCAGGATCCAATTTCTGTATTTCTGCAGAAATATGACCTAAAACGGGCGGCACAGTGGTGTAGTGGTTAGCGCTGTCACCTCACAGCAAGAAGGTCTGGGTTCGAGCCCTGTGGCCGGCAAGGGCCTTTCTGTGTGGAGTTTGCATGTTCTCCCCGTGTCCGCGTGGGTTTCCTCCGGGTGCTCCGGTTTCCCCCACAGTCCAAAGACATGCAGGTTAGGTTAACTGGTGACTCTAAATTGAGCGTAGGTGTGAATGTGAGTGTGAGTGGTTGTCTGTGTCTATGTGTCAGCCCTGTGATGACCTGGCGACTTGTCCAGGGTGTACCCCGCCTTTCGCCCGTAGTCAGCTGGGATAGGCTCCAGCTTGCCTGCGACCCTGTAGGACAGGATAAAGCGGCTAGAAATGATGAGATGAGATATGACCTAAAACATCAGATTTTCACACAAGTCCTAAAAGTAGATAAAGAGAACCCAGTTAAACAAATGAGACAAAAATATTATATTTGGTCATTTATTTATTGAGGAAAATGATCCAATATTGCATGTTTTATTTAAAGAACAGGGATCTATCAAAGTCTGCTCTTCACAACACATGTTTGTGGAAGTGTATCATGGAACGAACAAAGGAGATTTCTGAGGACCTCAGAAAAAGCGTTGTTGATGCTCATCAGGCTGGAAAAGGTTACAAAACCATCTCTAGAGAGTTTGGACTCCACCAATCCACAGTCAGTCACTTCTAAGCAACTGAAGGCCTCTCTCACATTGGCTAATGTTCATGAATCCACCATCAGGAGAACACTGAACAACAATGGTGTGCATGGTAGGGTTGCAAGGAGAAAGCCACTGCTCTCCAAAAAGAACATTACTGCTCATCTGCAGTTTGCTAAAGATCATGTGGACAAGCCAGAAGGCTATTGGAAAAATGTTTTGTGGACAGATGAGACCAAAACTGAACTGAATCTCAAGAGAAGGTGGGTCATGCAGCAAGACGATGAACCTAAGCACACAAGTCGTTCTATCAAAGAATGGTTAAAGAAGAATAAAGTTAATGTTTTGGAATGGCCAAGTCAAAGTCCTTGACCTTAAGCCAATTGAAATGTTGTGGAAGGACCTGAAGCGAGCAGTTCATGTGAGGAAACCCACCAACATCCCAGAGTTGAAGCTGTTCTGTACGGAGGAACGGGCTAAAATTCCTCCAAGCCGGTGTGCAGGACTGATCAACAGTTACCGGAAACGTTTAGTTGCAGTTATTGCTGCACAAGGGGGTCACACCAGATACTGAAAGCAAAGGTTCACATACTTTTGCCACTCACAGATATGTAATATTGGCTCATTTTCCTCAATAAATAAATGACCAAGTATAATATTTTTGTCTCATTTGTTTAACTGGGTTCTCTTTATCTACTTTTAGGACTTGTGTGAAAATCTGATGATGTTTTAGGTCATATTTATGTAGAAATATTGAGAATTCTAAAGGGTTCACAAACTTTCAAGCACCACTGTAGCAGGAATAGCTGAAGTGCTCTTGAGCAAGGTACCTAACCCAACTGCTCACCAGGCTGCTCTGGGGATGTTGTACATCCGCTCTGGATAAGAGCGTCTGCTAAATGCCTGTAATGTAAATATACTCTGTTTAGTTTTTGGTTATTTTTAGGTTTCTTTTTTGGGTTTGGTTTAACAAGGTTCAATTTGATTTTGGCATAGTTTAATTTGCATTTTGTTTGGTTATATCAGGTTTAGCTGCCATTGTCGGTGTTTTTGGTTTGCTTTGCGTCAGTTAAGGTAAGATGGTTTGCTTTAAGTTTCCTTTAACTGCTATTACACACATACTCCGTACCACTCTTATTACGATCAGCGTTTTAATGATAAATTATCTGGGATTGTTTTTCTCTAGTCATGCGAATGTCAAAGCAGAGTCGTGAATGGTCGGCTCTGATCTTTGATGTTTAAACCCAAACCATTACAAAGATGCTTTTTGTAACTCTGAAAGCACTGGGCCAACTCCCTGAGGGCTGTTGAAAGTGTCGTGTTGTGCAGGTTTGCTTCTTTTATCACGCTTTAATCAGGACTAGGGTTCATTACAGTACAGATTCAGATGACTTTTAACCGAGTGTGTCGCTGATTCAGCACTGCAAAAAATAAAAATCTTAGGAAGTTTATTTGTCTATTTTCAAGTCAAAACATCTAGCCACCCTTATTATAAGACATAACTGCCCAACAAGCAAAACCTCATTTAGCTAGAAAGGCTAGTTTTTAGACAGTCCATCTTGAAAATCTTGTATAGACAAAATGTCTTGGAAAAGTCTTATTTGGAGCACCTTCGAAAATAAAACAATTTTTTTTTAAAACAAGTAAGTACATTTCGGACATTTGTCAAATGCGGTTCATCTTGTTTCAAGAAAAAAAACAAAGTATGCTTGTTTTGGGAATAAATTAACTTTACTGAAATCTTTGAATCTTTCATTACAATTCAACTCCACCTTACAGATCCTAAGTTTCCCTTAGCAAAAAGAAGTTTATTCAAGTGTACTATGAGTATACTTATTTTTTACTAAAACTGCAGAAGTATACTTGAAGTTGACTTTTTATAAACTATATTTTATATACTTAAGAATAGTATAGTGAAGTATACTTGGCTTATACTGAAAAGTATAAATAAAAGTCTAAGACTAAGTACATTAATACTAAGACTTATACTTTAATACTAAAACGTATACTTTAGTATACTTTTCACGTTTTTCTGCCACAAAGTACTAATACTTAGTATATCTTGCTCCAAGTGCATAATAAGGTCAAGTCATTGACTCATGCTTAACATTTAATTTATATATTAATATAATATAATGCTGGAGTTTAAAACTTTACAGTATATAGTATGTGTGCTCAATTGCATTATCTTTATGTACCTTAAAATCATACAGAAAAACTTTTGACTTGACTTTATTGATCAATTTCTCCAGTAAGGAAGGACTTGATTTCATAGGTCTTTATTTTTGAAATGTTTGAAAATATATCAAACTTGTTTTCAACATTGTCTTGTGATTTTGTAAATGCATCACACTCTTGTGTACATACAGTATGAGTAAACTTTAAGAATACATTAAGGAGTATATTTCCAGTATATAAATAGTAAGCTACAAGTAATATGCCAAGCAAACTTAAAGTATAACAAGTAAACTAGTGAAATAACCAACATTTATAACAGTATACTTAAAGTATACAATAATAAACTAAAAATAGGGACTTGAAGTATGTAACTAAGGGGCGTTGTGGCTCAGTCAACTAAAGCGCCATACCATAAATCTGGGGACCTGGGTTCGATTCCAACCCAAGGTCATTTCCTGATCCCTCTCCTGCTCATTTCCTGTCTCTACACTGTCCTATCCAATAAAGGTGATAAAAGCCCAAAAAAAGAAGTATATCGATAAGTGTACTTGTGGTATACTTTAAGCATACGAGAGGGATATACCAAGTACATTGATAGTATATAGATGAGTGTACTTGTTGTATACTTTAAAGTGTACTTTTGCAAACTTAAAATGAACTTTAAAGTATACTTTTATAAACTTGAAATGTTCCAATTTAGTCTGAAAAAGTATTAAATTTGTATACTTTCTAGTACACTAAAAGTACATGGTCTGTAGTATACTTGCTATACTTATACTGAAGCATACTTAATAAAATGAACTTTAAGTATACTACTTTTTGCTAAGGGTTACTGCGACTGTTTACTCAGTCATTCAGAGTGAGCTCCTTCTAGATGCTGTACAGACTCTAGACCAGACAAGTGCCTTCAAAAAGGCTATGAGTGAGTGGAGGGAGTTTTAGTGAGGGCTTTTTGGAATGCTGTGAGTTAAGTTCAGTGTTTTTGGTTGGTTGTTTTTTTTTTTTTTTTTTTTGTGCCTGATCTTGTAAACCCCTCGTACACATGAATAGTCAGTGCCCCCAAAATGCACTGTTGCTTTGGCGTTGTGTAAGCACTGTAAGTCAAAATGCGTAGACTTTATTATTATTATTATTATTTTTTTTTTTTTTTGGTGCCTGAGGTCCTGGGGAAGTGGAATCTTAAGAGATGTTTTAATGTTTGAATGTTGAAATGGGGAAAAAAATAAACTTGTTGCAATGCTACACGTGTCGTCAACTTGATTCAAGATAGTCTCTGGTCTCATATCTAGAGTATTTTACTAATTACAGGTCACAAAAGGAGAATCTTTTAAGCTAGCAATGCTTAGTTGTAGAATTTAACAATCCTAATATTAGTATATCTCATCTCATTATCTCTAGCCGCTTTATCCTGTTCTACAGGGTCGCAGGCAAGCTGGAGCCTATCCCAGCTGACTATGGGTGAAAGGCGGGGTACACCCTGGACAAGTCGCCAGGTCATCACAGGGCTGACACATAGACACAGACAACCATTCACACTCACATTCACACCTACGGTCAATTTAGAGTCACCAGTTAACCTAACCTGCATGTCTTTGGACTGTGGGGAAACCGGAGCACCCGGAGGAAACCCATGCGGACACGGGGAGAACATGCAAACTCCACACAGAAAGGCCCTCGCCGGCCCCGGGGCTCGAACCCGGACCTTCTTGCTGTGAGGCGACAGTGCTAACCACTACACTACCGTGCCACCCCCAATATTAGTATATTTATCTTAAATTCAGTTTTTACTGCTAGGACTTTGTCATGAATTTAAGTGAAATACCCTTAAAATGAAATAAATAAATGACTTGAATGGCTAAATGTAAGAAGTACGATCTTGTTATAAGAACTATTTTGATTATTTTGAGTTAATCAGATCTCGCATAATAAGTTCCCCAATCTTATTTTGGAATTATTTCATCTAAAAACAGGTTAGATTTTTCATCTTACTTTAAGAAATCTTACCAAGTCAAATTTGACTAGTTCCATTGGCAGATTTTTTTTCACCTGATTCAAGCAAATATGCTTTGTTTTAATCTTTTATTTCTTATTTTTGAAAGGCCATTTTTTGCAGTGAGTGTATAATACATGGGCAGGATCACTGATCAGTAAATATTAACAGTGGAGAGAATATTTGCGTATTTTTGCCGGTAACTATGAAACCGAGACCTTTGAACTACACACGTGGATATTATACTGGACTGGCCAGATACAGACACTCTCCCAGTCTGAGGCGGATGGATGGATGAATGGATATGGATATGCAAGGCCTCCTGCTGTAGATGTTTGCACATCACATGACTCATCGCTGTTCCTGTTGCAGTGGCCGCGCCTGTAGGACCACACCTGCTCACCAGGTACTTCTGGAGCAGCAAGAGCGATTCCACAGACAAGATCAACCTGGACATCGATAAGGACAGCACCAACGTGGTGCACAGTTTTGACGTCGAGGAGATCAGGAAGAAGGCCGTCTACTGCCGCTGCTGGAGGTCCAGGAAGGTGGGTGTGTAGGGTGGGGAGGATTACTGTGTGAAGAAAGTGTCCGAGAACACTTCTCAAATTTTGTTTCCATGTTGATTCTTTCATTTTTTTATGCCTTTTTGGTCCATTTTAGGGCTGTTTTGGCATGTTCTACTGTTCCACTGTACATTGAACTACACTACCGTTCAAAAGTTTGGGGTCACTTTGAAATGTGCTTATTTTTGAAAGAAAAGCACTGTTCTTTTCAATGAAGATCACTTTAAACTAATCAGAAATCCACTCTATACATTGCTAATGTGGTAAATGACTATTCTAGCTGCAAATGTCTGGTTTTTGGTGCAATATCTCCATAGGTGTATAGAGGCCCATTTCCAGCAACTCTCACTCCAGTGTTCTAATGGTACAATGTGTTTGCTCATTGCCTCAGAAGGCTAATGGATGATTAGAAAACCCTTGTACAATCATGTTAGCACAGCTGAAAACAGTTGAGCTCTTTAGAGAAGCTATAAAACTGACCTTCCTTTGAGCAGATTGAGTTTCTGGAGCATCACATTTGTGGGGTCGATTAAATGCTCAAAATGGCCAGAAAAATGTCTTGACTATATCTTCTATTCATTTTACAACTTATGGTGGGAAATAAAAGTGTGACTTTTCATGGAAAACACAACATTGTCTGGGTGACCCCAAACTTTTGAACGGTAGTGTACACTCACCGGCCACTTTATTAGGTACACCATGCTAGTAACGGGTTGGACCCCCTTTTGCCTTCAGAACTGCCTCAATTCTTCGTGGCATAGATTCAACAAGGTGCTGGAAGCATTCCTCAGAGAGTTTGGTCCATATTGACATGATGGCATCACACAGTTGGCGCAGATTTGTCGGCTGCACATCCATGATGCGAATCTCCCGTTCCACCACATCCCAAAGATGCTCTATTGGATTGAGATCTGGTGACTGTGGAGGCCATTTGAGTACAGTGAACTCATTGTCATGTTCAAGAAACCAGTCTGAGATGATTCCAGCTTTATGACATGGCGCATTATCCTGCTGAAAGTAGCCATCAGAAGTTGGGTACATTGTGGTCATAAAGGGATGGACATGGTCAGCAACAATACTCAGGTAGGCTGTGGCGTTGCAACGATGCTCAATTGGTACCAAGGGGCCCAAAGAGTGCCAAGAAAATATTCCCCACACCATTACACCACCACCACCAGCCTGAACCGTTGATACAAGGCAGGATGGATCCATGCTTTCATGTTGTTGACGCCAAATTCTGACCCTACCATTCGAATGTCGCAGCAGAAATCGAGACTCATCAGACCAGGCAACGTTTTTCCAATCTTCTATTGTCCAATTTCGATGAGCTTGTGCAAATTGTAGCCTCAGTTTCCTGTTCTTAGCTGAAAGGAGTGGCACCCGGTGTGGTCTTCTGCTGCTGTAGCCCATCTGCCTCAAAGTTCGACGTACTGTGCGTTCAGAGATGCTCTTCTGCCTACCTTGGTTGTAACGGGTGGTTATTTGAGTCACTGTTGCCTTTCTATCAGCTCGAACCAGTCTGGCCATTCTCCTCTGACCTCTGGCATCAACAAGGCATTTCCGCCCACAGAACTGCCGCTCACTGGATATTTTTTCTTTTTCGGACCATTCTCTGTAAACCCTAGAGATGGTTGTGCGTGAAAATCCCAGTAGATCAGCAGTTTCTGAAATACTCAGACCAGCCCTTCTGGCACCAACAACCATGCCACGTTCAAAGTCACTCAAATCACCTTTCTTCCCCATACTGATGCTCGGTTTGAACTGCAGGAGATTGTCTTGACCATGTCTACATGCCTAAATGCACTGAGTTGCCGCCATGTGATTGGCTGATTAGAAATTAAGTGTTAACGAGCAGTTGGACAGGTGTACCTAATAAAGTGGCCGGTGAGTGTATATAACATCATACAAAGTCCCACATTTCTATTGCATTTTGTGCTATAAGATTGATATGAAATGATAATGTCATATCTCTGCTTAATTTAATATATGCATATAAAGGAGTCATTTAGCACCTGGCAAAAATTTTGCAGTTCTTTAATAACGTGTCCGTCGTTATGCCAAATGACGTTTTTGGTCAGTGTTCTCAAAAAGGAACCCAAAAATTCAATCACTGATTCTTTTAATGGTGTCCATTTTGGTAGTTTCAATCTCTATACATGTCGGAATAATGCACAGAAAAAACGTGTTGACTGTAAGGCACCAACACCTTTCAGCGTTCATTGAAAATGTTCACTGGGATAATGGAAAAAGCAATGTAGTCTCCGTAGCCTTCTCTAAACTCAGGGTTAAATCAGGGTTAAAGAATTTCCCATGATGTTTTTTTTATAATTACCATGAGAAGTAAAGGTATAAAAATGCCTTTAGTCATTACAGACTCGAAGTAATTGTACTAAGTAGTGGTTTAATTGAGAAATGTAGTCTCCGTAGCCCCCAATTCTTCGTTAGGCGTTTCTTCATTAGAAAAGATATTTGATTCTGTGCTCATTGCCATACAAATTGTATTTCATAATATTTCCAATAAAATGTATCTAGTTATACAGTGCCTTGCAAAAGTATTCATACCCCTTGAACTTTTTCACATTTTTCCACCTTACAACCATGAACTTAAGTTTTTTATTGAGATTTTATGTGATAGACCAACACAGAGTAGCACATAATTGTGACGTGAAACGAAAATGATAAATGGTCTTCAAAATTTTAAACAAATAAAAATCTGAAAAATGTGGTGTGCATTAGTATTCAGCCCCCTGTACTCTGATACCTCTAAATACAATCCAGTGCAATCAGTTGCCTTCAGAAGTCATCTAATTAGTTAATAGAGTCCTACTGTGTGTAATTTACTCTCAGCATAAATACACTTGTTCTGTGAAGGCCTCAGTGGTTTGTTAGAGAACACTGAAGAACAAACAGCATCATGAAGAACAAAGAACTCACCAGACAGGTCAGGGATAAAGTTCTGGAGAAGGTTAAAGCAGGGTTAGGTTATAAAAAAATATCCCAAGCTCTGAACATCTCAAGAAGCACTGTTCAATCCATCATTCAAAAATGGAAAAAGTGTGGCACAACTGCAAACCTACCAAGACATGGCCGTCCACCTAAACTGACAGAGCGAGCAAGGAGAGCACTGGTCAAAGAAGCAGCCAAGAGGCCCATGATCACTCTGGAGGAGCTGCAGAAATCCACAGCTCAGGTGGGAGAATCTGTGTACAGGACAACTACTGTATAAGTTGTACACTCCACAAATCTGGCCTTTTTGGAAGAGTGGCAAGAAGAAAGCCATTGTTGAAAGACAGGCATAAGAAGCCATGTAGGGGACACAGCAAACATGTGGAAGAAGGTGCTTTGGTCAGATGAGACCAAAGTTGAACTTTTTGGCCTAAATACAAAGCGCTATGTGTGGCGGAAAACTAACACTGCTCATCACCCTGCACACACCATCCCCACTGTGAAACATGGTGGTGGCAGCATCATGCTATGGGGATGCTTTTCTTCAGCAGGGACAGGGAAGCTGGTCAGAGTTGATGGGAAGATGGATGGAGCTAAATACAGGGCAATCCTGGAAGAAAACCTGTTGGAGGCTGCAAAAGACTTGAGACTGGGAAGGACATTCACCTTCCAGCAAGACAATGACCCTAAACATACAGCCAGAGCTACAATGGAATGGTTTAGATCAAAGAATATTCATGTGTTAGAATGGCCCAGTCAAAGTCCAGGCCTAAATCCCATTGAGCATCTGTGGCAAGACTTGAAACTTGCTGTTCACAAACGCTCTCCATCCAATCTGGCTGAGCTTGAGCTATTTTGCGAAGAAGAATGGGCAAAAATTTCAGTGTCTAGATGTGCAAAGCTGGTAGAGACATACCACAAAAGACTTGCAGCTGTAATTGCAGCAAAAGGTGGCTCTACAAAGTATTGACGCAGGGGGGCTGAATACTAATGCACATCACGTTTTTCAGATTTTTATTTGTTTAAAATTTTGAAGACCATTTATCATTTTCGTTTCACTTCACAATTATGTGCTACTCTGTGTTGGCCTATCACATAAAATCTCAATAAAAAAAACTTTTAAGTTCGTGGTTGTAAGGTGGAAAAATGTGAAAAAGTTCAAGGGGTATGAATACTTTTGCAAGGCACTGTACCTTTTTAAATCTTTCTTTTTTAATTCTGTGGAAAAAAATATACGCTGGTATAGTCTCTGTAGCCCCCACCAATTCACCGAAACGGTGGTCTTGATAAACAGGCCATATCTTCTGAATCAGATGAGGATACCTCATGAAATATTCACACTGTAATATTAAGATATGTGGAAACAAAATGCACTGACTAAAAATCTGAAAACTAAACTTTCAAAAAATGACCATTTTGGAACAGAAATGTGTATGCTGAGTGAAATAATGCCGATACTGTATATTGGTAGGGGGAAAAAAAAAAACAAGAATGAGTAGCGGCTCGTCTCATGACTTCCGTTGCCAAAACACCGCATGGACTGAGCTTGAATCCGTCTGATCGATGAGACGTATAATTTTAAAACGGTCAGTCACATGACATTCAAAAGAGATTTGAGAGTTCCTCTAATCAGGGCCGCGTTAACCCTTGCCGAGGCCCTGGGCAGACACCCCCCCCGAGGCCCCACCCCCGCCTGTTGTCAACTGCGCTCAGCAAATTCACACCCTCAGGCCAAGTTTACATTAGACCGTATCTGTCTCGTTTTCTTCGCGGATGCACTGTCCGTTTACATTAAACCGCCTGGAAACGCCGGGAAACGGGAATCCGCCAGGGTCCACGTATTCAATCCAGATCGTGTCTGGTCCGGTGCTGTGTAAACATTGAGAATACGCGGATACGCTGTGCTGAGCTCTAGCTGGCATCGTCATTGGACAACGTCACTGTGACATCCACCTTCCTGATTCGCTGGCGTTGGTCATGTGACGCGACTGCTGAAAAACGGTGCGGACTTCCGCCTTGTATCACCTTTCATTAAAGAGTATATAAAAGTATGAAAATACTGCAAATACTGATGCAAATACTGCCCATTGTGTAGTTATGATTGTCTTTAGGCTTGCCATCCTTCCACTTGCAAGTGGTAAGTGATATGCGCACAGCGGCTCAGTCCCGAATCACTGCTCGTGCGCTTCACTCGCGCGCTCTGTGAGCTGCGCAGGGCCGGAGTGCGCACCCTCCAGAGGGCACTCGCTGTTCAGGGCGGAGTGATTTGGAGCACAGGATGAATCGTTTTAAAAACGTTAATCTGATGATCCGCTGATACGGTCTAATGTAAACCCCACCTCAGACGTGCCTGTCTAACTAGACACAGAAACTTAAATAATGACAGTGGCACAATTAGAAATACTATTGAACGATAAAACTTTATATCCATCAACACCTATTTAATCGAGAAAAAGCAATGGTGAAATAGGCAATTGGATGGTGAAAAAAATCCATCAGACATCACGGTTAACAAGTCTGGTTAACTAAAGTTTAGCCTCAAGAAGCCTTTGAATGAGTGAGTCAATGAACAACATGTCAAGAACATAACCTCGGCCTACAACAGTTTCTTTAGTATTCAGAACAAGAACGTTCATTCGGTATATAACCGTTCGTTTTCATTTTGGAATCCAGGCGACTTTTAACTTGTGAAAACAGAGCAATAACAAAGAAAGAAAATATCTTGCTTCTCAGAAATAAATCTCAAAATGTTAGGCTATGTGAAACATTCCATCCTTTCACACACGTAATGTCCCAAACAGCAGTGGCACACAGCTTTGCGCATTCAGTTTGACAGCCATGGGTCAACTTACAAGGGCACTTTCCTACTTTTCTGGAAAGTGAAGTCATTAATTAAATCATTGAACTCAAGCTGGCGTAGCGTGTGAAGACATGGTGGACAGTGATCATATTGACAATGACGGGTGATTTATGCGACGGGACAAGGTGGGCTTCCTTACGGGTGGCGAAATGCATCAAAAATGTTATCAATATGATCAAAACTTCTGAAAATATCGTTTCATATTTTCCGATCTGGGGCGGCACGGTGGTGTAGTGGTTAGCGTTGTTGCCTCACAGCAAGAAGGTCCTGGGTTCGAGCCCCGGGGCCGGCGAGGGCCTTTCTGTGTGGAGTTTGCATGTTCTCCCCGTGTCCACGTGGGTTTCCTCCAGGTGCTCCGGTTTCCCCCACAGTCCAAAGACATGCAGATTCGGTTAACTGGTGACTCTAAATTGACCGTAGGTGTGAATGTGAGTGTGAATGGTTGTCTGTGTCTATGTGTCAGCCCTGTGATGACCTGGCGACTTGTCCAGGGTGTACCCCGCCTTTCGCCCGTAGTCAGCTGGGATAGGCTTCAGCTTGCCTGCGACCCTGTAGAAGGATAAAGCGGCTTGAGATAATGAGATGAGATGAGATTTTCCGATCTCGCTACCTCCGAGGCCCCCTAGTGGCCGAGGCCCTGGGCAGCTGCCCATGAAGCCCATTAGGATAACGCGTCCTTGCCTCTAATCATCATACAGAAGCCCAGCGTCCAGTCCCAGTTTACTGCCAGCGACTCTACAGAGACCCCCAGTGAAGCCAGGCGTCCGGAAGTTGTTTTAAAAGCATGTTTTGCAATCGATATCTAGCTTTGCTGCACTAAGATCAAAGCAGATCCCGTAGCGGCATTAAACTACAGAGACGCTGAGCATCAGTGGGTTTATCAACCCACAGGCTTCTATGGGGAAAAAAATCATGTGATCAGATTATGATGACCAGAGAGAAATAACTGCTGAATGAACTCGCTGTAAAGCTGAGCACTTTCGAGGATGAAATATCGATTTGGAATAAGAGAGTTAAGTCGTGTAAATATATATTTAACAAATGAACTTTTCTGTGATGTTTTACAGGAAGCTCAGTTATCGGAATAATCGCTAGTTGCAGCCCTAATGTTTATATGATGAATATGAATATGGCTGATTATTTATACACCAATCAGCTCTAACATTTAAACTGCTGACTGGTGAAATGAATAACATTTGATTGATTTATCTCGTTACAGTGGCACCTGTCAAGCAAGGGGTGGGATATATTAGTCAGCGAGTGAAGTCAGTTCTCAAAGTTGAGGTGCTGGAAGCAGGAAAAATGGGCAAATGCAAAGATCTGAGTATCTTTAATAAGCGCCAGATAGTGATGGCAAGATGACTGGGTCTGAGCATTTCTAAAATGGCAGGTCTTGTGGGGTGTTCCTGGTATACAGTGGTTAGTACCTACCAAAAGTGGTCCAAGGATCCAAAGGACAACCGGTGAACCGGTCATGGGTGTCGAAGGTTCATTGATTCGCATGGGGCATGAAGGCAAGCCATATGGTCCAATCCCACAGAAGAGCTACTGGAGCACAAAATGCTGGAAAAGTTAATGCTGGCTGTGATGGAAAGGTGTCGGAACACAGTGCATCACAGCTGGGTAGTCACAGACCGGTCAGAGTGCCCATGCTAACCCCTGTCCATTGCCAAAAGGACCTACAGTGGGCACATGGGCTTCAAAACTGGACCATGGAGCAATGGAAGAAAGTGGCCTGGTTAGATGAATCATGCTTTCTTTTACGTCATGTGGATGGACAGGTGTGTGTTGCTTATCTGAGGAAGAGTTGGCACCAGGATGCACTATGGGAAGAGGACAAGCCAGCAGAGGCATTGTGATACTCTGGGCAATGTTCTACTGGGAAACCTTAGATCCTGGCTTTCATGTGGACGTTACTTTGACACAACCCACCGACCTAAACATTGTTCTCCTAGCAAGATTGAACAAGTTGAATATCTAAGTCGACAGATAATTCACATTATAATTAAATTTACTCCATTAGAAAAACTAACAAACCCTGACTTCACCATTTAATAACCCATCAGTAATGTTCCCACACACCTGTATTTATTAATGTGTGTTTAAATCTTAACGTTTATTAGACCCATGACTAAAAATAAGCCCACATCAGTTAGCGTAAATTAATGACATGAATACTGAGAGCTTCATACCACAAGTTGGCCTAGTGGTTAAGCGTGTCTGCCTCTCGATCGGGAGATCGCAAGTTCTACTCGCGGTCGGGTCATACCAAAGATCATCATAAAAATGGTACCTACTGCCATTTGGCAAGGCACGCTGCAATACAGATGTGAGTGGGGAGTCAAACTCTCGTGGTTACCAGAGGACCAGCCCCCCACTGTAACCCTAGCTATGTAATAGGCGAGAGGCTGAGGGCTACAGAAACGGAGATTGGCGCTGCTCTGTGCACCATATGGTGCGGGAAGGACTTTAGACTTTGTTCACGAGTGTTGTTGATTCACTGAACTGCAGGTTTTCATACTGAAACTCATACGAAATTTTACCAGTTAACCACAAGCAGGTGTTCTTCCTGTCGGCCATTTTGGGTTTCACTTTACTCACGCTGTGTTGCTATTAGTGTTGTCACAGCTTCATGGTGTATGATCAGACGACTGCCTCGTTAACATCTTTGAAATGTTAATTAAAATGCATTTCTATATATTAACTATGGTGTATTAGGGCCATTTTAGGTTAAAAAGCTATAGAGCTGAGCGAGGGGGTAATATTCAGAGGGAAAAAAAACCCCTCAGTTTCTGAGATTGAAGTTGTACATTTTATGGGGGGGGGAATCCTTAGAATTCCTGAGATTAAAGTTGGAAATTTGTGAGGGGGCAAAAAGTCTTTAGAATGCCTGAGATTAAAGTTGGAAATTTGTGTGTGTGTGTGTGGGGGGGGGGAATCCTTAGAATTCCTGAGATTAAAGTTGGAAATTTGTGTGTGTGGGGGGGGGGATCTTTAGAATTCCTGAGATTAAAATTGGAAATTTGGGGGGGGGGGGGACCCTCAGAATTCCTGAGATTAAAGTCAGAAATTTCCAAGAAAAAAAATTAGAATTCCTGAGATTAATGTCAGAAATTTGCGAGGACCCCCCCCCCCCCCCCCCCCCCCAAGAATTTCTAAGATTAAAGTTTGCAAGGGGGAAAAAAAATAGAATTCCTGAGATTAAACTCAGAAATTTTCAAGACACCCCCCCCCCCCCCAAATTCCTGACATAAAAGTTGGAAATTTGCAAGAAAAAAATTAGAATTCCTGAGATTAATGTCAGAAATTTGCGAGGACCCCCCCCCCCCCCCCCCCCCTCCCAAGAATTTCTAAGATTAAAGTTTGCAAGGGGGGAAAAAATAGAATTCCTGAGATTAAACTCAGAAATTTTCAAGACCCCCCCCCAAATTCCTGACATAAAAGTTGGAAATTTGCAAGAAAAAAACTCAGATAATTTCTGAGATTAGAATCAGAAATTTGCGAGGGGGAAAAAACCCCTCAAATTCTGAGATTAAAAAGTCACAAATTATGAGAGAAACTCAGAAACGATGGTTTCTGATGGTTTTTTATTTATTTATTTTAAAGTCACAGAATTTCCAAGTGTCTCTTTTTACTTGTAAACTTATGACTTTGTAATCTCGGAGAATATCTGAGTTTTTCTTCGTAATTCTTTTTAAAAAAAGAGACTTGTTTAAATGTTTAACACGTATATTTTTCCTTTAATATGCCAAATATACAAGCAGCAAACAGCCGCTATAATGTTTCGTCAAGCTTTGGGTTTGTAAAAGTGTTTTTGTGATTTCTTGACAGTTCCCCTACTGCGATGGCTCTCACATCAGACACAATAGGCAGACCGGAGACAACGTGGGTCCGCTGATCATCAACAGAAAAGACGCCTGAGCATCTGATCTTCATCCTGCTGCTGTGTTTGATTTACTGAGAAAGTGTGTGTGTGTGTACACATCATTACTGTATCAGAGAAGATAGTCTTCAGACTGAAATCCACTCCTATCATCATTCTGTCCATCTCGTCATTTATAACAAATTGTTTTAAATAATATAGATATTAAAGCACTGCCTAAAAGCAGAGCTCCTGATGAGTTTAGGAGCAAAATATCTCCAAGGGCAGAAAATCAACCTGAATAGAATAATATTACAGCACCATGAATGAACCATGGAATTGTGTCGTGTATTTCATGTCAATAAATCACTGCATTGTGATGAGCTACACATCACAGTTACAAATACAGATTTATTCCTTTCTTTGACACCACACGCCATGCGCCAGAAACAACACTACGACATTTATTATGGTGTGACTCTGCTGGGTGCCTGGTGGACAGCAGTGAACCAGCGCTTTCACTTTACACCATTACCATATAGCTACAATCAAATATTATCGGGCATAAGGACTAATCTATCGATTCGCAGTAGTTTTAGATTATCTACAACTACGGAAAGATGCTTATAATTGCTCCTGAACTATCCAATAATTGTTTACATGAGTGTGCAGAGTAAGAAGTCACTCAGGTTTAAAAAAAAAAAAAGTCTGCTATAGATTTAAAAAAAATTATGAATAATTTTCTGTAAAATGTGTTTGGAAGTAATCCCAAGTTATAAAAAAAAAAAAAGCAAATTAAAAATAAAAACCCATCTATCTTATGTAAATAAAGATGCAAATTTCGTTGTCTGGTGGTCGTGTTTACGAGATCCATTGCCTTGCGCTTATGATCAGGTTCCTTGTGGTGATACGCGGATGTTGTTCGTATGTAAGGCCGTCGTACGGTCTCAAAAGCCATCAAAAAGCAGGTCGATGCATTACCCTGTTCTCTTAAAGGAGAGCTGAAGTCATTTTTAAACTTGCTTTATTTCTTAATGTGTTCTTCAATTACGTTTTCGGTTTTAGTAACCTTATATCGTGACCCGTATTGGCAACTAATTGCAATTAAATATTATACTTATCGGCCTATTCGGTTTTTAGCCATGTTGAATTTAGTTCGTTTGGTCCACGGCAGGCGTCGCTTATCCGCGCGATCTTCACCAGACTTGTGCGAGACTTCGAAATGTGAAGAAGTGTCAGCCAGGTGTCAGTGCCGCCATTTTGAAAACTGTTTTCCAAACGAAGTATTGCACAAAAACGGGTTTAAATGATGATTACTGCCTAGAAACCTTCCTGATTGCTATCAAAACAAACACAATTTCCGGCTTGATTACGTCAGCATTCGAAAGAGGGCGCGCGCGTCTTTTGACAACGTTGGCAGATGTCGGTCGCTTTGATTTCCGCTGTACGTTTTACTTCTGTCCTACGATGTCTCGCACAGGTCTCAACGAATCTCGTTTACGGCCGTTGCTTTGACATATGGACTGATATATTACAGAGTGTATTTCAAACACTCATAACTTGCTATAGCAGCGACAAAATAGCGACCAAAAATGCATTCTGATATTTAATAAAATGAGAAATAGAATTTTGATAATAAAAAATTTGCCTTCAGTTCTCCTTTAAGTATGGAGCGTCAGTCTGGTACAAATTGAATGTTTCACTGAGCTTCAGCAGGTGTGTGTGTGTGTGTGTGTGTGTGTGTGTTAATACTGACAGTTAATACGAATTTTAAAGTGTTCATAAGACAAGTGTTTGTTCATGGTTCAGCACGTCTGTGTTAGTGTGAGACATCATACTAATCTCTATACACTCGTTCTGTAGTGCATCTATAATCACCACAGATAAGGATTTGTATTTTTGATTCTTCCTACAGAATTCTGTTTTTGGCATTTCCCATATTTTCAATGTATCTGTGTGGATGGGTTTCCTCAGGGTTCTCTGGTTTTCTTCTCCGCTCCGAAAACCATTCAAGTACGTGACATTGGGGATGCGTAAAGGCAAGGCAAGTTTATTTATATAGCACATTTCATACACAGTGGCAGTTCAATGTGCTTTACAGAAGTAAAAGCAGAACAGTAAACAATAGAAAATAAAATTACATAAAATAATTGGGGAAGAAAAATAAGAATTAAACAATAGTAGAAATAAAATAATAAAATGAAAAAGTTAATCAGCCTCGAGATTAATTATTATTATTATGGGTTTAACTCATAAAGCGCGCTCTTCCCGTGGCTCTTCCACGAGGATCACCAAAAATCGTCCCGCAGACACAATCTACGAGGATCACCAAATAAAATCGTCCCGCAGACACAATCTACGAGGATCACCAAATAAAATCGTCCCGCAGACACAATCTACGAGGATCACCAAATAAAATCGTCCCGCAGACAAAACCTACGAGGATCACAGTAACAAAGAATTAAAGTAAAAGTAAAATCATTAAAATCCAAGATTAAAAAGAAATTAAAATAAAGTAAAATCATTAAAATTAAAATAAATTATGTTAAAGGAAATTAATTACTTGGGTAAAAATTAATCAAGTGAAAGCATCTGAAAACAGCTTTGTCTTGAGCCTGGATTTAAAACTAACAACAGTAGGAGCATTTTTGATATCCTCTGGAAGTTGGTTCCAAAGCTTAGCAGCATAGCAACTAAAGGCTGCTTCACCATAAAGAACCATAACCACTTGTTACTGGATTGTTCCAGTGTGTGAAAGTTGAACAAACATTTCCAGATGTAGTTTTAAGATTTTGGCCGTTTTACAGGAAGAGTATGAAAACGTTTCACAAAACAGTTTGATACACAGTCACGTAAACATATTTTTGATAGATTTTCGATTATCTTCTAGTTGTGAGAGGTTTGAGTTTCAGTTCTTTTTTCTCAGGAAAGAGAAGTGTGTCCGTTTTCATCTGTAGGAATCACACACTACAGCTGCAGTGGTTTGGAGATAAAGTTGAATGAACAACAGTCAAGTATCCCTGTATTAACAGCTGTTCAGTTATTATTTACTCGAGATACTGTTCCTAAAACATTTTCTGAAGCCCTAATGCTCATCCTTCCTTTTTTTTTTTAAAATTCATGTGTGAAAACATCTGCAAAATATATAAGTAAAAAAAAGTATATGATTTGAAATGTATTAATCATTCAGTGAAGAGGAAAAGAGCTTGATTGTGATTGATTGCTCCACTATTTGGATTACTGTAGTGTAAATTTTCTTGGATGAGTGAAACGAATGAATATTTGAAATAAAAGTTGCTAAATGAATTTGTCTACTATCTGTTCATTATTTTGATATTAAACCTCAACGGCTTCCTGTACAAGATCCCAGTTTTAGGCTGGTAGTTTTATATTTATTTTGTTTCATGCAACAGAAAGATGAGTCAGATTTATCGGTGAGCTTATAAAGTCCAGAGTAGCTTTTCTTACTAACGTACATCCAGAAGACTGGAAACGTAAACACTTTGAAGGTTTAAACCCACTGGCTTTATGATTTGGCAATTAAAATATGTCTAGTAATCATGATCCAAGCGCTGTCGCCTCACAGCAAGAAGGTCCGGGTTCGAGCCCCGTGGCCGGCGAGGGCCTTTCTGTGTGGAGTTTGCATGTTCTCCCCGTGTCCGCGTGGGTTTCCTCCGGGTGCTCCAGTTTCCCCCACAGTCCAAAGACATGCAGGTTAGGTTAACTGGTGACTCTAAATTGACCGTAGGTGTGAATGTGAGTGTGAATGGTTGTCTGTGTCTATGTGTCAGCCCTGTGATGACCTGGCGACTTGTCCAGGGTGTACCCCGCCTTTCGCCCGTAGTCAGCTGGGATAGGCTCCAGCTTGCCTGCGACCCTGTAGAAGGATAAAGCAGCTAGAGATAATGAGATGAGATGAGATCATGATCCAAGTATTACTTAAGGAGGCATGCTGTTACATGACACTAACCAACTACACGGCTTCATGATGTGGAGTTCGGTACCAGTCTCAAGATTTCCACTCTACTCTTAAGCCAGATTCTCACTGGGCTGCGACAGCCTGCGACTAGTTGGAGACACAACAATTGCAATAAAATATGCGAATTAGCGACAATTTTCACTTGGAATCACATTGAATTGATATTCGCATATTTTACCGCAATTGTTGTGTCTCCAACTAGTCGCAGGCTGTCGCAGCCCGGCTTTCCCTTGGCAGGCAGGGAAGTAGAGGAAGCCTCACGGAAACTGACCTGAGAAGGGTTCGCGACGGCTTTGCGACAGCAGCGACGCATTTGCGGCTATTTTGAGAGAAATTTTGTCGCGTGAATTTTTTTAAACATGTTAAAAAATTTCAGCGACGAAGGAGTGACACTTTGCGACTCATGCGAGGAAATCGAGAAGCCCCGCGAATGTTTCAAGACACTTTTGAAACTCTCTCGCGAATGACGTTCGCAAGCTGTCGCAGCCCAGTGAGATACTACCCTTAATTCAAGGATGACACTTCATACAGTCGTTCCCTCGCTAGCTTTTTTTGAAGTTAATCATACAAAAAAATTAAGATAAAAATCCATAAAGCCCTCCATCCTGAAGACTTTCCAATGGAGTATAATGTAAGAGAACAGTTTCCTTTGTTGGTGGTGTTGGTGCTGATGACACTGGAGGCTTTTTCCAAAAACATAGAATAAACATCTACACAGAAACTATAACAAGGGCATTAGAAGATGGTGTACATTCAAGCACAGCGAAATTCCTCTTCTGCATTTAACCCATCTGACGCAGTGACCACGTACACAGTGCCTTGCAAAAGTATTCCCCTCCCCCTTGGCATTTTTCAGGAATTAAAATGGATTGTTTGAGGGTTTGCATCATTTCATTTATAGAACGTGCCAACAACTTTGAAGATGTGAATTTTTTTTTATTGTGAAGCAAAAAACAAATAGGACAAAATAACAGAAAACTTCAACGTGCATAACTATTCACCCCCCTAATGTCAGTACTTTGTAGAGCCACCTTTTGCAGCAAGTCACTTTGGATAAGTCTCTATTAGCTTAGCACATCTAGCCACTGGGATTTTTGCCCATTCCTCAAGGCAAAACTGCTCCAGCTCCTTCAAGTTAGATGGGTTGCGTTGGTGTACAGCAATCTTCAAGTTATGCCACAGATTCTCAATTGGATTGAGGCTTTGACTAGGCCATTCCAAGACATTTTAATGTTTCCCTTTAAACCACTCCACTGTAGCTTTAGCAGTATGTTTAGGGTCATTGTCCTGCTGGAATGTGAACCTTCATCCCAGTCTCAAACCTCTGGCCGACTCAAACAGGTTTTCCTCCAGAATTGCCCTGTATTTAGTGACATCCTTCAGTCCTGACCAGCTTTCCTGTCCTTGCAGATGAACAACAGCCCCACAACATGATGCTGCCACCACCATGCTTCATTGTAGGGATGGTACTCTCAGGGTGTTGGGTTTGTGCCACACATGGTATTTCCCATGATGGCCAAAAAGTTCAATTTTTGTCTCATTTGACCAGAGAATCTTCTTCCATGTGTTTGGCGAGTCTGCCACTTGCTGTTGGGCAGACTCCAAACGTGTTTTCTTAAGCAATGGCTTTTTTCTGGTCACTCTTCCATAAAGCCCCACTCTGTGGAGTGTACGGCTTAAAGTGGTCCTATGGACAGATACTCTCATCTTCGCTGTGGATCTTTGCAGCTCCTTCAGTGTTATCTTTGGTATCTTTGTTGCATCTCTGATTAATGCCCTCCTTGCCCGGTTTGTGAGTTTTGGTGGTCAGCCTTCTCTTGTCAGGATTGTAGTGGTGCCACATTCTTTCCATTTTGCTATAATGGATTTAATGGTGCTCCCTGGGATATTCAAAGTTTGGGATATTTTTTATAACCCAACCCTGATCTATACTTCTCCACAACTTTGTCTCTGACCTGTTTGGAGGCTCCTTGGTTTTTATGTCACTTGCTTAGTGTTGCAGAGTCAGGGTCCTTCCAGAACAGGTTGATTTATACAGACATCATGTGACAGATCATGTGACACTTTGATTGCACACAGATGGATCTTAATCAACTAATTATGTGACTTGTGAAGTGAATTGGTTGGACCAGCTCTTATTTAGGGGTTTCATACAAAAGGGGGTGAATACCTATGCACACTCCAGATTTCTGTTTTTTCATCTTAATTATTGTTTGTGTCACAATAAAAAACAATGTGCACCTTTAAAGTGGTAGGCATGTTGTGTAAATCAAATGGTGCTAACCCTCTAAAAATCCATTTTAATTCCAGCTTGTAATGCGACAAAACAGGACAAAAACCAAGGGGATGAATACTTTTGCAAAGCACTGTACATACCCAGAGCAGCGGGCAGCTATGCTACAGCACCCAGGGAGCAGTTGGGGGTTCGGTGCCTTGCTCGAGCACTTCAGACATGATACAGAGGGAGGGGAAAGTGCTCTTCATTCACTCAACTCCCCTCACATTTTTCCTACTGGTCCCAGGAATCGAACCTGCAACCCTTTGGGCTTCTCTAACCTTCATGGCTGCCCCCATTAATATCAATCTGTGATTTGTCTGAAAGCTGGGACCACTTTCAGAGCTCCTGGTCAGAGAAAATTAATCGACACCTGAGTGAATGATCAGAACGGAGCCAGTGCTGTGGTATTTAACAGTTATTCCATGAAATCGAGTCGTACATGAGCTGATAGCTGTAACCCATGTACAACGAAATTGAGTGGAATAAACTGTTTTATTCTATCCACATTCACTGGATTTGAGAAACAGAGCATTTTTAATTTTATTTTTTGCAAATTCGATAAATAAAAACTTTATACAAAACGTCAGACAAAATAATTTCCGCTTAGAATGTAAACAAACCGGTGAAATGACAGGAGCAATTTGTGAAAAATGTGATAATAATAATTCTTGAAAAATAAAAAAGATACGTTCTTACCATCAAATACTTTTATTCCATATTTTGTTGCTTTTTTGTATGTTTTGGGGTTTTGTTTTCAAGTAGAGTTTTTATTTTGTCCTCGGTTGGTTCGCTCCGCCATTTTGTTTTTCTCTACTCGCAGTATATGAGCTGATATCCTAGTAGTAGAGTAGCCAATCAGAGCATGTAATTGCTCATATCCACTGAATGTGGATAGAATAAAATATTATATACAATGTTTATCAAATAGCTTAAAGCAGGTTTGTTGATTTAAAGCTGGTTTATACTTCAGTGTACCATACGCCATCGCATGAACACATGAACGTAAATTGTTGTTGACCTGTTAAATAAACTTAGTCGGGGCAAATAGACCACTACTGTAGATATTCATTACACCACTCGAACTTTTGAGCTCGCCTGGCTCACTAATCATACAGACCCGACGCTGTAAATTCAACATAACCAGACTTCATGGAGCGGTTTTTGTGCATCAACATAATTCGATAGATTACATTGTCAATACATTTTATATATATATATATATATATATATATATATATATATATATATACACACCCATAGTCGATGACTTACCATCTGTTTTCATCTCAAAAAATCCAACAATAGTGGATTGTTTTTTTTTTTTGAAGTTGTCTTCCAACCAATTCTGAATGTTGGCGGTTACCAAAATTCTGAATGTGCACTGTGCAGCACTCAATTATATTCGTTTATTAACTCCAATCGCAGCCATGATGGCTGAATTACAGGGTATTGCGCAATTAATCATAACAATAAACAATTAAGCATAACAATAATCTAAATACTTGACAGTTACAAAATTCTTCAGCCGTTCAGTATTGCATACAGACTGTATAGCAGTCCTAGCCGATTTTAGATTATACCTTATATCATGTTCTACAATTCTGCTTTGTATCAGAGGAAAAAGGGGATTCCCGGGTTGTATCTTTTTCATAAAACGTTTGCAAGATTCAGCGCGACGGTCCACAAGTGTAGATAGACCGGTTTGTGACAAAGCATCGCTATAATGTACACCTGGTAGAATTATTGCCAACGCGCATTTTTGGACATCATCTAGTGGCTTGGAGAGAAAATTAGGAAGAGCGGAATAAACGACGGATGCATATTCTAATATAGAGCTTATGAGAGAGCAATATATGGTAACAATATCAGTTACCTGAAAGCCAGAACGTTTTAGATTCCTTATTACATAAAGCTGCTTGTTGGCTTTCTTCAATACGTAGTCTACGTGGACGTCCCATGTCAAGTCATGAGAGATGTATACACCGAGTAGTTTAAATGACTTGATGCGTTCCACAGTAGTGCAGCTGATGGCAATCGGGCACCAAATGCAGCTGTTGTATTGAAGAAAGTCAAC
Organism: Neoarius graeffei; assembly: GCF_027579695.1. Lineage (NCBI taxonomy): Eukaryota > Metazoa > Chordata > Actinopteri > Siluriformes > Ariidae > Neoarius > Neoarius graeffei. The sequence goes on from NC_083570.1 coordinate 99,246,561, forward strand.
AACCATTTCCTTACACTTAGAAGGATTTAATTTCTTGTTGTTAAGCTCAGCAAAATCTTGAATGTCCCTTACAATAAAGTTGGTCAGGGATGGAGAATTTCGTGGAACTACCTCAATGATAGATAAGTCATCAACAAACTTTATGCGGAGCGGCCACTGAGAAACTAGGCTATTGACCATAACCGCAAAGAGCAGTGGTCTCAATTTTGCACCTTGAGGAATTCCTCCGTGAGGGTATTTGGTAGAAGATACACTGTTACCGATACGCACAAATTGGGATCTGCCCTGCAAAAAGGCTGCTACCCACTTTAATAGACTGGAATGAAGATCAAAGGTTGCTAGCTTCTCAAGTAGAATATGGTGGTTTATAAGGTCAAAGCCCTTTTTAAAATCTGCAAAAAAATACCTAATGCTAGAGTTACCTTTATCAAGCGCTTCTAATGTTAGGTGCAACAAGTAAACTATTGCTTGCTCAGTTGACCTACCAGAAACAGCGAATTGTTGGTTGTCTAAATTTATTGAAAATTTTAGGGAGGACTCGAACTAAAGTAAAACTTTCCACCACTTTAGCTAATTGTGAAGTAAGAGATATAAGTCTAATGTCATTCTCGATTGCCTTAGGTGGTCTCTGCTTAGGTATAGGGCAGACAGCAGCGCACTTCAGGAGAGGTGGAACAAAACCATCCCTGGGAGAAGAGTTGTAGATGTTTGAGATGATTGGGGCAAGCTCAAACGCAAATGTTTTGAGAATGATATTTGGAATACCGTCGGGACCTGGTGCCTTTTTTACGTGGCTCTTGCTCAGCACAACATACACCTCAAACTCAGAAACCAAAAGACTCTCAGGTGGGGCGTCCGCAATGACGTCAACATCCGACGGTTGCAGGGGCAGGAACTTAGCTGTTAATCCTACGAAGAAGTTATTGATTTTGTCGCAGAAACAGCCCAGAGAATCATCAGCATCGTCAATCAGCTGATCGTACCACTTACGCTCATGACAAGACGCACCCGAAAGGCTTTTAACCTCTTTCCACCACTTCCCTATAGCTGTATCCCTCAAGCTCTTCACCTTTGCCTTGTAAAATGCCTTCTTACAGTCCTTGATAGCTCGCTGGACCTTATTGCGCTACAGATGAAACGTAGGCGAGTCTTTACCTTCTCGGATAAAGTATTTTTGTCTTTTTTTAACCAAGCATTTTATCTTCTGAGTGATACATGGTTTGTCATTGCTATATACCTTCTTCGTTTTTAGTGGCATAAAATGATCCACGGCGTTACCAAGTGTTGTGATGAAAGTATCAAACATCCTGACATGACACAAGACGATAAACATGATCCCAATCATAACTTGTAATCCACTGCCCAAATGATCTCAAAGAGCTCTCCCTAGTGTCACGTGACACCACAGATCTCTTGGAGGGTTTGGGACGATTCCAGTTTTCTTGTATCAAGACACAGAAATGGTCACTTGAACCAACAACCTTGGGGAGTTGTCGTGGATCAGAAAAGGCCTTGGGAGAATTTGTTAACATCCAATCCAGGATACCGGTATCACGTGTCAGGACCTTAACAATTTGCGTAAGCCCACACATACGAGAGAATATGTTAGTTGATATTTTTTGGAGTTGTGATTGAAATCTCCAGCTGTGCAAATCAAGGCATCAGGGTGTTGCGATAGGAAGTTATCAACAGTGGATTGGATGTGGTTGTACAAGTTATTATTGTCTTGAGCGGTGGCCTGGGGCGAGTAGTAGACAAGTCCAAGTAGAATGCAAGAAAATGCTCTAGGAAGGTGCTTAGGCCTTAACCGAACCTGCATAGTTTTGGTGACTGAGAAGTCTGCCAGATCGAGCTGGGGTAGTCTTATACAAGGGATGCAGCTTTTGACATAGACCACAACCCCACCCCCATGAGTAGCGCGGTCCTTGCGGAGCATGATGTATCCGTCCATTTGAACCGCACAATCAGGGATTTCGTCCGTAAACCACGTTTCGGTCACACAAACAATGTCAGCACAGTTAGTACTTGCAACACACTAATTCGTCAATTTTAGATGTGAGAGCTTGGGCATTGGTAAGCAGAACGATGGAACTGTTATTTTTGGCACATCTCCCCTGGGACCATCATGGATTACGAATACAGAAGATGAAGAACTTGTGGAATCCTCGCTTCTGGGAGTGAAACCAGGGATATTACGCTGACCAGCATGCTTACCTCTGTATCTTAAAAGGCCGTTTAATTTCAGGGAATCAAGAACCGATGAGTGAGGCTTGCATTTTAAATCCCGGTGTATGTTATAAAGGCAATCACGCGAGTACTCCATTGTTGTTTTTAGTGCAGGAAGCTGTATGCAAATTTGTCTCCTCCTTTCTTGAATAATTTTCTTCAGTTGGTTTCTTCACAGGACCGGGATTGCTAGAAATGTCCACAAATCTGGTAATATCCATTGAAAGATTGTATCCTGGGATCAGCAGAGTAGTATGGCCATGTTTCGTGATCTTAGAAACTGACACTCCCAACTGGCAAAAGCCGGAAGCAGAGCACAACTTTGCTGAAATTGCCGACGGGCGTGAAAATATAGCATTGATTCCTTCATAATCTGACTTTGGAACAGAATAAGGTAATCTTGGCTATATTGTGGCCTTTGGTATAGCAAAATACAGGCTGAAAATAGAATTACTAACAGAGCACAAAATTTCGTGGCCGCCATAGCCGGCGCCTGCGCAGTCCATAGCCAATGAAAATAGCTTTCCAATTGAATGCCCCCCCCTCCACACTTCCTTACTCCATCTTCAGATTTCGGGGCAGCCACGGCCTGAAGGTCAGAGAAGCACTCTTGGGTCCAAAGGGTTGCTGGTTCAATTGCTGGGACCGGTAAGAAAAATGTGAGGAGAGTTGAGTGAATGAACAGCACTTTCCCCTGCTTCTGTATCATGGCTGAAGTACCCTTGAGCAAGGTACCTAACCCCCAACTGCTCCCTGGGTGCTGTATCATAGCTGTCCACTACTCTGGGTATGTGTGTGTGCTCATTGCTCACTTGTGTGTTCACTACTTCAGATGGGTTAATGTGTGCTTGAGTATACATGTGACAAATGAAAGCTTCTTTGTCAAGTTCCGATCTGTTTCACTCAGTTGTTTTCTGTTATCCTCTTACTTTTTTTAGGGCGAAAATACCTGGGTCTAGGCTCAAAATACCTGTGATGGGGCCTAATGACGCCACTGGCCTGATGTGTCCCTCCCCAGAAATGTAACTACACATCGTGGACATGCAGACCACATCAACTGATTGGTCTGCTTGATAACGGGACAAATATGTTCACTTCTGAAAGCATTAGAAGAAGAAACCTTTATTTGTCACATGGACACTTCAAGCACCGTGAGATTCATCCTCTGCATTTAACCCATCTGAAGCAGTGAACACACACCCAGAGCAGTGGGCAGCCACACTACAGCACTGGGGGAGCAATCAGGGGTTAAGTACCTTGCTCAAGGGCACTTCAGCCCAAGGCCACCCCACATTAACCTAACTGCATGTCTTTGAACTGTGTGGGAAACCAGAGCACCTGGAGGAAACCCATGCTGACATGGGGAGAACATGCAAACTCCACACAGAAAGGCCCCCGCTGGCCGCTGGGCTTGAACCCAGAACCTTCTTGTTGCAAGGCAACAGTGCTAACCACTACACCACCGTGCCACCCGGACTTCATCAGAAATGGCAAAATATAGTCATTGAGCATAGCACTGAAACCCACCCTGGTGTCCATCCATCCATTATCTGTAGCCGCTTATCCTGTCCTACAGGGTCGCAGGTAAGCTGGAGCCTATCCCAGCTGACTATGGGCGAGAGGTGGGGTACACCCTGGACAAGTTGTCAGATCATTGCAGGGCTGATACATAGAGACAAACAACCATTCACACCTACGGTCAATTTGGAGCCACCAATTAGCCTAACCTGCATGTCTTTGGACTGTGGGGGAAACCGGAGCACCTGGACACAGGGAGAACATGCAAATTCCACACAGAAAGGCCCCTGCTGGCTGCTGGGCTCAAACCCAGGACCTTCTTGCTGTGAGGCGACAGTGCTAACCACCACACCACCATGCCGCCCAGACTTCATCAGAAATGGCAATACATAGTCATTGAGCATAGCACTGAAACCCACCCTGGTGTCCATTCATCCATCCATCCATCCATCCATCCATCCATCCATCCATTATCTCTAGCCGCTTTATCCTGTCCTACAGGGTCGCAGGTAAGCTGGAGCCTATCCCAGCTGACTATGGGCGAGAGGCGGGGTACACCCTGGACAAGTCGCCAGGTCATTACAGGGCTGACACATAGACACAGACAACCATTCACACTCACATTCACACCTACGGTCAATTTAGAGCCACCAGTTAACCTAACCTCCATGCCTTTGGACTGTGGGGTAAAACGAAGCACCCGGAGGAAACCCACGCGGACACGGGGAGAACATGCAAACTCCGCACAGAAAGGCCGCTGGGATCGAACCCAGGCCCTTCTTGCTGTGAGACAACAGTGCTAACCACTACACCACCATGCCGCCCACCCTGGTGTCCCTTTGCTAATAATCTTGGTAAAACTGATTTTATTGCTTTGTTTTCTGTCTTCCTCAGTGTTCAATGTGCATCAATTCCTCCATTATCCACCAGATGGCGCCATCACTTCATAACAAAACGTTTCTTCTACACCCTGCTTTGTGGTAAGAATGCACTTGTTTTGCAAAGCATTTCAAACATGATCAGCTTGACTCTTTACTATTTTACTTACAAAAGATTGTAAGAACTATCCACATGTTTATCTTATCTTATCTCTTATGATGTTTTCCCCCCTCATAACTATCCAAGTTATCTATTAATTCCATTCAAGTTCCACATGATTAGATGTAAATAAGCATAAAATGAACACGACGTTGACCTCCTGATCCAGCTTGCTCAAATATTGTTGGAAAGAATTGCATCAGTGTGTGTCAGACGACATTGTAATCCACCAGACTGGAAACAGCTTATCTGACAAAAAAAATCCTCTGGGCAGGCCCATGAGCCCCGGCTTTGCGTGAGCACGCTAACTGGACAAAGGGATGTCAGAGGTGGTGTGCGCGTATGTGTGTGTGTGTGTGTGTGTGTGCAAGCAAAAATTCAGGTGAGCCAGATCACACAAGAGCGGCTTGTTCTCAGTTGGTCTGTTAAAATAAAATGGGCCAAATTAAACAAATAATCATCGCTTTATCAGTCCCAGGATCTTAGCATAGTGTTTAGCTTAGCGAGAGCTTCTCTAATACTGCTGTGGTAGCAAATGGGTTTATTTGATTCTAAGCAGGCAGGAATACTGGTTATACTCATGTTTACATATTTATAGACATGGCCTTTTTGTTTTTAACAAACAAAATCAATTTACTGTTATTATAATCATAACTGGGGCGGCACGGTGGTGTAGTGATTAGCGCTGTCGCCTCACAGCAAGAAGTTCCGGGTTCGAGCCCCGTGGCCGGCGAGGGCCTTTCTGTGTGGAGTTTGCATGTTCTCCCCGTGTCCGCGTGGGTTTCCTCCGGGTGCTCCGGTTTCCCCCACAGTCCAAAGACATGCAGGTTAGGTTAACTGGTGACTCTAAATTGGCCGTAGGTGTGAATGTGAGTGTGAATGGTTGTCTGTGTCTATGTGTCGGCCCTGTGATGACCTGGCGACTTGTCCAGGGTGTACCCCGCCTTTCGCCCGTAGTCAGCTGGGATAGGCTGCAGCTCGCCTGCGACCCTGTAGAACAGGATAAAGCGGCTAGAGATAATGAGATGAGATAATCATAACTGCTGCGTTCGTCCGAGTGCTAAAGCTAACGACGTTATCAGAAAATAAGATTCTTTCATAGCAGGTTTTATGTTGTGGTAACAAACAAAAAAGTAGCAAACTCTTAAACAGTCATACAATACAAGTGCTTAAAGCAAACACCCGTCCACCAACCCACCAAATTCTAGTCAGATTTAGCATTTAATAGCCACTGCTAGCAACTTCCATCATTTCTTCGCTCAGCTTAAGTTATAGCTACGCTTCCTCTCATCACTAGATATCAAAATTGCGTTTCTATACAGTTGATCCATTATCTTGTTATACAGTTGGTTAGCTAGGACAAATGTAGCCGCTTAGAGTCGGTCTGAAAATGCACAGCTAGCTAGCAGGCTAATGGTTAGTCGAGGTGTTATTATGGAAATTATGAAGTATGAAGTTATGTTAGTACAGCAGTTTCGTGTTATTTAAACCCTTGATTAAGATTCCATGATTGTTTTTCCATTTAACTTTTGTACCTTTAAAAAAAAAAAAAAAAAAAAAAAAAAATATATATATATATATATATATATATATATATATATATCTCAGAAAGCACACATTTAACCATTAAAAATGTATTAACCTATCTCAGGTAACACTCATTTGTACGAGGTTTCTTTGCTGATAATGGCTGCGTTTTGCTCTTAAATGTGTAACAAGGTAGAGTTTTTATAAGCAAATAATTAGCAAATATGCTAAATGTTGGGCGGCACGGTGGTGTAGTGGTTAGCGCTGTCGCCTCACAGCAAGAAGTTCCGGGTTCGAGCCCCGTGGCCGGCGAGGGCCTTTCTGTGCGGAGTTTGCATGTTCTCCCCGTGTCCGCGTGGGTTTCCTCCGGGTGCTCCGGTTTCCCCCACAGTCCAAAGACATGCAGGTTAGGTTAACTGGTGACTCTAAATTGACCGTAGGTGTAAATGTGAGTGTGAATGGTTGTCTGTGTCTATGTGTCAGCCCTGTGATGACCTGGCGACTTGTCCAGGGTGTACCCCGCCTTTCGCCCGTAGTCAGCTGGGATAGGCTCCAGCTTGCCTGCGACCCTGTAGAAGGATAAAGCGGCTACAGATAATGAGATGAGATGAGATGAGATGCTAAATGTGGTTAACTAGCATCCACGCTAACAATATGATGATATTCAGGACCAGGGCTGGACTTTAAAAGTTACCTCAACAGTCAATATGACACTGTCATATATTTATTTATTAACTATGTATTTTCTTCTTCTTATGATCATTTGGAATTTGACATGATGCAACTTCCTGTTGATCATGATGTGACTTGTGGTATTCCAAATATTTCACAGGGGTGAATGAATGCTATGGAGCTAGAATGTAGATTTTTTCATAAACTTTACTAGATGACTCATAGAAAGTGATACTTAAAGCAAGAGGTATTAAACGTATTCACACGTCAATGCAAAAATAATCCGATTTTAAGAGTATTATAGTGATTATGTTTCAAGGTAAGGTGTAGTTATGGTGGACTAGGAGCAGCGAAAACAATGTTTTCTAAATGCTGTAGTTTTTATTACTCTGTTAGCTACATACACTCACCGGCTACTTTAATAGGAACTTGTTCTTGATGCTAAGATTCCTGTTCTTGGCTGCAGGACTGGAACCCAATGTGTTCTTCTGCTGTTGCATATTGAAATGCTTTTTTGCTCACCACGGTTGTAAAGAGTGATTATATGAGTTACTATATCCTTCCTGGCAGCTCGAACCAATCTGGCTATTTTCCTCCGACCTCTCTTAGCAACAAGGTGTTTGTTTCCACCCACAGAACTGTCGCTCACTCACGCAAAGTTTTTTTGTTTTTCGCACCATTCTGTGTAAACTCTAGAGACTGTTTTTTGTGTGTGAAAACCCCGGGAGATCAGCAGTTTCTGAAAACCTCAAACCAGTCCATCTGGATCAAACCAACACCCATGCGAAAGAACGTCACACTTTGAGATCACAATTTTTCCCACCCTGATGTTTGAAAAAGTGAACGTTAACTGATTTGTATCTGCATGATTTTATGCATTGTGCTGCTGTCAAGGAATTGGCTGATTAGAGCAGCCTTTCTCAACCGGGGTGCTGTCTGGCTTTGTTAGGGATGCCGTCAAAAAATTATATATTCGAACATTGAAATAAATAAAATGAATTAAAATTCAAAAAACGATAGTTACACTAATGCAGATCATCGCCACCTCATGCATCATCAAAATTTGTTTCATGGCCCCCGTTCCCATGTCACAACGTCACTGCCGGGGTCAGCGTATGGTCAGTGTGACTGCATATATTTTATATGGGGGTGCCTTGAGAATTTGCATACTTCTGAAGGGTGCCGTGACTGAAAAAAGGTTGAGAAATGCTGGATTAGAGAACTGAAGAAAACAGCAGGGGGGCGGCACGGTGGTGTAGTGGTTAACGCTGTCGCCTCACAGCAAGAAGGTCTGGGTTCGAGCCCCGTGGCCGGCGAGGGCCTTTCTGTGCGGAGTTTGCATGTTCTCCCCGTGTCCGCGTGGGTTTCCTCCGGGTGCTCCAGTTTCCCCCACAGTCCAAAGACATGCAGGTTAGGTCAACTGGTGACTCTAAATTGACCGTAGGTGTGAATGTGAGTGTGAATGGTTGTCTGTGTCTATGTGTCAGCCCTGTGATGACCTGGCGACTTGTCCAGGGTGTACCCCGCCTTTCGCCCGTAGTCAGCTGGGATAGGCTCCAGCTTGCCTGCAACCCTGTAGAAGAATAAAGCGGCTAGAGATGATGAGATGAGATGAGAAAACAGCAGGTGGATGGGTTTTCCTAATAAAGTGGCCGGTGAATGTAATTTCAGTGGGAAAGAAATGGCACCCCAATCGTGGATTTACCCCAGTGACATTTGGTTTTGCAGTGATTTGTCAAGTGAAAATTGCAGACTGGATCCTAAATTTGGAAAACAACTAGCCACCGTGGCTAGAAAGCCACAATGTACCAAGTCATCTCAAGCCCTGAGTCAGGCCTACAGCTTTCCACTGCGTATGTGTGACCTGTCCAACCCACAGTGAAAACGCAAAACACTTTTTCCTTCAATATACAGAATATCTCCTAAACTTCAACCTTACACAATCTGATCCTATTGTTCCTGTTGCCATCATGACAGGCCTTGGATTGCTGACACAACTCTTTTTACAGGACTGACAGGAACGTCAGCATTATCACTGCGCATTTGTGACTGCCTACATCAGTATATGTGTCACGATGAGGTAGTGGTAGTCACCAGACCATATTCAAACCAGAAGTCATGGTTATACAACGAGTTCCATGTGGTTCATGCTCTACAATGAGGCCCTTTAATCAGCTGACAAAGCTGGTCTCTGTACACCATGGAACAACTTTACCATAAATAAATACTGGACAATTTTGCCACAGGCCACCGTTACTAAGGTACCCACAATGGCAGTGTTTCTAACTGTCCACTGATCATAAAAGAGAAAACTTTTCAAATATTTTTACATTCAAAAAGAGTCATTCCTGCAAGGGCTTTATGAATATGAACAAGTTCTACTTGAGAAGAAAAATGGTTCTGTTGTAGGTTTCTTCACTCAATCTTTAAGGCTTTACCCAAAGAACCCATGTCAGACACAATGTACTCTGATCACAAGTTGTAAAGTTTCTTTATTGACAAATCCCTCTGAGTCTTCGCCACCATTTAGCCTCAAATTGGGTATCATAATACCAATGCCCAGGAAGTTGCCAAAAATCTACCTAAGCTGCTCACTCAAGCAAGAACTTACACTTTTTTTTTTTACATTCATTCATTCTTTTATAATAGCTGCTTAACCTGGTTGTGATTGCAATGGATCCAGAGTCTATCCTGGGAACACTGGGTGTGAGCTCCAGGGGCTCCAGGGCACCACACCTATTCACACCTTGGGGCAATTTACCTTCCTCAAACCATCTACTGGAATTTTTGTCTTCTCCATCATTTTGCCTCAGATTGGGTATCATAATATCAATGTCCAGGAAGTTACAAAAAATCTACCTAAGCTGCTTACTCAAGCAGGCACTTACAACTTTCATTCATTCATTTGTTTGTTCGTTCGTTCATTCTTTTATAATAGCTGCTTACTCTGGTTTTGGTTACGGTTGCTCCACAGTCTATTCTGGGAACACTGGGTGTGAGCTGGGAATATGCTCCAGGGGCTCCAGAGCACCGCACCTATTCACACCTTGGGGCAATTTACCTTCCTCAAACCACCTACTGGAATTTTTGTCTTCTCCACCATTTTGCCTCAGATTAGGTATCATAACACCAATGCCCAGGAAGTTACAAAAAAATCTACCTAAGCTGTTCACTCAAGCAGAAACATATCCCTTTTTTACATTCATTCATTCTTTTATAATAGCTGCTTAACCTGGTCATGGTTGCCGTGGATCCAGAGTCTATCCTGGTGCAAGTTGGGAATATGCTCCAGGGCACCACACCTATTCACACCTTGGGGCAATTTACCTTCCTCAAACCACCTACTGGAATTTTAGTCTTCTCCACCATTTTGCCTCAAATTAGGTATCATTACACCAATGCCCAGGAAATGACCAAAAATCAACCTAAACTGTGAACTCAAGCAGGAACTTGCACCTTTTTTACATTCATTCATTCATTCATTCATTCATTCATTCATTGTTTTATAATAGCTGTTTAACCTGGTCATGGTTGCCATGGATCCAGAGTCTATCCTGGGAACACTGGGTGCAAGTTGGGAATGTGCTCCAGGGGCTCCAGGGCACCACATCTATTCACACCCTGGGGCAATTTATCTTCCCAAAAGCACCTACTGGAATTTTCTTTGGGGGGTTGGAAGAAACTGGAGAACCAGGAAGAAACCTATACACCCTTAGGGAGAACATGGAGTACAGACAGTAATCTGAGTTTATAATCAGACTGTGGACTCCTGGAGCTGTGATGTGGGAACACTACCCACTGTGCCACCATGCAGCACCAATTCATCAGGATGACTCACTTTACAAGAAGGAAATCAACATACTTGCTTCCTGCTGAGCATACGCTTGCATTTCAGTTATTAAACCCCCAAACTTTCATCCCCTAACTTGAAGATGAATTGGATAGATGTGTCATACCATAGTTTTTTTTCCTATTGACCAAGATGTAGCAAAATGTGGTGTGATTTTTGGAGGTACTGTGACAAACATCGGTTATTTTGCTAGCGAGTTAGTTTTTGTTTATTTTAGAAAAACAACAGTGTGACTAAATTCTAGTGTGACATCTACTTAATAATTAACAGACCTTATTTATATATTTTGGGTTTTTTTTCCTCCAGAAACAAGAGGCCACATAATCTTGTTTGTTATCTCACACTTCCAGGATCAGGGTCATCATTTGGTCATTTATTCATCATCAGGAACCACTTCATCCTGGCCAGCATTGTGGTTGGATGCCATGCTATCCTGTGAGCAGTGAGCAGGAATACCCTCTGGATGGGACACTAGTCCATCGCAAACACACTTAGGGGCAATTTATCATAGCCAGTGCTTGCTTCCTGGTGAGCATACACCTGCATACACTTTCGGAGGTGGGAAACGCAAAGACAAAAACAGAAACTTGAGAAATCAGGAATAAAACCAAGGTTCCTGGAGATGCAAGGCAGCAAGTTTATCTAGCTGAAAGCTAGCTAACACACCCATCAAACTCAGATCAGCCATCAGTCAAATATTAACAAAGCATTCTGTCCACTACCTCGTGTATGAAGTTCCACTGGAAAGTATTTCATTTCAACATTATTGGATACGACAATAACATGGTGCAATAACAATAAGGCAACTCTTATTATACAGTATGGTGTATACATAGCACTTCATATTGGTTTGTTACAATACACAGTTGCTGTAGAGGTGTGCAGCTCTCCAGGTGGTGAGACAGACAGCGAGAGGGAGTGTGTTTCATCTTGGATGTGGAGATGGAGGAATTGGGGGAAGAAAGAGAGTTTCGGGTCCTCAGGGGAAAATGAGTCCTCTGCATTCCTGTGCCGACTGACAGCATTCCTCAGTGTCTGTGAAACCGGACGTTTGCTCCACAATCCCCCCCCCACCCCACCCCTCCATCTCCTTTTCGGTGTCTTTCAAGTGGGCTTTATCCTCTGCCGTGCCAGGGGTCATGTGTCTGCTTGCTAGAGGAAACCATGTGACGCTAATCCAGAGCCTCCCACCCCTAAAAAAAAAAAAAAAAACCTTCACACAGGCAGCAGCTGAGGTGTAGGAGTGGAGGGGGGCCTCAGGAGAGATGTGAAGCTCATTTTGAGTTATTCGGTGATGTTTGCTTGTAGAATCTGCAATATAACCTGCCTGCAATATAGGGATTGGTGACTATTTTTTCACTGTTTGCTTACCAAGAATGTTTTGAGGTGTGGGTATTAATTTTCCAACGATAAGAGGTCATTAATACAACACAACTCATTTTATAGTATATGAAATCATATCATTTCAACCTTTGTTTTGGACTATGATTTTTGGTTTTATTGTACAGGAGGCATGTATGTCTTTATCCCTAAATCATCAAGTCACATGACCACTAATTCACTACACACTTGGTTTGATCAGCTGCACGAGTGCCTGCGGCATGGGAGCTAAATTCGTCTAAACTCCAGGCTTCCTTGAAACCACCATAGATGTTGGCTGGATGATTTTATTTCCAATAGTCATAGTTAGTAGTAAAATTATGCCACCATACTGAATCAAGCTTTGAGTCAACCAATCACATAAAAACAGGGATCATTTATTCACTTGAATTAAGGCTCGGTCCCACAATACTGATCACAATACTGATAACTATAAATATGTTTATGTGTTTGGTGGTCACACCAGACCGATAACGATCCCTATATCCTAGGCCTGGGTTTATCCGTATCGCTGAGATTGCTTCTGGAGCGATTTTTCCAGGCCTGGATCTGATCCGATAAAACATCTGACCAATCAGGTCATTGTTTATGTGACGTTGTCTGAGCATGTGCTGTTTTCCCCCGGGCATCTTTGTACATCCTTATTGCATCATAAAGTCGCGGAATACGGATTCATGGAAAATAAAAAAATATATAATACAAAGCATGGCTCTTTTATTCACGGATATGTGATTTTCCGTGAAATATCAGTAGTAAATTAATAAACATATAAATGCAGGTGGGCGGCACGGTGGTGTAGTGGTTAGCGCTGTCGCCTCACAGCAAGAAGGTCCGGGTTCGAGCCCCGTGGCCGGCGAGGGCCTTTCTGTGCAGAGTTTGCATGTTCTCCCCGTGTCCGCGTGGGTTTCCTCCGGGTGCTCCGGTTTCCCCCACAGTCCAAAGACATGCAGGTTAGGTTAACTGGTGACTCTAAATTGACCGTAGGTGTGAATGTGAGTGTGAATGGTTGTCTGTGTCTATGTGTCAGCCCTGTGATGACCTGGCGACTTGTCCAGGGTGTACCCCGCCTTTCGCCCGTAGTCAGCTGGGATAGACTCCAGCTTGCCCGCGACCCTGTAGAACAGGGTAAAGCGGCTAGAGATGATGAGATGAGATGCATCATCCATCCGTATGAAATTGGTAACCAGTCTGTAATATACTGAAATGTCCATGACCAATCTGTAAATTATTAGCATCCGTATTAAAATCTGTAACCACTCCGTATTTTGTATCCTTTTTTATTATATTTCTGTAATCCATGACCTATGCGTATTATATCAACCACAGGAGTGTGTTCATGGGTTGTTTTGAAGTCCAAGCTGTACAGTACGACCCAGAATAATGTGCTACTACTTGGAAAAAACTTCCATGACTATACCTAAGTTGCATACATTTATTTCCCTGACTGGCAGGACCGAGCGATATTATAGTCTGGGTTATAGTTGTGGTGTGACTGCTCCAGACTGGAACTAAATTCAGGCAGAGGGATAGTCAGAGTTGTAGTTATCGGTTTTGTGGGACCGCGCCCTTAAGGCCTCTGCATGCTCTTGCGACAAGGCTTTCGCAGATAGCTTTTCGCAGACAGTTGTAATTTATCGTTGAGCGGGGAGTAATAGGCGTGCGCGATGTTATTCACCGCCACAACGCAAGGGGGCGCGAAGTCGCGAAATCGCTAGGAGTAGTTGGTGGGTGTGGTTAGTGGAGTGTTTATCCTCTGGTTACTTATAATGACTAGAACTGGAGTCGTATAGATGTACGTACTTCCTCACTTCCTCGATCAACTGCTCTTCGTGCTGCTCCATCTTCGCTCGTGTTTTTAAAAATGGCGGTCGTGAAAACAAAACAAACTGGGAAAGTAGGGAAGCGGAAGTGCATGTACAGCGGATGTAGAGTGGACCAATCAGAGCCTTCTTGTCTGCGACGCTGTCTGCGAGGCTGTCTGCGGTGGTCACAATTTTTGGGAGGTGCACTCAGAGCGTCTGCGAAGGGGGGGGCTTCGCAGACGCCATCTGCGACGCCATCTGCGAGGCCATCTGCGAGGACTGGGTTGTCAGCATAAATTGGCCTTTAGCCTTTATGTAAACTGAATTTTATAGTCCATCCATCCATCCATTATCTGTAGCCACTTATCCTGGGCAAGCTGGAGCCTATCCCAGCTCACTATGGGCAAGAGGTGGGGTACACCCTAGACAAGTCGCCAGGTTATTGCAGGATCGACACATAGAGACAAACAACCATTCACACCTACAGTGGTGCTTGAAAGTTTGTGAACCCTTTAGAATTTTCTCTATTTCTGCATAAATATGACCTAAAACATCGTCAGATTTTCACACAAGTCCTAAAAGTTGATAAAGAGAACCCAGTTAAAGAAATGAGACAAATATATTATACTTGGTCATTTATTTATTGAGGAAAATGATCCAATATTACATATCTGTGAGTGGCAAAAGTATGTGAACCTTTGCTTTCAGTATCTGGTGTGACTCCCTTGTGCAGCAATAACTGCAACTAAACGTTTCCGGTAACTGTTGATCAGTCCTGCACACCGGCTTGGAGGAATTTTAGCCCATTCCTCTGTACAGAACAGCTTAAACTCTGGGATGTTGGTGGGTTTCCTCACATGAACTGCTCGCTTCAGGTCCTCCCACAACATTTCCATTGGATTAAGGTCAGGACTTTGACTTGGCCATTCCAAAACATTAACTTTATTCTTCTTCAACCATTCTTTGGTAGAACGACTTGTGTGCTTAGGGTCGTTGTCTTGCTGCATGACCAACCTTCTCTTGAGATTCAGTTCATGGACAGATATCATGACATTTTCCTTTAGAATTCGCTGGCATAATTCAGAATTCATTGTTCCATCAATGATGGCAAGCCGTCCTGGCCCAGATGCAGTAAAACAGGCCCAAACCATGATACTGCCACCACCATGTTTCACAGATGGGATAAGGTTCTGATGCTAGAATGCAGTGCTTTCCTTTCTCCAAACATAACACTTCTCATTTAAACCAAAAAGTTCTATTTCGGTCTCATCCATCCACAAAACATTTTTCCAATAACCTTCTGGCTTGTCCACGTGATCTTTTGCAAACTGCAGACGAGCAGCAATGTTCTTTTTGGAGAGCAGTGGCTTTCCCCTTGCAACCCTGGCATGCACACCATTGTTGTTCAGTGTTCTCCTGATGGTGGACTCATGAACCTTAACATTAGTCAATGTGAGAGAGGCCTTCAGTTGCTTAGAAGTTACCCTGGGGTCTTTTGTGACCTCGCCAACTATTACACACCTTGCTCTTGGAGTGATCTTTGCTGGTCGACCACTCCTGGGGAGGGTAACGATGGTCTTGTATTTCCTCCATTTGTACACAATCTGTCTGACTGTAGATTTGTGGAGTCCAAACTCTTTAGAGATGGTTTTGTAACCTTTTCCAGCCTGATGAGCATCAACAACGCTTTTTCTGAGCTCCTCAGAAATCTCCTTTGCCAGTGCCATGATACACTTCCACAAACATGTGTTGTGAAGATCAGACTTTGATAGATCCCTGTTCTTTAAATAAAACAGGGTGCCCACTCACACCTGACTGTCATCCCATTGATTGAAAACACCTGACACTAATTTCACCTTTAAATTTACTGCTAATCCTAGAGGTTCACATACTTTTGCCACTCACAGATATGTAATATTGGATCATTTTCCTCAATAAATAAATGACCAAGTAGAATATTTTTTGTCTCATTTGTTTAACTGGGTTCTCTTTATCTACTTTTAGGACTTGTGTGAAAATCTGATGATGTTTTAGGTCATATTTATGCAGAAATAGAGAAAATTCTAAAGGGTTCACAAACTTTCAAGCACCACTGTATGGGCAATTTAGAGCCACCAATTAGCCTAACCTGCATGTCTTTGGACTGTGGAGCACCCAGAGGAAACCCACACAGACAGAACATGCAAACTCCATACAGAAAGGCCCTCGTCAGCCGCTGGGCTTGAACCCAGGACCTTCTTGCTGTGAGGTGATAGTGCTAACCACTACACCACCGAGTTTTATAGTCACATTAGCTATTTAGGAACTATTTAGCTAGCTGCCATGCTAGGAAGTACTGTACTGACTGCCAACATTTTTAATTGATAACATAGAAAAAAAGTATGACACACTTTCGATAATTATTCATGTCAATCGAATTAAATATAGCTGGAATTTCCAACGTAAATCCTAGCTAGCTTTACGTTAGCTAACTATACAAGTTCTTAGTTCACTTGCTTCCTGTAGTTATGTGAACTGCAACAGCAAATCTTTGTATTTTCGTAGAATAAAAGGAGTTAAGCAGAAGACAATTTGTGGTAATATATTACCACAGCTGTATATTATTTACGAGCAATAATATAGATTTCTCTGGCTTTGGTGTCTGATAAACAAAGTGGTGTCTGTCAACAGGAATTATGAAGCTAACACTGTTATGACTTGTTTGTGAGCCTGTGTTTACCTCAATTCATCCCAGGCTTTGAGTAATGTCCTACACAACTGTTTACTTTAAAAATATATGGAATACGAGGGTACTTCAAAAAGTTCTCAACCTCACCCAGAAAACGTCACAGGAGAACGATTGTTCTTGCAATATTTTTCAACATAGTCCTTTAACTTCAATGCACTTGGTCCGCCGATGTTCAAGCTTCGCTGTCCGTTTGTGGAAGGAGGTCACATCTTGAGCCTCCAGATCCTCTTCAACAGCATGAATGACTTCATCGTCATCACTCTCAAAATGGGATTTCGGTTTGGGAAACAGATAGAAGTCAGATGGTGCCAGGTCGGGTGAGTAAGGTGCACAGGGCAGCAGTTCAAAGCCACATTTGCTTGCTTCTGCCACTGCCATCTGTGCTGTGTGGCTGGGCGCATTGTCCTGGAGCAACATCACACCAGCTCGAAGCTTTCTTTCCTCTCCTTTTTTCTTTGATTGCTTCTAACATTTGAGTCTTTGTACACAGTGATATAAGGCTTTATAGTATATACGTAGTTATACCTCAAAATAGGAGTTACACTCCTTGTTTCTGGATGATCAAATCATCCAGAAGTCATGGCCTAATGGTTAGAGAAACAGCTTTGGGACCAAAAGGTTGCTGGTTTGATTCCCCAGACTAGCAGGATTGACTTAAGTGCCCTTGAGCAAGGCACCTAACCCCCAACCGCTCTGGCAAGAGTGGTGGTGTACTTGTGTCTGATTAGCCAAAGAAAAACTGATGATGTGATCATCAGTTTGGGCATTGAACCCGACCAACTGAACTGAATCAAAGTCCTTCCCATGGCGCATATGGTGGCGCCGATCTCTGTTTCTGTAGCCCTCGGCCTCTTACATAGCTAGGGTTACAGTGGGGGGCTAGTCCTCTGGTAACCGCAAGAGTTTGACTCCCCACTTGCATCTATATTGCAGCATGCCTTGCCAGACAGCAGTAGGTACCATTTTTATGATGGCCTTTGGTATGACCAAACTCGCGATCTCCCAATCGAGCGGCGGACACGCTAACCACTAGGCCAACTCGCGGTTGTTTCTGGATGAGGCTGAGAACTTTTTGAAGTACCCTTATAGGCTTTTGGAAACCCTGCCACCATCTCTGCCTTCATTTGTTCTTCCGCATTCTTCAGTATGTGGTTACGGCTCTGATCATAGAAAACCTCTAAAATAAATAGTCTTAATTTTGGCTGTGAACTAATATCCTGCACTACAGTAAATAAGGGACTAGAGAGAATACGAAAGAAGCCAGTAGTCACTCAAAAGGAGTTGCAGGATGACCCGAAAGCAGCAGGAAGAACAGTGCAGAATGAGGGACACTATTTAAAATAACAGAACTGAATTTTAAAAGAGATAAAGTCCTTGTTGAAGGAGGAGGAAGGCTGCTGTCAGATGATCATTAAGTCACTCTTAAAATTGATTGACATGAAGATTAAATATATAATTGTGTAGATACAGTATGGAAAATTTTTGCACCAGTGACGACTGCGTGTATGCTGTAGATCATACAGTAAAGCATCAAGCCATCACCTGACCTAATAACCTCCACAAGATGGCTGCATATACCATTATGACCACCACCATGTTTAACACTGTTGTTAAACATACACTCACTGGACACTTTAATAGGAACTTGTTCTTGATACTAACCCTGTGTCTGAAATCACTCACTCGTTCACTACTCCCTACTCACTATCTAGGGAATTCCTATATAGAGGACTCTATAGTGAGCTCATTGGTAAAATTAAAAAAAAAAACACTTTCGGACTGTGCTTCATTGTGCTGTTATTTACGTCATTACTGTTGCACAATTAAAACATGCCAGATCAATCGGCTGGTGGGTTTTCAAAATAATAAATACATGCATGTGTTGTTTTTCAAGTCAAGTCAAGTTTATTGTCAAATATGCTATACATGCCTGACATACAGCACAGATGAAATTTCAGTCCTCTCTGACCCACGGTGCAAACAGGCAATGCAATAAATAAAAAATAGAATAATTGAAATAAGAATAATTGAAATAAACAATACAAACAGTATAAACACTCTAGATAAGAACTAGACATAGACTAAATAAACAATAAGACATAGGGGCAGACAGTGCAAACAGGCAATGCAATAAATAGAAAATAGAATAATTGAGAATAAACAATACAAACAGTATAAACACTCTCGATAAAAGAACTAGACATAGACTAAATAAACAATACAAACAGCATAAACACTCTAGATAAGAACTAGACATAGACTAAACACTCATATATATATATATATATATATATATATATATATATATATATATATATATAATTGTGATAAATCCATATTATACTGAGCGTATTTCCCACATTAATAAATACAAAGTACCTGCATCTTTCAGTTCTTTTAAATCGAGCCTGAATACTTTCTTGCTTCTTTACCGCTGCCTTTTATTAAATCAAATTTAAGGCTTTTGATTAATTCCTCGCTCTGCACTATAACTTTTATTCTTGTATTCTATCTGTCTTATTCTATTTTAGCTTACTGTCTATTCGCTTACTATTTTAATTATACTTGAATGTCCATTTATAACGTGTTTCTTCCTCTGTCCATTCACCCCAACACACTTTTTCTTTCTTTCAGTGCGGCCGCAATGCATGATGGTATATTGCTTGGTTGGTGACCATCGGTTGTACACTGCTTTTCATGATGCATTGTGGGATACTTTGAGTGCACTATATAGGGTGTAATAATTCTCACTATACATTCGGACAGCGCTACAAAATGGCGAACTCACTATATAGTCCACTATATAGTGAGTAGGGAGTGATTTTGGACACAGGGTAAGATCCCTGTTCTTGGCTGGCAGGAGTGGAACTCAATGTGTTGCGTGCTGAGATGCTTTTCTGCTCACCACGGTTGTAAAGAGTTGCTATGAGTTACTATATCCTTCCTGGCAAAAACAGCTTGAACCAATCTGTCCATTTTCCTCTGAGCTCTCTTATCAACAAGACGTTTGTTTCCACCCACAGAACTGTCCGGCACTCACTCACTTGATGTTTTTTGTTTTCCGAACTATTCTGTGTAAACTCTAGAGACTGTTGTTTTTGTGTGAAAACCCCAGGAAGTCAGCAGTTTCTGAAATACTCAAACCAGTCCATCTGGCACCAAGTGAAAGAAAGTCACACTTTGAGATCACGATTTTTTTCCATTCTGATGTCTGAAGAAGTGAACAAGCTCTTGATTTGTATCTGCGTGATTTGATGCGCTGTGCTGCTGTTAAGGGATTGGCTGATTAGAGAGCTGCATAAAACAGCAGGTGGGTGGGTGTTTCTAATAAAGTGGCTGGTGAGTGTACATTGGGTTTCTCCAAATGTAACCACACCCAGATAGAGGAAAAGACCATTTTACCATTGCCCGAGAGCTGTGTTTGTGTTCTTTGTGTTATAAATAGATAGATGGCCTCAGTGGAACACTTTTATCTGTGAACTTTGTTTACGAAGGAAACAAAGTGTAGTTCGTCAGACGGAACAACCATTTAAAGAATAATGAATATATGGTACCTTGTTCAGGAAACACATTTCTGTTTTAGGTTTTTCACCATGACGTCAAAAATCGGTAGTGACCACGAGTCAGCGAAGCACGTCAGCAGCTAGTGTGATTTAATGTGTACCTCAGTGCACTAAAGAGTAACTCAGATTAAGTTATAAACAGCCTAGAACGCCTGTTTTTCCATTGAGTTTCTGTCTACATATGTACATGTATAATATATGTGCAATTAGGACTAAAGACACATGATGATACATGAACCAAAACCCCAAACTCAATTCTAATCTAATTCTAAAGGCAGTTGTTGTATTTTGTAAATAAATCTGTTAAAATATGCCACGATATGATGCAAATTCAAAATTTACAGTGAGAGATGTCTTGTCAAGCTTGATTTTAGGGACGTTTATACAACTTTTGAAAACTGGACCAATACGTTAAAAACTAGTATCACTTTCCCGAAGGTATTTTTGTGGTATTGATGTGTGGAAACTGGGTCACTTCCTTGTTTGCTTTGAGCTAAACATTGCTACTACACTGGTAACACATAACCCCAAATACAAATACAAGTCTCGTTTTTCAGAAAAGATTACGTTTAAAGATTACAGCTTCATTTACGAGCACCTTTAACTGAAATCAGGAAAAAGGTATATATATATATATATATATATATATATATATATACTATGATATCACACTGTGGCGCAAAGATATGAAGTTTATCTTCGAGTGGTGAGTGTATATATTACGGGTGAGCATAGCGAAGATAAACTTCATATCTTCGTGCCATTGTGTAATGTTCTTTATATTATATAGACACATCCACAAAAAACCCCGCAAGCTAATCAAAAGAATTTTAATTTTGAACCGGTTCGCCATTTTGACAACACGTGTCTGTCCAGTCAGTGGGAAAACACTGGGAGTGACGCCATCGGAGTGAAATATCAGGAAGTATTATACATACAGGACACTTTTTTGATGGGATAAAAACATCTGTTCTATTCCCTTCTAGCGGGTTTCATTCATTTGGTTTGGCAGCATGCAATATTGTTAGCATATCGCTTATCCTGCGTGTATGGAGAATGAGCATTGAATATGGTTTACGATATTGCATGGTTGTCAAGACAACATGACATCACACGTCGGAGACGTAAAACTTCCGCGCTAGCGAGTGACAATTTGTAAACAAACATGGCTGCCAGGTTTGCTTCGTTACATACGGAAGATTTTGAGAGAATTTTGAAAGAGAAAGATGCACTGAACCCCCAAAAGAAATGTGTGTGGATAATAATAATAATATTAGCTGGCTTTTTCGTGGTATATCAGATATATTCTATTCAGCTACTCGTCTTCGACTTGTTCAATATCATGCTAGATGAATGGAATATATTTGATATACCACGAAAAAAAGCCAGCCATTATTATTTAAATATGTCACTCAGATCTGCGATGTATTTCGTCTGAAAAATGTGAGTTTTTTCAACACAAGAAGGTAAACTTCATATCTCCAAGCCAACGTGTGATTTTCTTTTTATTATAGCGACACATTCACAAACAAAAAGTGCCCAAATTTATCAAAACAATTCATTGGTTTCCTCACAAGTGACATATTACACTTACGCTTACAGTAATGCTTTTATGGCTGAGGACTTCAGTTGACTTGCTAACTTTAGGACTGCAGTTGTCATGAACAGTTTTGCACTCAAGTTTCCATCAGTGAAGAGTTATAACATCAACGAAACTGACTTCATGTTAAAACTGTTAAAAATGTTATAATCATGTTATCCGTTATCACCCAAATGAGGATGGGTTCCCTTTTGAGTCTGGTTCCTCTCGAGGTTTCTTCCTCATGTCGTCTGAGGGAGTTTTTCCTTGCCACCGTCGCCACAGGCTTATCATTGGGGATAGATTAGGGATAAAATTAGCCCATGTTTAAAGTCATTAAAATTCTGTCAAGCTGCTTTGCGACAATGTCTATTGTTAAAAGCGCTATACAAATAAACTTGACATGACTTGACTTGACGTATAGGGATTTATGTCATGGTTTTGGTTCTTCATGTCCCGGATATAGCATATACAAAAAATATGAGTGGTGCATTTCTCAGTAAAACACTCATGTCTTTTGTGTGTGTGTGTATATACTGTGTGTATATTTTATATATATATATATATATATATATATATATATATATATATATATATATACATATATACACACACACACACGCACACAGTTGTGGTCAGAAGTTTACATACAGTGGCATGAATGTCATCTTGGATATGAATGTCATGGCAATATTTGGGCTTTCAGTCATTTCTTTGAACTGTTCTTTTTCTGTGACAGAATGTACAGCATACATCTTTCATGAAAAAAAAACACTAGAATTTGGTGCACAAGTTTTAATTTTCTTTGGGTTTTCTGAAAACAACACAGGGTCAAAAATATACAAACAGCACACCTAATATTTGGGTAAAATGTCTCTTCGCAAGATTCACCTTGACCAAACATTTTTGTTGACTATGAACAAGCTTCTGTCAGAATTCTGGTTGGATATTTCACAACTCTTCATGGTAGAATTGGTAGAGTTCAATTAAATTTTTTTTTCTTGCCATGGACTTGACTCATAAGCACGGTCCATATATTTTCAATAGGGTTGAAGTCAGGACTTGTTTTAAGCTTAATGTTAGCCTGCTTTATCCTCCGCAACCAGCTCTGATGCGTGTTTGGGTTCATTGTCCTGTTGTAACTCACAAGTCCCAAGTTGTGTTCAGGTTTCTGATGGTTTCTCATCTCATTATCTCTAGCCGCTTTATCCTTCTACAGGGTTGCAGGCAAGCTGGAGCCTATCCCAGCTGACTACAGGTGAAAGGCGGGGTACACCCTGGACAAGTTGCCAGGACATCACAGGGCTGACACATAGACACAGACAACCATTCACACTCACATTCACACCTACGCTCAATTTAGAGTCACCAGTTAACCTAACCTGCATGTCTTTGGACTGTGGGGGAAACCGGAGCACCCGGAGGAAACCCACGCGGACACGGGGAGAACATGCAAACTCCTCACAGAAAGGCCCTCGCCGGCCACGGGGCTCGAACCCGGACCTTCTTGCTGTGAGGCGACAGCGCTAACCACTACACCACCATGCCACCCGTTTCGAATGGTTTATGCTGAAGAATTCTGAGGTAGTCCTCCTTCTTCATTATTCTATCCACTTTGTGCAATGAACCAGTTCCACTGGCAGCAAAACAACCCCAGAGCATGATAATCCTATCACCACCACCAGCTGGTACAGTGTCCCTCTGTACATGGTGGTCATTGTAGCCAAACAACTCAATCTTTGTCTCATCTGACCATACAGCTATCCTCCAGAAGGCTTTTTCTTTGTCCATGTGGTCAGCTTCAAACTTTAGTTAAGCTTGAAGGTATCAATTTTGGAGCAGGGGATTATTTCTTGGATAGCAGCCTCTTAGTCCATGGTGATCTGAACTGTAGACAGTGATCCATCAGCTTCCAGTTCATGGCAGGGCTGTGCCATGGTGGTTCCCAGGTTGTTCCTGACCATCCAATCCGATTTCCTTTCAGCTGAGGGTGACAGTTTGGGTTTTCTTGAAGCAAAGTGGCTTGGCAAAGTGACTACGCCTTACAATAACTTGGATACAATTGTTTGAACTGATCTTGGAATTCGCAGTTGTTTAGAAATGGCTACAAGAGACATTCCGGAGTTGTGTATATCTGCAATCCTCTTTCTCAGATCTGCACTGAGCTCCTTGGACTTTCCCATTTTACTGTGTTGGTCAATCCAATGAGTGCTGTAAACAAACCCTTTTTATGAAGGCACAGAGAAGGTACCAGCTGTAGTCAATCATGATCACGAACAGGAAGTTAAGAGACCTCGGCCTTGGCAAGATAAGAGACATTTTGGAAGTTTCAGCACCTCTGTTAATAATTTTAAGTGAGTGTATGTAAATTTTTGACCCTGTGTTGATTTCAGAAAACCCAAAGAAAATTAAAACTTGGGCACCAAATTATAGTTAGTTTTTTTTTTAGTTAAAGATGTATGCTGTACATTCTGCCACAGAAAAAGAACAGTTCAAAGAAATGACTGAAAGCCCAAATATTGCACATTCATATCCAAGATGACATTCATGGCACTGTATGTAAACTTCTGACCACAACTGTATACAGTGTGTGTATGAGAGTGAGTGTTTTTTGCAAACATTTATTGACAGTGTTCTACAACTGCCTTTAGACCCTCATTATCAGTGAGTTTAGTGTAAACAGGTTTTGTGTTCTTTTCCTAAAACAGAGAAACATATCAATTTTATGGTCCATATTATTCGGCCATACAATACAGATGCAGTTAATTGGAAAAATGATAGAGTACTCCTTTAAGGTTGAATGCAGAGACTCATGTTGGACCAAAAGGCTAACAGGAAAAGATGTTTGAAATCTGTTTCTCTGTGAACAGGAAGTGGTAGCTCAGCAGTTAACATTGCCAGGACATGCTGTCACTGTTGGACCCTTGAGCAAGCCCCTTAACTCTCAGCTGCTTGGCTCCGGGCTTGGATTAAATTGGGCTTGACTTGTAAAGTCTCTCTGGATAGAAGTGTAAAGAAAATGTGTGGTAATGAACCTGAATTAACTTTCAGGTATAATATAATATTCTTATTTATGTCACGGCAATGTCGAATTCTCAAATCTGGGTGTTTTCTACAATTTTCTATCACATAAACATTGACTTAAAGTAGTGTCAGCTGCAGTTCACATAAAATACTGCATTATGTGCTGGTTCTAATAGTTTTATCTTTTCTATACCACTTGTTATTTGCTTTTTTCTTGAAAAATAATTGAACTAATTAAATGTAACTGTACTGTAAACATTTAATTAGTTCAATTATTTTTCAAGAAAAAAGCAAATAACAAGTGGTATAGAAACGATAAAACTATTAGAACCAGCACATAAAACAAAATAACATAATTTTAGCCCATTCCTCCATACAGAACAACTTCAACTCTGGGATGTTGGTGGGTTTCCTCACATGAACTGCTTGCTTCAGGTCCTTCCACAACATTTCGATTGGATTAAGGTCAGAACTTTGACTTGGCCATTCCAAAACATTAACTTTATTCTTCTTTAACCATTCTTTGGTAGAACTACTTGTGTGCTTAGGGTCGTTGTCTTGCTGCATGACCCACCTTCTCTTGAGATTCAGTTCATGGACAGATGTCCTGACATTTTCCTTTAGAATTCGCTGGTATAACTCAGAATTCATTGTTCCACCAATGATGGCAAGCCATCCTGGTCCAGATGCAGCAAAACAGGCCCAAACCATAATACTACCACCACCATGTTTCACAGATGGGATAAGGTTCTTATGCTGGAATGCAGCGTTTTCCTTTCTCCAAACATAACGCTTCTCATTTAAACCAAAAAGTTCTATTTTGGTCTCATCTGTCCACAGAACAGTTTTCCAATAGCCTTCTGGTTTGTCCAAATGATCTTTAGCAAACTGCAGACGAGCAGCAATGTTCTTTTTGGAGAGCAGTGGCTTTCTCCTTGCAACCCTGCCATGCACACCATTGTTGTTCAGTGTTCTCCTGATGGTGGACTCGTGAACATTAAGATTAGCCAATGTGAGAGAGGCCTTCAGTTGCTTAGAAGTTACCCTGGGGTCCTTTGTGACCTCGCTGACTATTATACGCCTTGCTCTTGGAGTGATCTTTGTTGGTCGACCACTCCTGGGGAGGGGAACAATGGTCTTGAATTTCCTCCATTTGTACACAATCTGTCTGACTGTGGATTGGTGGAGTCCAAACTCTTTAGAGATGGTTTTGTAACCTTTTCCAGCCTGATGAGCATCAACAACGCTTTTTCTGAGGTCCTCAGAAATCTCCTTTGTTCGTGCCATGATACACTTCCACAAACATGTGTTGTGAAGATCAGACTTTGATAGATCCCTGTTCTTTAAATAAAACTCACACTCACACCTGATTGTCATCCCATTGATTGAAAACACCTGACTCTAATTTCACCTTCAAATTAACTGCTAATCCTAGAGGTTCACATACTTTTGCCACTCACAGATGTGTAATATTAGATCATTTTCCTCAATAAATAAATGACCAAGTATAGTATTTTTGTCTCATTTGTTTAACTGGGTTCTCTTTATCTACTTTTAGGACTTGTGTGAAAATCTGATGTTTTAGGTCATATTTATGCAGAAATATAGAAAATTCTAAAGGGTTCACAAACTTTCAAGCACCACTATAAACTGAGGGACCCATTTAAGAGAAGAGCTTGGATCATTCTTGAATTGTAAACACAAGAAAGATGCCTCTGATTCTTTCCTGTTGAATGAGGATGAAGGTTGTGGTCAGAAGATTATTAAGTCACTCAAAGAATTGACTGGGAGGACGTGTAAATATATAAGTGTTCTCATTTATCTTTAAATATTACGTATTGGTAGCAGAATATAGGAAAAGTATTTGCACTAGTGTTGATGGTATGTAACTTATGCAATGCAAAACAAAGCATTAAGCCATTATCTGACCTAATGACCTCCACAAAATGGCCACATTTTGGATATACCATTATGGATGCACCACCATGTCTGACATTGCAGTTGAATAAACATTGGGTTTTGTAAATTTTGTGTCAAATTTTTTATTTCTTTAGTAAGTAGCCATGTAATATACAGATAATGTACAGCAATCCTGACCGGTATAAATATAGAGGTGATTATAGAAAATCACGTGCATTGATTGGTCGAGAAATTTGGACTATTTCTCGATAATCACCTTGAGCGACTTGGCAAACTGGCGGCCGATCGCTTCGTCACCGTAAGTGAGGAAGAATTACAAATGATGAAAGAAAATGCTGTTCCGAAAAGCACTAAACATGCTATGAAGTTTCATCTAAAACTATTCAAAGGTAAGATGGAACTGTGATTTATTTTATCCGTTTCAAAACAAACTGAGTCGGCACAGATAAATGACACAAGTCTGCGCCACACCTTAATTACATGTGCATGCCGCTTTTCAAGTTTGAAATAAAGTATTTTTAATATGATTTTTAAAAAAATCACCGGTGTATTTACACTAAAACAATTATCCACCTCAGGCTCAGTCAATGTTGTGAATTATTATACATACAGCACACTTTTTCGATGGAATAAAAGCATGTATTCTATTCCCTTCTAGTGGGTTTATTGATGGCATGCAATATTGTCATCATATTGCTTATCCTCCATGTATTACGCCACTCTATCCAATGGAGAATGAGCGTGCAATATTGTTATAATATTGCACATTGTCAAGACAACATGATGTCACACGTCGGAGCTCATGTGAAGATCCAATGACCAAACTTTTCTGCTGCGCATGCACACAATCATTTCTTTGTCAGCCAGGAAAGAGAGAAGACGAGGCTAATTCAGTGCTAGGTTTAAGCACTAAATAAATAAACTGGAAACTGAAGATGCTCTGAACATCTGAAAGGCTACCAAAACTTTATTATAGATTCTTCATGCATATTTACAAGAGAAAAACATACCAACGGACATCGAAAAACTGGAAAAGAGACACGTCGGAGATGTAAAACTTCTGTGCTAGCGAGTGACAGTTTGTCAACAAACATGGCTGTGAGGTTTGCTTTGTTAA
Source organism: Neoarius graeffei (assembly GCF_027579695.1). Taxonomy (NCBI): domain Eukaryota; kingdom Metazoa; phylum Chordata; class Actinopteri; order Siluriformes; family Ariidae; genus Neoarius; species Neoarius graeffei. The sequence continues at coordinate 99,274,505 of NC_083570.1, forward strand.
AAGTGGAAGATTTTGAGAGAATTTTGGCTGCCAGGTCGCTCCGTCGTGTGGAGTTGTCGATGTTGATTTTAAAAGTAACTAAGTAAATTACACACGGAAAATAATAATAATATTTGGCTTGACTGTGCCAGCATTAGCCTGCACTAGTATTGGCCTGCGCTAACACTACGCCGGCTAGAAGGCAACTGGACTGCTGAGCTAACAGCACCAAGTTGCGAGTAAGCTCACGTTGGCCTTTGCTAACACTGCTGCTGAATGCTACGCTGGCCAGAAAGGAACTGGACTGCCGCACTAACAGCACCAAGTCGCAGGTAAGCTTGTTTTGGCCTTCAAGAATGCTGATATGAAGAGAGTGCGTATGTATAATAATATTAATAATAATAATAATATTGGCTGCCTTTTTTTTCATGGTCTATCAGATATATTTCATTCATCTCATCTTTGACTCATTCAATATCATGCTAACTGAATGGAATATATCTGATATACCACTCAACACCAGCCAATATTATTATTATTATTATTATTATTATTATTATTATTATTATACATACAGGGCACTTTTTCGATGGAATAAAAACGTGTTCTATTCCCTTCTAGCGGCTTTCATTCATTTGGTTTGATAGCATGCAATATTGTTAGCATATCGCTTATCCTACGTGTATTACGTCACTCTACCCAATGGAGAACAAGCGTTGAATATGGTTTATGATATTGCATGGTTGTCGAGACAACATGACGTCACACGTCGGAGACGTAAAACTTCCGCGCTAGGGAGTGACTGTGATAATTTGTAAACAAACATGGCCACCAGGTTTGCTTCGTTAAATACAGAAGGAATATTTTCAGAGAATTTTGAAAGAGAAAGACGCGTTGAACACCCAAAAGGAATGTGCATATATTATAATAATAATATTGGCTGGCGTTTTCATGGTATATCAGATATATTCCATTCAGCTACTCATCTTCGACTTGTTCAATATCATGCTAGCTGAATGGAATATATCTGATATACCACTCAATGCCAGACAATATTATTTAAATGATCACCTGGACTTTATTATTCACCAATATTCACTTCACCTTCAGCAAATAATTGTTTATTAATAACCAGCTTGTTGTACTTATAACTATCCCTTTCATATCATATAACGCAGTAGCAGTAACTCTGCTTCATGACGGTTGCCTTGCACCACCTTGTCTTTGATTATTATAACACATCAGCATAATATCTGGCATATAATAACCTACTGTGCAAAGGTCTCAGGTGTATTTTTTTTTAGTACAAACTTTGTCTTAGATTTTTATTTTATGAATTCTACATGATCATCTCATCTCATCATCTCGAGCCGCTTTATCCTGTTCTACAGGGTTGCAGGCAAGCTGGAGCCTATCCCAGCTGACTACGGGCGAAAGGCGGGGTACACCCTGGACAAGTCGCCAGGTCATCACAGGGCTGACACATAGACACAGACAACCATTCACACTCACATCTACGGTCAATTTAGAGTCACCAGTTAACCTAACCTGCATGTCTTTGGACTGTGGGGGAAACCGGAGCACCCGGAGGAAACCCACGCGGACACGGGGAGAACATGCAAACTCCACACAGAAAGGCCCTCGCCGGCCACGGGGCTCGAACCCGGACCTTCTTGCTGTGAGGCGACAGCGCTAACCACTACACCACCGTGCTGCCCATGATCAAGTCAGTGCAAAAAAATATTATAAATTGACAAACATTAGTTTTCCAGCCCAATATTAAATGTTAAAGAAAAATCTTTGCTGTCAAGAAAGCAGCATATTACATAAGAGACACTTTTCAGACAGAAAAACATAATGGAGGCTGCTGGGATTTGCTGCAATATAAGAAGCAAAAAAGTCTCCAGAAAATCTGTGACTGCTTCTTTAAGATCCTCAGTAAAACGTACAGCTCATTTCCTTATAAAACTACACTAATTATACCTGAGACTACTATCTTATAGGGACTTTGTTTCATTCATTAGGCTCTTTATAGTGTCTTTTTTTAATGTAGAAATGTTTAATTTCATTATTTTCAAAGACATCTTTGCTCTCCAGCATTTCTTTGCACGTAACTTCTAAGACTTCTGTACAGTCCTGTATATCTAACCTCGAACAAGTTGGACACGTTTTTAAATTATCCCCAAAATTGAAAAATAATTTTTATGAAAAGAGCACAATGCACTTTATAGTATTCTTTTTTAAATAGACTTTAGGTTTTTTAAATACAAACTTTATGACATAAATATTACACTGTCAGAAATAGGGGTACAGTAGGAGTCCATTTCTGTCCCCCAAGGTACAATCTACAGTAATGTACCACCTCGGGTTCATTTGAGGACCTTGAGGTATTTGTACCTTTTTAGGGCCAGAAAGGTACATAAGGTACATACAGTCCCTGGCCACTTTATTAGGAATACCCATCCACCTGCTGTTTGATGCAGTTCTCTAATCAGCCGATCCCTTGACAGCAGCACAATGCATCAAATCATACAGATATAAATCAAGAGCTTCAGTTAAAGGTAGACTGCCTTTCAGTTTTTTCACGTTGAGGTCATAAAAAAAATTTTCCCCGACATCCAATTATTTTTGTTTAGTGGACCGAAAGCTACTGAATTCGAATCACAGACTTCCAATTTTATTACTTTTTTAAAAATAGAACAATTAATGAATTTACAGCCACATGGCCCTAAATTCTCTGCTATTTTTTCCTGATTCACCATGACCCAATACAAGATACTACGTCGTGCATGACGTGGTGGGCTTTCCCCGTTTGCACAAGGCATTGTGGGATACAAATTTGAACCGGGAGAGAAAAATGGAGGACATGAGTGTACGAATGAAATGTGAAAGACCGACTACAGTAACGGAAAGCGAGAAGAAAAGACGTTATATTATATACGAAGGAAAGGAAACGCAGGAGCAAACCAGAGGTGGACAAAGTACCCAACTTCATTACTTAAGTCAAAGTACAGATCCCACTGGTCAAATGTTACTCCGATACAAGTGAAAGTTGTCCAGTCAAATTTTTACTTAAGTTAAAGTCCTGAAGTACTTGCTTTTAAAAATACTTAAGTATTAAAAGTACATTTTCTGTCAACGCATCATTGTATTATTGCCACTACGCTTACAATACCTCATGCCCTGTGATATAATAATGTACCTATAGTCAAAACTTTGAATAACAAAGTCAAACCTAAGCAAATTAGCACATGTACATCCACATTTACTGTTAATAATGATATTTTATTGATTATTGTTATATAGTTAATATAAATGGTTTCTATTATTATTCAGGTGCTCATCAAACTTTATATATAGCGTCACTGTGTATTAGCTTAGCCTAACCTGCATGTCTTTGCCGGAAACCCACACAGACATGGGGAGAACATACAAACTCCACACAGAAAGGCCCTTCTTGCTGTGAGGTGACAGCGCTAACCATGACACCAGGTGACAGTGCCACTCCTGTGATATAATAACACACCTATTTTATTTTCTAAGAGTGTCATGATGATGCCTTTGGGGGAAACCGGAGCGCCCGAAGGAAACCAATGTGGACACGGGGAGAACATACAATCTCCACACAGAAAGGCCCTTGTTGGGCACTGGGCTCGAACCCGGAACCTTCTTGCTGTGAGGTGACAGTGCTAACCGTTACACTAGGTGACAGTGCCGCCCCGTGATATAATAATGTACCTCTAGTCAAAACTTTGAATAACAAAGTCAAACCTAAGCAAATTAGCACATGTACATCCACATTTACTGTTAATAATGATATTTTATTGATTATTGTTATATAGTTAATATAAATGGTTTCTATTATTATTCAGGTGCTCATCAAACTTTATATATAGTGTCACTGTGTATTAGCTTAGCCTAACCTGCATGTCTTTGGTGGAAACCCACACAGACAGGGGGAGAACGTACAAACTCCACACAGAAAGGCCCTTGTCAGGCACTGGGCTCGAACCCAGAACCTTCTTGCTGTGAGGTGACAGCGCTAACCATGACACCAGGTGACAGTGCCGCCCCTGTGATATAATAATGCACCTATTTTATTTTCTGATGCCTTTGGGGGAAACCGGAGCACCTGGAGGAAAGTCATGTGGACATGGGGAGAACATGCAAACTCCAGACAGAAAAGCCCTTGTTGGGCACTGGGCTCGAACCCGGAACCTTCTTGCTGTGAGGTGACAGTGCTAACCGTTACACTAGGTGACAGTGCCGCCCCGTGATATAATAATGTACCTCTAGTCAAAACTTTGAATAACAAAGTCAAACCTAAGCAAATTAGCACATGTACATCCACATTTACTGTTAATAATGATATTTTATTGATTATTGTTATATAGTTAATATAAATGGTTTCTATTATTATTCAGGTGCTCATCAAACTTTATATATAGCGTCACTGTGTATTAGCTTAGCCTAACCTGCATGTCTTTGGCGGAAACCCACACAGACACGGGGAGAACATACAAACTCCACACACAAAGGCCCTTGTCAGGCACTGGGCTCGAACCCAGAACCTTCTTGCTGTGAGGTGACAGCGCTAACCATGACACCAGGTGACAGTGCCGCCCCTGTGATATAATAACACACCTATTTTATTTTCTAAGAGTGTCATGATGATGCCTTTGGGGGAAACCGGAGCGCCCGAAGGAAACCCATGTGGACACGGGGAGAACATACAATCTCCACACAGAAAGGCCCTTGTTGGGCACTGGGCTTGAACCCAGAACCTTCTTGCTGTGAGGTGACAGTGCCACCCCGTGATGTAATAACGTACCTCTAGTCAAAACTTTGAATAACAAAGTCAAACCTAAGCAAATTAGCACATGTACATCCACATTTACTGTTAATAATGATATTTTATTGATTATTGTTATATAGTTAATATAAATGGTTTCTATTATTATTCAGGTGCTCATCAAACTTTATATATAGTGTCACTGTGTATTAGCTTAGCCTAACCTGCATGTCTTTGGTGGAAACCCATACAGACACGGGGAGAACATACAAACTCCACACACAAAGGCCCTTGTCGGCTTCTGGGCTCGAACCCAGAACCTTCTTGCTGTGAGGTGACAGCGCTAACCATGACACCAGGTGACAGTGCGGCCCCTGTGATATAATAATGCACCTATTTTATTTTCTGATGCCTTTGGGGGAAACCGGAGCACCTGGAGGAAACCCATGTGGACACGGGGAGAACATACAATCTCCACACAGAAAGGCCCTTGTCAGGCACTGGGCTTGAACCCAGAACCTTCTTGCTGTGAGGTGACAGTGCTAACCATTACACTAGGTGACAGTGCCGCCCCGTGATATAATAACGTACCTCTAGTCAAAACTTTGAATAACAAAGTCAAACCTAAGCAAATTAGCACATGTACATCCACATTTACTGTTAATAATGATATTTTATTGATTATTGTTATATAGTTAATATAAATGGTTTCTATTATTATTCAGGTGCTCATCAAACTTTATATATAGCGTCACTGTGTATTAGCTTAGCCTAACCTGCGTGTCTTTGGCAGAAACCCACACAGACACGGGGAGAACATACAAACTCCACACAGAAAGGCCCTTGTCAGGCACTGGGCTCGAACCCAGAACCTTCTTGCTGTGAGGTGACAGCGCTAACCATGACACCAGGTGACAGTGCGGCCCCTGTGATATAATAACACACCTATTTTATTTTCTAAGAGTGTCATGATGATGCCTTTGGGGGAAACCGGAGCGCCCGAAGGAAACCCATGTGGACACGGGGAGAACATACAATCTCCACACAGAAAGGCCCTTGTCGGGCACTGGGCTTGAACCCAGAACCTTCTTGCTGTGAGGTGACAGTGCCACCCCGTGATGTAATAATGTACCTCTAGTCAAAACTTTGAATAACAAAGTCAAACCTAAGCAAATTAGCACATGTACATCCACATTTACTGTTAATAATGATATTTTATTGATTATTGTTATATAGTTAATATAAATGGTTTCTATTATTATTCAGGTGCTCATCAAACTTTATATATAGCATCACTGTGTATTAGCTTAGCCTAACCTGCATGTCTTTGGTGGAAACCCACACAGACAGGGGGAGAACGTACAAACTCCACACAGAAAGGCCCTTGTCAGGCACTGGGCTCGAACCCAGAACCTTCTTGCTGTGAGGTGACAGCGCTAACCATGACACCAGGTGACAGTGCGGCCCCTGTGATATAATAACACACCTATTTTATTTTCTGATGCCTTTGGGGGAAACCCATGTGGACACGAGGAGAACATGCAAACTCCAGACAGAAAAGCCCTTGTTGGGCACTGGGCTCGAACCCGGAACCTTCTTGCTGTGAGGTGACAGTGCTAACCATTACACTAGGTGACAGTGCCGCCCCGTGATATAATAACGTACCTCTAGTCAAAACTTTGAATAACAAAGTCAAACCTAAGCAAATTAGCACATGTACATCCACATTTACTGTTAATAATGATATTTTATTGATTATTGTTATATAGTTAATATAAATGGTTTCTATTATTATTCAGGTGCTCATCAAACTTTATATATAGCGTCACTGTGTATTAGCTTAGCCTAACCTGCATGTCTTTGGTGGAAACCCACACAGACAGGGGGAGAACGTACAAACTCCACACAGAAAGGCCCTTGACAGGCACTGGGCTCGAACCCAGAACCTTCTTGCTGTGAGGTGACAGCGCTAACCATGACACCAGGTGACAGTGCGGCCCCTGTGATATAATAATGCACCTATTTTATTTTCTGATGCCTTTGGGGGAAACCCATGTGGACACGAGGAGAACATGCAAACTCCAGACACAAAAGCCCTTGTTGGGCACTGGGCTCGAACCCGGAACCTTCTTGCTGTGAGGTGACAGTGCTAACCATTACACTAGGTGACAGTGCCGCCCCGTGATATAATAACGTACCTCTAGTCAAAACTTTGAATAACAAAGTCAAACCTAAGCAAATTAGCACATGTACATCCACATTTACTGTTAATAATGATATTTTATTGATTATTGTTATATAGTTAATATAAATGGTTTCTATTATTATTCAGGTGCTCATCAAACTTTATATATAGCGTCACTGTGTATTAGCTTAGCCTAACCTGCATGTCTTTGGCGGAAACCCACACAGACACGGGGAGAACGTACAAACTCCACACAGAAAGGCCCTTGTCGGCTTCTGGGCTCGAACCCAGAACCTTCTTGCTGTGACGTGACAGCGCTAACCGTAGGTGACAGTGCCGCCCCTGTGATATAATAATGCACCTATTTTATTTTCTGATGCCTTTGGGGGAAACCGGAGCACCTGGAGGAAACCCATGTGGACACGGGGAGAACATGCAAACTCCAGACAGAAAAGCCCTTGTTGGGCACTGGACTCGAACCCAGAACCTTCTTGCTGTGAGGTGACAGTGCTAACCATTACACTAGGTGACAGTGCCGCCCCGTGATATAATAACGTACCTCTAGTCAAAACTTTGAATAACAAAGTCAAACCTAACCAAAATAGCACATGTACATCCACATTTACTGTTAATAATGATATTTTATTGATTATTGTTATATAGTTAATATAAATGGTTTCTATTATTATTCAGGTGCTCATCAAACTTTATATATAGCGTCACTGTGTATTAGCTTAGCCTAACCTGCGTGTCTTTGGCGGAAACCCACACAGACAGGGGGAGAACGTACAAACTCCACACACAAAGGCCCTTGTCAGGCACTGGGCTCGAACCCAGAACCTTCTTGCTGTGAGGTGACAGCGCTAACCACGACACCAGGTGACAGTGCCGCCCCGTGATATAATAATGTACCTCTAGTCAAAACTTTGAATAACAAAGTCAAACCTAAGCAAATTAGCACATGTACATCCACATTTACTGTTAATAATGATATTTTATTGATTATTGTTATATAGTTAATATAAATGGTTTCTATTATTATTCAGGTGCTCATCAAACTTTATATATAGTGTCACTGTGTATTAGCTTAGCCTAACCTGCATGTCTTTGGTGGAAACCCACACAGACACGGGGAGAACGTACAAACTCCACACAGAAAGGCCCTTGTCAGGCACTGGGCTCGAACCCAGAACCTTCTTGCTGTGAGGTGACAGCGCTAACCATGACACCAGGTGACAGTGCGGCCCCTGTGATATAATAATGCACCTATTTTATTTTCTGATGCCTTTGGGGGAAACCGGAGCACCTGGAGGAAACCCATGTGGACACGGGGAGAACATACAAACTCCAGACAGAAAAGCCCTTGTCGGGCACTGGGCTCGAACCCAGAACCTTTTTGCTGTGAGGTGACAGTGCCGCCCCTGTGATATAATAATGCACCTTTTTTATTTTCTAAGAGTGTCATGATGATGATGATGATGAAAACTTGAACTAGTTTGGATGTTTTGCAATTATGGAGTGGGAGAGGGGGGAAAAGAAAAAGGAAAAAAAAAAGTAATCATGCATCACATTCTTTCTTTTCTTTTCTTTCTTTCTTTTGGTTGCCAAAGCCTCCTCAGTGCGGCCAGGGTGGATCGATGCTCATTGATCGTCCCTGACGAGCTGCTCCACTTTCCAGCCAATGTCCGCCCGCCTGCCGCTGGGGAAGGAGCCCGAAACGGAGGGGAAAATTTTCTGCCGCCCTGGCGGTGTCGCTTCCCCGCGCTTCGGTTGGCCGCCTGCCAAACGCACAGGACGCTCGCAAGAGGTGGAGTGGACCAGAGTGGCCGCCGGATAGAGCGCCGGAGGAACGGAACGGAACGGAGCGGAGCGGAGCGGAGAGGAGCGGGAACGCAGAGACGCGCAAGGGTCTGCAAGGACCTTTACCACAAACCATACCGAACCGAACCCGACACGACCCGGTGCGGCACGAGACCCGGACCTGACCACACTCAATGCACAAAGAAACCCAGAGGCTGAAGGGGCTGTCGGGTAACGAGCATCTCATTTTAATTTCATTCCAATCATTATCATAATTAATGTCCATGAATAAGTGTCTGATAATTAATATTCAGATTAATAATAAAACAACAACAACAACCAAAAACCATGTCATGTGTTAGGCTGTGGATGTTACATTACACGATCACATGGTTTTCTTTCCACACACACACACACACACACACACACACACACACACACACTTTGATTTAATATTCATCATACAGATGTTAATATAAATACACCATGCATATACAATAATGGCTATAGGCTATTATTCTATCATTTCACATCTGCCTTGACATCTGTTTTGTTCTGTTCTGTCCATCAAACGTCACACTGATTAATCTGAAATCATTAGATTAATATCATCATCATCATCATCATCATCATCATAGTAGTATAGTATAATGCATCTGATTTGCCTTTCTCAATCTTTGTCAATCAGGAACTCGGGTCTAACACACACACACACACACACACACACACACACACACACACACACACACGATTTAATATTCATCATACAGATGTTAATATAAATACACCATACATATACAATAACGGCTATAGGCTATTATTCCATCATTTCACATCTGCCTTGACATCTGTTTTGTTCTGTTCTGTCCATCAAACGTCAGATCGATTAATCTGAAATCACTAGATTAATATCATCATCATCATCATCATCATCATAGTAGTATAGTATAATGCATCTGATTTGCCTTTCTCAATGTGTCTAACACACACACACACACACACACACACACACACACACACACACACACACACACACACACACACACACAATTGATTTAACATTCATCATACAGATGTTAATATAAATACACCATACATATACAATAACGGCTATAAGCTATTATTCCATCATTTCACATCTGCCTTGACATCTGTTTTGTTCTGTTCTGTCCATCAAACGTCACACTGATTAATCTGAAATCATTAGATTAATATCATCATCATAGTAGTATAGTATAATGCATCTGATTTACCTTTCTCAATGTGTCTAACACACACACACACACACACACACACACACACACACACACACACACACACACACACCTCTCCTTCCTTCCTGGTTGAATGTTGTTATAATATTATTAGAATATTATTATAAGATGCAGGTCAAAGTTCCTGGAAAGCATGAATGTGCAAAAGGAAAAAAAAAAAGGAAAAAAAAGTTTGTGTCTTAAAGAGGCAGCCTATAAAAATCCATGTGGCTCATGTAGGGAGGAACAAAAAAATATCATCAGCCAACAGCCATCAAGAATAATGTCAACAATGGGCTGCGTCTAACCTATCCATGCTCTCTCTCTCTCTCTCTCTCTCTCTCTCTCTCTCTCTCTCTCCCATAACTATACTTCATTCATTAGGCTCCAGTGCGCGTGCATGCATATGCTACAGCAATGTAAAGTCGGCTCTTGGGCGCGTGCACGCGTTGTTATTATAAAGGATTATTATTATTATTATTATTATTATTATTATTATTAGTGCTGCTGTTGTTGTTGTGCGGGTTATTTTTCTTCTTCCTTTCCTCGGCGCGTCTCTCGCCGGGATGGAAAAAAGTCCACTTCGGTTTTTGCGTGAAGCTCCAAAAATCTATGAAATGTGTTTGCATGTTGCTCTCGGCGGAGCGGGGACGGGGGGGTGGGGGGGCGCGAGGCGACGACGGCTTGGAGGAGCCCACGCGCGCGCGTCCGTTCCGACCCAATCCTAGCACCGTTACCGTTTCCTCTCTCTCTCTCTCTCTCTCTCTCTGGCTTTCCTTAATACAGTAAACAAAGTGCGTGTGTGAGTGAGTGCGTGCGTGCGTGCGTGTGTGTGCGCGCGCGCGCATGTGTGCGTGTGTGTGTGTGAGAGAGTGTGAGTGTGTGTATGCGCGCGCGTCTCTCTCTCTCTCTCTCTCTCTCTCTCTCTCTCCTTCTCCTCTCTCTCTCTGTGTGTGTGTGCGCATTTGTTTGTTTGTTTGTTTGTTTGTTTCAATTTTTATTTTGACTTTTTTATCCTCTATTTTTCAAAAGCAAGCTCGGACCTTAATCTCAGGTGAGTGTTGAATGTTTTTTTGTTCCTGTCCTTACTTCATTCAGATGTTGTTGTTGTTGTTGTTGTTGTTTATAATTGTCGGGATAAATAATCCCAGGTTTGGTCGCGCGGACGGTGGAGTACGTGTCGGGTCACGAGCGCGGTGGTCGGTGCGAATGGGGGGGGGGGGGGGGGGACATCAAACTCAACATCAAAGACAACATCAAAGACATCAAACCTGGGGCTCGTGTGTTTGTGAATATACAGATATACTCTAGTATTTGAGAGAAGGAGGGATGGAAGGAAGGAAGGAAGGAAGGAAGGAGGGAGGGGAGGGGAGAGAGAGAGAGATCAGAGTTTGTCGAGGACTATTCAAAGTTACAATGACATCTTCTTCCGGAAGAGCGCGAGCTCGCGCAGGAGGAATAAACGGAAAGAATGTCGGTGAATTGAAACAGCTCTCTCTCTCTCTCTCTCTCTCTGTACGTGCTCGCACATACCGAACCGCTGTTGTTGTCTCCATGGACACACTGATCTCAGACCAGCTGCTCCAACAATAGAGATCATCATCATCATCATCATTATTGTTGTTGTTGTTATTGTTGTTTTCTTCTCCTGTACCATAATCCTAAATGACCGTGAGAAGAAGAAGAAGAGAAGAAGAAGAAGTGACCGACTGCAGTCAAACAAACAACTTCTCCACTACTAGCTATAATCAGACTAATCGGATTTGCATAAAGAGGAATTTTACATTCTGAGTGCTCATGTGTTTACAGAATAAAAAGAATAAGATAAAGATAAATCTACAAACAAACAAACAAGCAAACAAACAACACCCTGTTTACCCATCTGGCCAGTTTGGTAATGTCATGGAGGTGCACGCGCACGCGCTCAGAGTCATTATAACACTGTCATGTGTGTAAATGACTGAAGCCAGACGAGTTGGTGGGAAAACTTTTCGTCTTTCCTTTCAAGAAGGGACTGTGCATTCGTTCATTCATTCATTCATTCATTCATTTGAGCAGCTCATAGTGTAGAGTGTATACACAAGGCCAGGTTCTAATCTCTAATCTCTAATCTGTAATCTATGAGTCTGGGATGATCAGCTCGTGCGTGATTTATTCCTAGAGAACAGATTTATAATGCATATATGAGAGAGAGAGAGAGAGAGGGAGAGAGGGAGATTTGCCTTCAGGTTTGGGCTCATTGTTCGCACACGGTGACCGTCGCTCTATTGTCCCTCACTCGTGCAGGAGATCACCGTGACACCCCCCACACCACACCACCACCACCACCACCTCTCCCTCCATCCCCCCCTTCCTCCATCCCTCCATCATCACCACCATCGCAATACGCGTGTGGACGCGGTGCTTTGCTGTTTTTCTCCTCTCATGCGCGCAGCGCGCAGCGTCATCACGCAGTTTCTGTCTCCTCTCTTCCTGCACGTAAAACCTTCTCCCAGCCCTTACCTCACCTCCTGAACACCTGAAGGAACTTATCTGGGTGTCACATCACTCATTTATTATCCATCTGCACGCTCAATTCGCCCCGAGCTCGAGCCCTTTGTCCTGCCTGCTTCATCTACCTGTGTGTGTGTGTGTGTGTGTGTGTGTGTGTGTGTGAACACCTGACTCATACCATACCTGCCTCGTGCTCGCTCAGAACACGAGTTTAATCGGTGACAATGTATTTTTTTTTTTTAAAGGCAATACTTGTGATGTTTAATTTTATTTTTAATTCTAATCAACACACACACACACACAGAGTCAAGATATACGACTTCTAATGATCTGACTGAACATACTGTGCGTGTTTGTGAATAATGGCCTCGCGTGATCATGTTATCAGTGTCACGTGGATTTGTGGTTTATAGTTTATGTCTACCTTCCATCACCGTTAATTCACCAGGGCGCATGCATGCGTGCGTGAATAGCGCGTGCGCACGCGCTCTCTCTCTTGCGCCTGAGTGAGAACCGTGACGGTCTAATCTCTCCCTCTCTCTCTCTCTCTCTCTCTCCCTCTCTCTCTCCTACCTGCCTTAGCATTCTGTTAAGTCGCTTTTTTCACCCCTCACTGAGGTCGACATTGCATTCCCGTCATGCACCGGCTCTGTGTGTGTGTGTGTGTGTGTAGTGTAGGTTAAGAAGTTATAACCATATCCTATTTACCAGATTCATTTCCCCAGCCCCTGTCTCCTGCGCTGAACATGAAGATGGTACAATAGGATTAGAGCTACACATTTTATTATCTATTAAGCTGTTTTTATTTATTTGTTGCAAAATGTAAACAAACTCTGCTACTAACTTACTGCGTACTCATAGCATCCTGATCAATCTCGGACCTTCCAGATGTCTTTTTGATGTCTCTGGGGCGGCACGGTGGTGTAAGTGGTTAGCACGGTCACCTCACAGCAAGAAGATTCTGGGTTCGCAGCCGGCGGGGGCCTTTCTGGGCGGAGTTTGCTTGTTCTCCCCGTGTCTGCGTGGGTTTCCTCTGGGTGCTCCGGTTTCTCCCAAAGGCATGTGGTTAGGTTAATATGGGATGGCCTTGGGCTGAGGCGCCCTTGAACGATGCACCTAAAGCCAGTATCTCACTGGGCTGCGACAGCCTGCGACTAGTTGGAGACACAACAATTGCGATAAAATATGCGAATTTGCGACATTTTCCACTTGGAATCACACTGAATTGATATTCGCATATTTTACCGCAATTGTTGTGTCTCCAACTAGTCGCAGGCTGTCACAGCCCAGTGAGATACTGGCTCGCACTTCCTGTCTCAACTCGCACTTCCTGTCTCAAGGAAACTGACTTGAGAAGGGTTCGCGACAGCTTTGCGACATTAGCATGTTAGCATGGCTGCCCACTGCTCTGGGTATGTGTGTGCGCTCATTGCTCAAGTGTGTGTGCATGTGTGTGTTCACTGCTTCAGATGGGTTAAATGCAGAGAGGAATTTCACAAGTGTGTGATGAATAAAGTTGTTCTTTCTTTCTTTCTTTCTTTCTTTCTTTCTTTCTTTCTTTCTTTCTTTCTTTTGGAGTGTCCAAACACAACCTATGAGTCAACCTGACCCATTAAAAAAAAGTCAAAAGAGGAAGAAGGAAGGGCGCTGTGGTTGGATTTTAGCTCCTTTCAGACAAGTTTCGAACATGTTCGTCCAGACGAAAAAGCAAAAACGATTTGAAAACGCTCACGTAAAGTACGCCAGCGTTGGGACGTTGTCGTAGTATCTGATAAACTGTTACGTTAACCGCCTCAGGAATCCTATTAAGAGCGTGCTTATTGAGAATTATAGACGGCGGAAAGTGGAAATTCACTCTTTACAAACCCTGTGTCTGAAATCGCTCACTCTTTCACTACTCCCTACTCACTATATAGGGAATTACTATATAGAGGACTATAGAGTGAGCTCATTGGTAAAATGAAAAAAAAAAACGCTTTCGGACACTAATCCATCGCGCTGGTATTTACGTCATTACTGTCGCACAATTAAAACGTGCCAGATCAGTCGGCTGGTGGGTTTTCAAAATAATAAACACATGCATGTGTTTTTGTGATAAATCCATATTATACTGAGCGTATTTCCCACATTAATCAATACAAAGTACCTGCAGCTTTCAGTTCTTTTAAATCAAGGCTGAATCCTTTCTTCTTTGCTGCTGCCTTTTATTAAATCAAATTTGAGATTTTTAATTTGATTTCTTTCAGCGCGACCACAATGCATGATGGGATATATTGCTTTAGTTAGTGACCATCGTTGTACACTACTTTTCGTGATGCATTGTGGGATACTTTGAGTGCACTATATAGGGTGTAATAATGCTCACTAATGTTTCGGACAGCACTACAAAATGGCGTCCTCACTATATAGTGAGTAGGGAGCGATTTCGGACACAGGGAATGTCTACTACAGTGTCTGATTGGAAATGTGGTCCCGCCAGCTGCTAGTGTACCTGGGTCTTATCCAGAATTTGTATCAGTGGAGTGCTTGATTTTGGAGTGTTACAGTAAATATCGTATTGTGGTGCCTAATTACAGTAATTACAAAGGGTGTAATAATTGAACAATATTGGCTGGCATTGAGACGAGTTCAGTATCATGCTAGGGCCATCCTTAAAAAAAAATCCGTTTCCTGTCCACCGGGTGAGCAAAAAAATGTTCAGTCGGGAGGGGGGGATTTTTTTTTTTTAATATATATAGATGGATAAGAAATCGCAATGCTGTGTTTGCTTTTTCTTTCAGTACTTTTTTATTACAAAAGCAGACACATTTAATAAAATATGACGGTTTAATCAACTGAAACTTGTACAAAAACTTTAAGTTAGCATTTTAAATGCTGACTGCAACATTTGCAAAACTTTTACAAAGGTACTTAAAATGTCCGACACGCGGACTTTTTGTAGTTCTAAATCGAGCGTTAGGCCTAGTTCGGATGAAATTACACTATTAAAATGATCACTGAATGATTTGTTTTTCTGAATCTTTACTGTTTTGTTGTTCGCTAGAATACCATTTTGCGATTTCACACTTAAGCAAATGTTTGAAAACTCCGGATCTCCTTCCTTCATGGTGGCTGCCATTTTTTTGTGCTGCACGGCGCATGCGTAGAGCTGATTCGATTCTATATTCTGCGCGGAATGCGTAAATGTCAAGTTCGATTTTAGATTTATGAACCCGCAAAAAATATTGAAAAACCTGGGGGCATCATGGCTCAGGTGGATAAGGCGCCACACCATAAATCCGGGGACCTAGGTTCGATTCTGACCCGAGGTAATTTCCCGATCCCTCCCCGTCTCTCTCTCTCCTGCTCATTTCCTGTCTCTACACTGTCCTATCCAACAAAGGTGGAAAAAGCTTAAAAAAAAAAAAATGTCAAAAAACTGGCGTTAAAAAAAAATTTCAACTGCACAAACGGCATTCACCTGGCCGGTGGACCGGAAACAGAGCACTTTTTAATAATGGCCTAGGTGAATGGAATATATCTGATATACCATGAAAACACCAGCCAATATTATTATTATTATTATTATACATACACACACATTCCTTTTGGGTGTTCAACGCGTCTTTTTCTTTCAGAATTCTCTCAAAATCTTTCGTATTTAACGAAGCAAACCTGGCAACCATGTTTGTTTACAAATTGTCCCAGTCGCTCACTCGCTAGCGGGGAAGTTTTACATCTCCGTTGTGTCACTTTTCCAGCTTTTCAATGTCCGTTGGTATGTTTTTCTCTTGTAAATATGCGTGAAGGACATCTAATGAAGTTTTTTTAGTCTTTCGAGTGTTCAACGCGTCTTTCTCTTTCCCGGCGAACAAAGAAATGCTTCTGTGCATGCACAGCAGAAAACTCTCATTGAATATTTTCATCAGCTCCGACGTGCGACGTCATGTTGTCTTGACAACCACGCATTATCGTAAACCATATTCAACGCTCATTCTCCATCGGGTAGAGTGACGTAATACACGTAGGATAAACGATATGCTAACAATATTGCATGCTATCAAACTAAATTAATGAAAACTGCTAAAAGGGGAATAGAACACATTTTTATTCCATGCAAAAAGTGTCCTCTATGTATCATAAAAAATATATGAAGATAGTGTGCAAAGAAGTTATCAAAAATGAAATTACAAACCACAAAGTAAGAACCTGGTCAGCAGCTGTGATAAATGGTGTCCTTGCACATTCATAACACGCAACACTGCAACACAAAAAGGCCGATTTATACTTCTGCGTCAAATTTTCTTCCATGTCTCCTGTAGGAAGCTCTGTTGCATGAAACACACCAGAATTGACTGCTTTTACACACAGAACAAGAGCAATGCAAGTTCGATTTTTCATGAGAGTATATTTCTGATTCACGCAGAGAAGAAAGAGCAACCGGAAATGTGATGCGACCAAACAGACCAATCATAGCTGTTGCGATCTCGGTCACTGAAACACACAGTTACAGTTTTGTGGAGATGCACATGAGGCTATGGTGTAGGGTATGTCGCACGGTGTAGATTTGATACAGAAGTGTAAATTGGGCTTAACACCTCAAGAATCGATGAGAAAACCGTGAAAACAGAGTTGTAAAATTTCTCCAGCTTTCATTTAAAAAAAAAACAACAAAACTAACCAAAACAAAAAAACTGGAAGGCCAATATGCAGCAAAAAACCTGCATTTTTTTTTCTGCGAAATTGAAAAATATCCATATCCATGTGAAACAGAGGTGGACAGAGTACCCAACTTCATTCCTTAAGAGGCTGTCCACACGGCAACAGATTCAGGTGAATCTGATAAAATTGTTTATCGTTTCGGCCTGGCGTCCACACGGCACCGGCGTTTTGGGTGCCCCAAAACGAGAACGGGTTCCAGAGTGGAAAAATCTGGCAACGGCGCCGTTGCGAAGTCGTCTGGATGAGTAGAACGGATTTGTTTACGATGACGTCACAACCACATGACTAGAACAAGCAGCACTCTCGCTGTTTTGTATGAACCACTGCATTGCATTCACTTTTGTATACAGCTTTTCTTTTAAATAAACAAGTAACTGAACCATTTCTTGAATTTCTTTTTTTTTTATTGGATAAGACTGCTTTTCAAAATGTTCACACACAATATAAAAAGTTATATAAATTATATAAAAATGCTTTTCAAAATGTTCACACACAATAAGAAAATTAAGTTATATAAAACTATGCACACTAATAAAACTAATTTGTACACACAGAAGGCACGATTTCCTCGCGTAGTCGCAGCCATCTTGTTGTTGTTGTTGTGTGTTTGTTCCTGTGAGTGCTTCACGCCGGGTAGAAGAAGGGGTTTATGCGCATGCGTCTACTTCTATTGTTCTGGTGTCTCCGATGGGACCGTCTTACAGCGCACGTAGAGGTGTGGCATGTGTATTGCATCATTTTCAGCAAGTGTTGTGTTGCCATATGTACCTGATATTTTACTGATCCGTTGCCCATGTGGACGCGATATTTTTTTTTAATAAAATCTCGTTGCCGTTGTCGTGTGGATGTAGCCTAAGTCAAAGTACAGATCCCACTGGTCAAATGTTACTCCGATACAAGTGAAAGCTGTCCAGTCAAATTTTTACTTAAGTTAAAGTACTGAAGTACTTGCTTTTAAAAAATACTTAAGTAGTAAAAGTACATTTTCTGTCAACACACTGTTGTATTATTGACAAAACGCTTATAATACCTCATGCCTCCAACTGGATTCACAAAATGAACGTGTGCTGTGCATCATGGTGGTTTAACGTTAAGCTAGCTAGTCAGTGAAGTGCCACCTGACATGCTAGCAAACTCTTTGCAAGCTCAAAATCATTTCTAGTAGCATTAGCTACCCAATAAGAAAGATTTCTACATTTTTTTTGGCAAGATTATGCAAAAACATATTTCTGAAAGCACTTCAGATAAGTTAACGTTATTCATGTTAGCGTAACTCCGTGTTTACATGCTAACTAACAGTGTCCAAGTTAACTAGCTGTGTGTTAGCATTAGCTGTGGACAAGGCTACGGCAACTTGGTGGGCAAATCCATAGAAAGTTATTTGACTAACCAGACTGCATAGCTATTGCAACGTTATCGCTAGCTCTAAAAGCACAGACAACTTCATTGCAAGCTTTCTCTTGGAATAAAACGTTTATAGACCTCAATATGCTTCCGCGGGTTGGACGGCGAGTTTTTGTAGGCTGTGATGTGATTTGTTTTAGACAAATAAAGCAAACATTTAAAACAAAACGAATCTTTAATCCTTTCAGAAAACTGAAACATGGGTTCATGGGCCATGAGTGCGTGCATTTCCCAGAAGATCCGCCTCCTTCCATTCTGCCATCAACTGATCGAATTCAAATAACGCTGCTGAGAAATCACTGAACTTGATTTTATCCAGTCTATGGACGTGACGTGACCCTAGTGATTACTGATAGACTGTCTCAGGGTCACCTGCGAAAAAACCATCATGTTTTAGGAAAAGAAAAAGACTTTCAAAGCCGCTTCATAGTAACGAGTAACGAGGACCTTGATAGAAATGTAGTGGAGTGAAAAGTACGATATTTGTCTTTCAAATGTAGTGAAGTTAAAGTCATAAGTTTCCAAAAAAAAAAAACCTCAAGTAAAGTACAGATACTCAAAAAGTGTAGTTAAGTACAGTACTCAAGTAAATGTACTTTGTTACTGTCCACCTCTGATGTGAAAGGGACCCTAGTTGTACAAAATGGTACAAACTCTAAAATCACCCTTAGGGTAGTATCTCACTGGGCTGCGACAGCTTGCGACAAATTGCAAATGTCATTCGCGAGAGAGTTTCAAAAGTGTCTTGAAACATTCGCGGTGCTTCTCAATTTCCTCGCATGAGTCGCAAAGTGTCGCTCCTTCGTCGCTGAAATTTTGAACATGTTCAAAAAATTCGTGCGACAGAATTTCTCGCAAAATAGCTGCAAATGCGTCGCTGGTGTCACAAAGCCGTCACGAACCCTTCTCAAGTCAGTTTCCTTGAGACAGGAAGTGCGAGTTGAGACAGGAAGTGCGAGCCAGTATCTCACTGGGCTGCGACAGCCTGCGACTAGTTGGAGACACAACAATTGCGGTAAAATATGCGAATATCAATTCAGTGTGATTCCAAGTGAAAATTGTCGCTAATTCGCATATTTTATCGCAATTGTTGTGTCTCCAACTAGTCGCAGGCTGTCGCAGCCCAGTGAGATACTGGCTTTAACCTTAATCTTAACCTTCTGAAGTTTTCATATGAATTAAGTCACATTTGCAAGTGCGAAAGCAAAACACTGGGATTAAATATTGTAGGTCAGTTCTTGGCATGTCAATGAACCAGTGGGTTTTTCTGTGTTACAAGATATCCACATTTATTCTATCTACATTCACTGGATATGAGCAATCGCACGCTCTGATTGGCTACTCTACTACTAGGATATCAGCTCATATACCGTGTGTAGAGAAAAACAAAATGGCGGAGCGTGTTGCTGAACCAACCGAGGACGAAATAAAAACTCTACTCGAAAACAAAACCTTAAAAAATACTAAAAAAAGCAACAAAACATGGAATGAAAGCATTTGATGATAAGAACGTGTCTTTTTTATTTTTCAAGAATTATTAATATTATCGGATTTTTCACAAACTGTGACTATCATTTTGCCGGTTTGTTTACATTCTTCATCTTTTTAAGCATTAAAACTTGTTGAATTTTTTAGACTGGTTCAAGAGCACAAAGAAGTTGGAAAATTACAGAACTGAAATGTCCAAGGAAGAATGAAGTAAATGTCTAAAGCTATTCTATACCTCGGCACGACAGCAAGACGGCACTTTCTACAAAAAAACAGCAGTAAAGTCAGTTCGTGCCACCATCGATAGGTTTTTAAGAAGTCCGCCTAAAGCGGAAATGATTTTGTCGGATGTTTTGTATAAAGTTTTTATTTATCGAATTTGCAAAAAATAAAAATGCTGTAATTCTCAAAATCCAGTGAATGTGGATAGAATAAAACAGTTATTCCACTCAATCTTGTTGTACATGGCTGATAGCAAATTCGGTGCTACGCGCCTTGTCGGTTATCAGCTCATGTACGTACGACTCAATCTCGTGGAATAACTGTTAAGTGTACTCGTATAGCAATCACAATATGTTACAAATTTCGTTGTAAATCAGATTCTATAGTCTGTACGTTGTTTCAAACCTATAGTGAGTGAAATTAGTGTACAGTGTCTTTTTTTTCAAAAGTATTCATCCCCCTTGGTGTTTGTCCTGTTTTGCCACAATACAAGCTGGAATTACAATGGATTTTGGAAGGTTAACACCATTTGATTTACACAACATGCCTACCACTTTAAAGGCGCACATTGTTGTTTTATTTTGACTAGTGCTGTCAAGCGATTAAAATATTTAATGGCGATTAATGTCGCGACTGTCATAGTTAACTCGCGATTAATCGCAATTTAATCGCACATTTTTGTCACATGAAAAACCATTGTAATTCTCTTATCAGCATAAAAAAGTGAATGGGCTTGCTTTGTACCAATGTTTTTTTTTTTTTTTTATTGCAGAGCATAACACGTCTTGTCACAGCCACTGACATCCATAACTTCCATATTAGATGAGAAAACCAAGGGATGAAAAATAAAGTGCATATCACTCATCTCATTATCTCTAGCCGCTTTATCCTTCTACAGGGTCGCAGGCAAGCTGGAGCCTATCCCAGCTGACTACGGGCGAAAGGCGGGGTACACTCTGGACAAGTCGCCAGGTCATCACAGGGCTGACACATAGACACAGACAACCATTCACACTCAATTTAGAGTCACCAATTAACCTGACCTGCATGTCTTTGGACTGTGGGGGAAACCGGAGCACCCGGAGGAAACCCATGCGGACAACATGCAAACTCCACACAGAAAGGCCCTCGCCGGCCACGGGGCTCGAACCCAGGACCTTCTTGCTGTGAGGCGACAGCGCTAACCACTACACCACCGTGCCACCCGTGCATATCACTGTGAAAATAAAAAAATGTTTTATTTTACTCTTCATTAGTTTCTTTTGAAGAGAAGTATTTGCCATAAAAGAAGAAAAAAACAGATAACAAAAATAAAAACATTCATCATACGTTCAAAAACGTTCATCATAGTGTGGCACTGTATTCTCTAATTCTCACTGCTTATAACTCTACACCTCCCCGGTGGAGATGAGCTGGGAAACTGAAGACTGAAGGAACAGTATTGAAAAGTATTTTTCCAGTCTCACTTGTGAAAGGTAATCCCATGTGATCTCGTTTGGACGGTAAACCTGTTGGTACAGTTAAACGCAGCACATGAATGAGGCGTCTTTATTCTCGGCTACTGTCTAGACGCTATACCAGAGACGGTTGAAGAATCTCCACTTTGCCCCATCCAATATGGCGGCAAGGATGTTTATTATGTCTATGCCTTTCTCCATCACTCACACGTACTCTTATTGAAGCAGCGCGCGACAAGCCTCAACAGGAACTACGGGTGACTCGCAGGGCCAAATTAGAATTTGCGTTAACGGCACTATTTTTTTAAAATCGCGTTAAATTGAGATCGCGTTAACGCGTTATTATCGCGTTAACTTTGACAGCACTAATTTTGACACAAACAATAATTAAGATGAAAAAAACCCGAAATCTGGAGTGGGCACAGGTATTCACCCCCTCAAAGTCAATACTTTTTGTAGAACCACCTTTTGCTGCAATTACAGCTGCAAGTCTCTTGGGGGTATGTCTCTATTAGCTTAGCACATCTAGCCACTGGGATTTTTGCCCATTCCTCAAGGCAAAATTGCTCCAACTCCTTCAAGTTAGATGGGTTGCGTTGGTATACAGCAATCTTCAAGTTATGCCACAGATTCTCAATTGGATTGAGGCTTTGATTAGGCCATTCCAAGACATTTTAATGTTTCCCTTTAAACCACTCCAGTGTAGCTTTAGCAGTATGTTTAGGGTCATTGTCCTACTGGAATGCGAACCTATGTCCCAGTCTCAAACCTCTGGCCGACTCAAACAGGTTTTCCTCCAGAATTGCCCTGTACAGTATTTAGTGCCATCCATCTTTCTTTCAGTCCTGACCAGCTTTCCTGTCCCTGCAGATGAAAAACATCTCCACAGCATGATGCTGCCACCACCATGCTTCACTGTAGGAATGGTGTTCTCAGGGTGTTGGGTTTGTGCCACAGATGGCATTTCCCATGATGGCCAAAAAGATAAATTTTAGTCTCATTTGACCAGAGAATCTTCTTCCATGTGTTTGGGGAGTCTGCCACATGCTGTTGGGCAAACTCCAAACGTGTTTTCTTAAGCAATGGCTTTTTTTCTGGCCACTCTTCCATAAAGTCCCACTCTGTGGCGTGTACGGCTTAAAGTGGTCCTATGGACAGATACTCCCATCTCCGCTGTGGATCTTTGCAGCTCCTTCAGTGTTATCTTTGGTGTCTTTGTTGTATCTCTGATTAATGCCCTCCTTGCCCGGTCTGTGAGTTTTGGTGGGCGGCCTTCTCTTGTCAGGTTGTTAGTGGTGACATTCTTTCCATTTTGCTATAATGGATTTAATGGTGATCCCTGGGATATTCAAAGTTTGGGATATTTTTTATAACCCAATCCTGATCTATACTTCTCCACAACTTTGTCTCTGACCTGTTTGGAGACTCCTTGGTTTACATGTCACTTGCTTAGTAGTGTTGCAGAGTCAGGGTCCTTCCAGAACAGGTTGATTTATACAGATATCATGTGACAGATCATGTGACACTTTGATTGCACATAGGTGGATCTTAATAAACTAATTATGTGACTTATGAAGTAAATTGGTTGGACCAGCTCTTACTTAGGAGTTTCATACGAAAGGGGGTGAATACCTATGCACACTCCAGATTTCTGGGTTTTTTTTCATCTTAATTATTCTTTGTGTCACAATAAAACAACAATTTGTACCTTCAAAGTGGTCGGCATGTTATATAAAGCAAATGGTGCTAACCCTCCAAAAACCAATTTTATTTCCAGCTTATAATGCGACAAAACAGGACACACACCAAGGGGGATGAATACTTTTGCAAGACACTGTATATTTTATAGATAATAATACTTGTACCTGGAACCAGCAATACCCTTCCAAATACGAAGGTATTTCAAGGTAGTGATATGTCTGATACGATTATAAGGACGTAAGATGATAAATACGATCACTTGTGTGGGCGTGAACGGAGCCATGTGGGGTAGCTGAGATCACCAGGCAAGAATGAAGACAGGCCTGAACAAAGTGATGGCATTGCAGCTGCACATGCAAACCGTGAAGCTGGAAATACTCAAGTTCATTTAGCTTTACTGTGTTTGTTTTTAGACTATGTCAGTTAGTTTATTCATGTTTTCATTATTTTAATGTTAAACATGTTTTAGTAGTATGCTTTCAGGCTAAACGAGGTACAACTCATAGAATCAAACCGTGTAATTGTTGGAGGACCAAAAACCACACTGTCATTCCTATCAAAATTATAGCTAAGCCCTTTTTATAAATAAATGTATTAATAATTATTCTATCCACATTCACTGGATATGAGCAATTGCGCGCTCTGACTGGCTACTCTACTACTAGGATATCAGCTCATATACCATGAGTGAAAAGTCAAAATCCCTCTCACGCCAGAGTCTGGTCTTCCCAGGCAGTCTCATGTCCCAGTTACCAACTCTTTAAGGCATATGGGTGCGAAGCCAATCTCCGTTTCGATAGACCTCAGCCTCTCACCTAAACAGCTAGGGTTACAGTGAGGGGCGGGTCCTCTGGCAACCGCGAGAGTTTGACTTACCCACTCACATCTGTATTGCAGCGTGCCTTACCAGATGGTAGTAGGTACCATTTTATGATGGTCTTTAGTATGAGCCGACCAAGAGTAGAACTTAAGATCTCCCGGTCGAGAGGCAGACACACTAACCACTAGGCCAACTCGCGGTCTATGCACCATGAGTAGAGAAAAACAAAATGGCGGAGCATGTTGCTGAACCAACCGAGGATGAAATAAAATACTCGAAAACAAAACCATGAAGAATACAAAAAAGCAACAAAATATGGAACAAAAGTATTCGTTTATATTCGAAGCAGAAATTATTTTGTCGGATGTTTTGCATAAAGTTGTTATTATTTATCGAATTTGTAAAAAATAAAAATAAAAACGCTCCGTTTCTCAAAATCCAGTGAATGTGAATAGAATAAAACAGTTATTCCACTCAATATCGTCGTACATGTCTTATAGCTATCAGCTCATGTATGACTCGATTTCGTGGAATAACGGTTTAATGTATTAACCTTCTCTTTTCTATTAAGTGTGATCTAGCACTTAGGAAATACACACACTGAGAGATCAGGTGACATTTGGACAAAGTAATAAATCAGTACAATTTTGAGAACTTTCTAAAGAAGCTTATAATTTAGCCTAATATGAACATGAAAATGACTGAACTGAATATAGAGTATTTATGCATGTATATAGAGATGATGCATAAAATGTAAAATGATTAATCAGAACATATCCTAAATTGGTGTAGCAATCAGATCATAAGCAGGACTTTGTGAAATTTCTGCTAAACTATTGACCTGTCCCTGTTCATCTGTCAGCCTTTGCCCAGCGTCCACTATCTACCAATGTTGCAACCTGTAAACTGGACCAGGTTTGAGATTTTACTATCGTCACCCCTCCAGCACAAACATCACTCCCTTCCACTATAGCTATCACATATCTCGTGATTTACCTTCAGATTGAAAGCTGTTTGTTTGGAAGAAGCTTGTGAACAAAGTTTGTCTGATGTGTGCCTTTATAATGGAAATGGTGAGCGCTCCATTAAAAAAAAAAGCCTACCATTCTTCCCACCATATTTTCCCAGTACAGCCAACATTGTAGTAGCTTCCAAATGGTCAGCCACACCCATGTTACCATTGCAGTTAAGGACAAGCTCTGGCTCAACAGTCGTCTGGATTTGGTGTGTGGTTTTCCACATCCCGTTCTAACGGTATTAGATGAGATGGGGTGGTATGGAGGGGGGAGGGGGAACCCTCCTAATCCTTCCACCTGCACACAGCAACACCATTTGATGCTTTCCAATCTCTTAAGCTTCCTACTGTTCTGGAGAAACTGCTTCATATTTGGCCTGATGGTCCCAAAGCAGCAAATCTCTTCCAGGAGAAATGGACAAAAAATAGCCTCAATGAGGCTCATACCGGCCGCTGTTGTTGTGTGTGAGTTTGAAATCCGAGCAATCCTGTGGGAGGGAGGAGGAGCGAGTTTCGTGAAATTGCATATGACTCCTGTGTAGCCTCATGTATGGCAGTTGGTGCCACCTGGTGAACAATTCTTGTTTATGTCTTTAGAGTCTTCTGGGTGAGTTTCAGTGAAAACATCCTAGCAGTTTATGAACAGTAGTGTTTGGTGTGACGAGTCACCCAAAATTTTCAAACGCCCCTAAAATGTTAAATATGATAGGTGGCGTGACCATCTTGACAACTTTTATATATACCAACCTGGGGAGCATTCCATATGAGTTTGATCAAAATCTGATCACTCCTGTAGGAGGAGTAGTGATTTTTGTGAAATTCAACATGATCCCTCTGTAGCCTCATCTATGGTAGGTGGGGCCACCTGGTGAACAATTCTTGTTGGAATATGTCTTTAGAGTCTTCTGAGTGAGTTTCAGTGAAAACGTCCCAGCAGTTTATGAAGAGTAGCGTTTAATGTGATGTGTCCCCCAAAAATTTCAGATGCCCGTAAAATCGTAAATATGACAGGTGGCGCCACCATCTTGACAACTTTTATGCACACCCACCTGGGAACGTTGTATGTGAGTTTGATCGAAATCCAATCAATCCTGTAGGAGGAGTAGCGATTTTTGTAAATTGTGGACGGATGACGGATGGACGATGGACGGACGACAGACAGACGACACGTGATCACATAAGTTCATCCGGCCTGGCCTATGGCAGGATGAGCTAAAAAAGTAAACTATCTACAGTATATAAATATTGGTGATGTTCATGAGACACCAAGTAGCCTCTCA
Source organism: Neoarius graeffei (assembly GCF_027579695.1). Classification (NCBI taxonomy): domain Eukaryota; kingdom Metazoa; phylum Chordata; class Actinopteri; order Siluriformes; family Ariidae; genus Neoarius; species Neoarius graeffei. Next base: position 99,301,095 of record NC_083570.1, read on the forward strand.
TTAACTCTGTACACTTTGAACAAAGGGTTAAATCGAGAGGTTGAAATTGTTCTTTGATTTGTCCTATAAATTAAAAACCACAAACAAGTCTGGATTGAACCAGTAGCAGGGTTTCTTTCTCTCGCTCTCTCAGACAGGGTTTTAAGTACAACCCCTTTTGAAAGCTAAGAACCAATGACTATATCCCAACCTCAAAGAGTGTATCACTGCATGGTAAGCCAGAACCCAAGCATTGTTTTATTTCCCAAATCAGTCTACATAAACTCTTATCAAAAATGTTACAACCCCGATTCCAAAAAAGTTGGGAAAAAGTACAAGTTGTAAATAAAAACGGAATGCAATAATTTACAAATCTCAAAAACTGATATTGTATTCACAATAGAACATAGACAACATATCAAATGTCGAAAGTGAGACATTTTGAAATTTCATGCCAAATATTGGCTCATTTGAAATTTCATGACAGCAACACATCTCAAAAAAGTTGGGACAGGGGCAATAAGAGGCTGGAAAAGTTAAAGGTACAAAAAAGGAACAGCTGGAGGACCAAATTGCAACTCATTAGGTCAACTGGCAATAGGTCATTAACATGACTGGGTATAAAAAGAGCATCTTGGAGTGGCAGCGGCTCTCAGAAGTAAAGATGGGAAGAGGATCACCAATCCCCCTAATTCTGCGCCGACAAATAGTGGAGCAATATCAGAAAGGAGTTCGACAGTGTAAAATTGCAAAGAGTTTGAACATATCATCATCTACAGTGCATAATATCATCAAAAGATTCAGAGAACCTGGAAGAATCTCTGTGCGTAAGGGTCAAGGCCGGAAAACCATACTGGGTGCCCGTGATCTTCGGGCCCTTAGATGGCACTGCATCACATACAGGCATGCTTCTGTATTGGAAATCACAAAATGGGCTCAGGAATATTTCCAGAGAACATTATCTGTGAACACAATTCACCATGCCATCCGCCGTTGCCAGCTAAAACTCTATAGTTCAAAGAAGAAGCCGTATCTAAACACGATCCAGAAGCGCAGACGTCTTCTCTGGGCCAAGGCTCATTTAAAATGGACTGTGGCAAAGTGGAAAACTGTTCTGTGGTCAGACGAATCAAAATTTGAAGTTCTTTATGGAAATCAGGGACGCCGTGTCATTCGGACTAAAGAGGAGAAGGACGACCCAAGTTGTTATCAGTGCTCAGTTCAGAAGCCTGCATCTCTGATGGTATGGGGTTGCATTAGTGCGTGTGGCATGGGCAGCTTACACATCTGGAAAGACACCATCAGTGCTGAAAGGTATATCCAGGTTCTAGAGCAACATATGCTCCCATCCAGACGATGTCTCTTTCAGGGAAGACCTTGCATTTTCCAACATGACAATGCCAAACCACATACTGCATCAATTACAGCATCATGGCTGCGTAGAAGAAGGGTCCGGGTACTGAACTGGCCAGCCTGCAGTCCAGATCTTTCACCCATAGAAAACATTTGGCGCATCATAAAACGGAAGATACGACAAAAAAGACCTAAGACAGTTGAGAAACTAGAATCCTACATTCGACAAGAATGGGTTAACATTCCTATCCCTAAACTTGAGCAACCTGTCTCCTCAGTCCCCAGACGTTTACAGACTGTTGTAAAGAGAAAAGGGGATGCCTCACAGTGATAAACATGGCCTTGTCCCAACTTTTTTGAGATGTGTTGTTGTCATGAAATTTAAAATCACCTAATTTTTCTCTTTAAATGATGCATTTTCTCAGTTTAAACATTTGATATGTCATCTATGTTCTATTCTGAATAAAATATGGAATTTTGAAACTTCCACATCATTGCATTCCGTTTTAATTTACAATTTGTACTTTGTCCCAACTTTTTTGGAATCGGGGTTGTATATCTAGAACCCAGAAATTTGCGTCTCTGAGTAGTCATATTGGGGAAGGTTTAAAGATTCCATGAGTTTCATTCCAAGAAACACTTTAGGAAGCTAAGACCATTCACTATCCAAAGAGCCCTTGAAGAATGCTTTTTACTGAGTGTAGATTTGTACACAGATACCTTGTTGGACATGTATTATTTCCAGCCATCCTATTAAACCATTCTATTTAATCATTGCCTGATCTACTGATAAAACTTATGAAGCTTTGGGGAAATATTTTCTCAGGACCCATCAAGAATGGGCAATGTTTCAAATTTACATTACATTAATGGCAGTTAGCAGATGCTCTTATCCAGAGCGACATACAACATACCCAGAGCAGCCTGGGAAGCAGTTGGGGGTTAGGTGTCTTGCTGAAGGGCACTTCAGCCATTCTTGCTGGTCCAGGGAATCAAACCAGTGACCTTTTGGTCTCAAAACTGCTTCTCTAACCATTAGGCCAATAGAGTGGCATTGGGCCCTAAGAATGCTTGACCATGAGTACCTGCACAGCTACATAAGTTGACTGAGATTTTTCATTGCTCTCCCAGAAGAAAAAGGTCTATACCTTTCAGGGTATAAACATTTGTCACTGAGATGGTGCCCTCATGGGTACCTTTAGTTACCAGGAAAAGTGGCTGCAGTGCACCATCGAAATGTACCTTTGGCAGTCATTTCCATGGTACCTTGGGGAACAGCAGTCTACCTGTGCAGTACTTTTTTTCCTGACAGTTTATGGTCTAGTAATCAGCCAGCCAGGGAACATAGTGTGTTCCCAAGTGTATATTGATTCAAATGAAACCCATCATCTCCATGAATGGTCTGTTATATGATCACCTGGCGGGAAATCTGGACACAGAGAGAGTTGAGCACGGCAGAAGAGTTGTAATAAAACGAATTCTAACCAATTTGAACACCAAATCTAATACTCCATTACACTGGTTTTGGGACCTGGCTGACTAGTCAGTGAATGAATGATAAGACTGGCAACAGAAACAGCAGAAACAATAGCAGAATTTCCTGTCGAGGACAAATCTGACTACTGTAACGCTCTGTGTCCAAGGCTTCTCAGAACAGCTAGATAATGGATGTCTTGTGACAAAGAAATAACCTTTCTGCATACCGGTAATTAGAACTGGTGAGGGGTAGCCCAAGTCGAATAGTAAAACACAAGTGTATAATCACATGCACGCAAAAACTTAGACCTAACTCAATTAGACAGGGCTGTAGCAGAAATACATGCTTTGTCATGCATCTGCTGGGATTCCTCGAGAAACCATGAACACAATGAATGCAACATGAAAGTTCACATTAGCTCAGAGTACAGATTTTGTAGGCCAAAGATAAATTTTGCACAAAGAAAATGTAACAAGATAGATAATGAAACTTAAGCATCATTCAAGCTCATATATACTGTATTAAAACTAAGTGACTCAATGTGTCATATTGTAAGGGTGAATGTTATCCATCCATCCATGATCTGTAGCTGCTTGTCCTGTACAGGGTCGCAGGCAAGCTGGAGCCTATCCCAGCTGACTATGGGCGAGAGGTGGGGTACACCCTGGACAAGTCGCCAAATCATCGCATGGCTGCACACAGAGACAAACAACCATTCACACCTACGGTCAATTTAGAGCCACCAATTAGCCGAACCTGCATGTCTTTGGACTGTGGGGGAAACTGGAGCACCCGGAGGAAACCCACGCGGACACGGGGAGAACATGCAAACTCCACACAGAAAGGCTCCTGTTGGCCACTGGGCTCGAACCCAGAACCTTCTTGCTGTGGGGCAACAGTGCTAACCACTACACCACTGTACTGCCAGACCGATATACACTGTATAACAATATATACAACATTGGGATCAAAAGGTCACTGGTTTGATTCCCTGGACCAGCAGGAATGGCGGAAGTGCCCTTGAGCAAGGCACCTAACCCCCAAAATACTCCCCAGGCTGCTCTGGGTGTGTTGTACATCACTCTGGATAACAGCGTCTGCTAAATGCCTGTAATGTAATGTAATGTAATATTATGGTTATATTATTATTATTGTTATGCATTATACACTGTATGTAGCTAAACCTTTACCAGTTCAACACTTTTCTCATTTTCAAAAACACAGAGCCGTGTTCATAAAATATTTGAAAATCATTAATAATGTATACAAAATTGTGAAATAAACTGATAACACATACACAGTTTTAATCTAATTTTGACTGAAAGCAAGCTGAACAGAGCCCCTGCCTTAGTCATAGACAAGCCTGAGACAATGACATCAAGCTAGACTGAGCTTGGTTTGGCTAAATATGATGAAGGCTAACTGTCTTTTATATTTGTACTGGTTCTATTTAACATCTGAAGAGCTTGGTAGCATGTACCATATTTATTGTATATAAAGATACACCAAAATGTGCAAACCATTTATTGCTGCAAATTCTGCAATCTTCTTGTCCTTGACAATGAAACTTTAAACCTTGAACCTTGACTGAAACGAAAATATATTGAGTTATTCTATCAACATTCACTGGATATGAGCAATCACGTGCTCTGATTGGCTACTCTACTACTAGGATATCAGCTCATATACCATGAGTAGAGAAAAACAGAATGGAGGCGCGTGTTGCTGAACCAACCGAGGATGAAATAAAAACTCTACTCGAAAACAAAACCCCCCAAAATACAAAAAAAACCCCCAACAAAATATGGAATAAAAGTATTTGATGGTAAGAACATGTCTTTTTTTTTCAAGAATTATTATTATTATCACATTTTTCACAAATTGCGACTGTCATTTCGCCGGCTTGTTTACATTCTAAGCGGAAATTATTTGTCGGACGTTTTGTATAAAGATTTTATTTATCGAATTTGCAAAAAATAAAAATAAAAATGCTTCATTTCTCAAAATCCAGTGAACGTGGATAGAATAAAACAGTTATTCCACTCAATCTCATCGTACATGGCTTATAGCCAATTCGGCACTACGTGACTCGTCGGCTATCAGCTCATGTACGACTATTTCATGGAATAACTGTTAAGTACACAATACAATCTGATTTTCTAAAATAAAGGTTGTGAGAAAAGCTTGCTGTCATTTTTCTCTTTTCCGTGAAAACAACGTTAAAATCCTGGCTGTTAAAAGCTGCTTGAGCATAAAGCAGGCAGATCTTTGCTAGCTTGTTAAGTCGTCTGTCGACTTATCATTTATTTTCTAACTTCCCTCTCCCTTCTCTTTCTCAGGTCTCGAAGTTGTAAAGCTTCTTAAAATGTGTGCGAACACGGCGTACTGTCAGTTGTAGGAGAGCACCGTGAGGCCGACTCTCCACCTCTGCTAGCATCAATCCTAGCCGTGCACCAACCAGTGAGAACATTGCTGCCCTTTGCCTTCACCCTCCATTCCTCCTCCCCTCCTCCTCCCTCTCCCTCCCCCTCGAGCTGTGGGCCATGTCTGCCAGTGGGGGGTTGATGGAGGGAAACCAAGCTAGAGAGGACGAGGATGCTCGGGACAGCTGCTGCGCTGATGAAGATTCGTCACCTGTGGTGGAGAGAAGGAACCGGAGCGGGATCATCAGCACACCGCTCAGCAAGAGCCTCAAACACTCCCGAGCGCTCTCTCAGTACATCGCCACATGCTCTGCCGCAGCTGCAGTTGCTAATGCTAACGCTAACAGACTTGCCCAGAGCTCCTTAGTACCCACAGGGATTAAGACTCATTCGGTAGACGCCCAGCACAGAGGTCAGGTGGGACTTACCAAACTGGACAGGGGAGCACTGGTTTCTAGCCTTCTGGACTCTCCGAGCGGTTTGCATCTGGCCCAGGCAGCTGAGCTCTTACGACGAGCTAGCATGCTACTTCCTGTCTCTGACTCCTCCAGCCTTGGTGTGGGCGGAGACATGGAGGCAGTCTCAGCCTCTGATTCGCTTGGGAGTGTGACGGACTTTCCGTTGTTGAGCAATGGTGGCGGAGTCGCAGGCACTTTCCCGTTCCACCCGGGCCTCTTCATCATGACGCCAGCTGGAGTGTTCCTGGCTGATGGGGCACTGTCGCAGGTGACAGGAGCTTCTGAGCAGCAGCAAGCGCACAGTGAGATGGCAGCGGCTGCCAGCGCCAATGCCAAGAAGAAACGCAAACGCTGCGGTTTGTGCCCACCTTGCAGGCGCAGGATCAACTGCGAGCAGTGCAGTAGCTGCCGTAACCGCAAGACCGGCCACCAGATCTGCAAGTTCAGGAAGTGTGAAGAGCTCAAGAAGAAACCAGCTGGCGGTCTAGAGGTAATGAAACGTTAATGAAGACAAACTGGCAAGTTACTGGTCAATGAAGAAGAAATTTGGTGCACTAGTGTGCCACACCAGTAGTTTTGCCATAGCTTCCCAGAACATTGAACACGACCTTGCATGAACAGTAGATCCTGTCTGGTATGTTTAATCTATAGGTATCATATTAGAGATATACGTATACGTGGATGTGATATTTGTTTTCTTTACTTAGCCTTGGTGGAAACTTTATCAGCAAGAAGGTAGGTAGGATAGGACACGCTTTGAGCCGCGGTGCTCGAGACCAGAAGTTACCGACGCCACAGCTCTTCCCAAACGTGTCTGCACTTGTCCAGATTCTTTCTTTTTCTGAAAACAGCGTAATTTGAAGCTATTTGACATGACCCTGTAGATAACTTTGGTCGGAATAAGTTGGCGCACTTGAGTTTCTCGGAAAATCAATCACCGCTTATACCCTGTCCTTGAAAGAGTTATGGCTCTCCTTTCAAACTTATCAAACTGATGCAGTCTGTGTGAAATCACTCTGTTATAAAATAGTAGATGGTGTTCAGGTAAGGAAGCATTAGAAATAAATCTCACAGGTGCATTTTTGCAGCTTGGAGCCGCTAATATAAAATCCCCATTTAGGAAATACATGTTTTGTTTTTTTTTTACATTTTGAACACACCATTATTATCACTTTCTGCTAATTTGTAACATATTTTTCCATTGCACATCCATCATGACAAGAAGATCAGGATGTAGTTCGAGTTCATTTTCCATTAACTTAAGAGATTACTGAAACAGTCACAGTAACAACAGTAAAAGTGACTGATTCATCGTTACGACACAAAACATCACCTAACGTGGTAGACATGCTATGATTAACATTGTTTCTTTGTCCAATTTTCTGTTTCTTCTTCTTTCAGCTGTTCCCATTCGGGTTCGCCACAGCGGATAATATCCCTCCATCTCCTCCTGTCCTCCATATTTTTTTTCTTTTGCACCAACCGTCCTCATATCCTACTTCAATATGTCCATAAATCTCATCTTTGGTCTTTCTCGGGGCAAAAAAGTTGCTGTTTAGTGCAAGAAAATTACAGCTGAAAGACTCAATGATTCATCCATTACCTGTAGCTGCTTATCCTGTGCAGGGTCGCGGGCAAGCTGGAGCCTATCCCAGCTGACTACGGGCGAAAGGCGGGGTACACCCTGGACAAGTCGCCAGGTCATCACAGGGCTGACACATAGACACAGACAACCATTCACACTCACATTCACACCTACGGTTAATTTAGAACCACCAATTAAAGGAGAACTGAAGGCAATTTTTTTATTATCAAAATTCTTTTTATCTCATTTTATTAAATATAGGAATGCATTTTTGATCGCTATTTTGTCGCTGCTATAGCAAGTTATGAGTGTTTGAAATATGCTCTGTAATATATCAGTCCATATGTCAAAGCAATGGCTGTAAACGAGATTCGTTGAGACCTGTGCGAGACATCGTAGGACGGAAGTAAAACGTACAGCGGAAATCAAAGTGACCAACATCTGCCAACATTGTCAAAAGACACGCGCGTCCTCTTTCGAATGATGATGTAATCAAGCCGGAAGTTTTGTTTGTTTTGATAGCAATCAGGAAAGTTTGAAAAAAGTAGGCAGTAATCATCATTTAAACTCGTTTTTGTGCAATACTTCGTTTGGAAAACAGTTTTCAAAATGGCGGCGCTGACACCTGGCTGACACTTGACGTTTCAAAGTCTCGCACAAGTCTTGTGAAGATCGCGCGGATAAGCGACGCCTGCCTTGAACCAAACGAACTAAATTCAACATGGCTACAAACCGAATAGGCCGATAAGTATAATATTTAATTGCAATTAGTTGCCAATACGACTCACGATATAAGGTTACTAAAACCGAAAACGTAATTGAATAACACATTAATTAAGAAATAAAGCAAGTTTAAAAATGACTTCGGTTCTCCTTTAACCTAACCTGCACGTCTTTGGGGGAAACCCACACAGACAACATGCAAACTCCACACAGAAAGACCCCCGTCAGCCCCTGGGCTCAAACCCAGAACCTTCTTGCTGTGAAGCAACAATGCTAAACGCTATACCACCGTGTCACTCAGACTTGATGATGAAATTTTAAAATTTTGTTAACAATCTCAAGAACAAAACGGTTTTGACTAATTGATGAAAATACGATGAAACGAAAATAAGAAATTGGCACTGCAAGGAAAATTCAAAGCACAACAAAATAATGAATGATGAACAGAAAATAAAAACATTTCTGCATTTTCTGTTTGATCGTGCTTCGTTGGTACATACGGTATATAAAAGGAAAAAGCAAATTTACACACAATCTAAAGTTTCGAGAAATGAAACAGTTTAATTTTTTTTAAAGCTCTACTATTAAAAAATACTTAGACAAATCAGACTATTTTGAATTTTTTTTTTCTGGTGTATGTGTAACTAACCAATCAGCAGTGAACAGTGCTGCTAGTCCCGCCCCCAAGTGTAATTAGTTCTTCTTTGTATCAGCTTTGATCAGGTACCAAAATCTGTCCAATTATAAAGTGGATCAGAAAGTTCAATTCCAGTTTAGAATTGAACAAAAATTCCAGTTGTAGTATGAAATGAAATGGACCAAGGTGTTGGACCAACGATCTTCCTGAGCTGCATCAGGAAGGTTTTTGGGCTGTAACGTTAGCCAAACCACTGTAGGTTCCATTGTGGCAGACCCCATCGCTAATGCAGGAAATAATTTTGCTCTTTACTTCTTCCAAAACCATCATACTATCTGCCCATGGGGACCTTCTGGAAACTTCTCCGAGGAAGAGTACGTGCCTAGAATCGGTCATAATTTGATTATATGGATAATTTGCACGGATTCTATACTTTCATCCATTAAGTAATTAAATCATTAAGGTGTTTTTTTTGTGGCAGGATGATGGGAACAGAAGGTTTGACCTGAACTTGGATGCGATAAATAGGTAGAGTTGCGTTATGGGAAGGTGTGCTATTATCCGTAATAAATTTAATAGGTTGGATCAGGTGTGTGTGTGTGTGTGTATGAACACATTTGGCTAATATCCTAAAGTGTAATAATATCCAAAGGGATATCAACATTTACTCTTCTCTTAGTTAGGATCTAGTCTTCTACACAGCAGAAGCAGATCTGAATACTTGCAATGTAATAATACAGAGTACATCTGAAGAAAAAAAATCACTTACCAAAAATTAAGACACGTTAAGATGTGCTTGGGGTTTGATTTTTTTTTTTTCCAGTTTTGCACTCCAGTTATAAGGCAAATGTATTGTAGCTACACTGTCAGAAATAGGGGTACAGTAGGAGTCCATTTCTGTCCCCCAAGGTACAATTAAACAATTATTCCATGAAATCGAGTCGTACATGTGGTGATAGCGGCTATAACCCATGTATGACGATATTGAGTGGAATAACTGTTTTATTCTATTCACATTCACTGGATTTTGAGAAATGGAGCATTTTTATTTTTATTTTTTGCAAATTCGATAAATAAAATCTTTATACAAAATATCTGACAAATAATTTCCGCTTAGAATGTAAACAAGCTGGCAAAATGACAGTCACGGTTTGTGAAAAATGCTATAATAATAATAATTCTTGAAAAATAAAAAAGACATGTTCTTACTATCGAATACTTTTATTCCATTTTTTTTGTGGTTTTGTTTTCTAGTAGAGTTTTTATTTCGTCCTCGGTTGGTTCAACAACACGCTCCGCCATTTTATTTTTCTCTACTCACGGTATATGAGCTGATATCCTTGTAGCAATGTTGTAGTCGAGTCACTAAACCTTGAGTCCGAGTCCAGTCTCGAGTCCCCAGTGTTCAAGTCCGAGTCATTAAAATAAAAAAAATTAAAGTCGAGTCCACTATTGATCCGAGTTGAATCCAAGACTCCAGCCGCACTATTTGACGGTGGCTGTTTCAGCGCCATTAACATTAGTTTGTTCCTGAACATGACGTATGACCAGGTGAATGTGCTTCTCTTTGTCAGGGAGTGTGAAGTATTCTGTCAGAGATGGTTGGGAGACGGATGGAAGTGCAGAAGGTGTGTTTATTAATACAAGTGAAGACGGTAAACAATCCAGAACGGCAGGCAAAATCGTAAAACAGTGAAACAGGCAACAGGTCGAGCGAGACACAAACAGGCTATCGTAGACTTGGCAGAATCAAAGATGAGAAACAGGAAATCAAGGATCAAGAACCCACATAAGGAAATAAGGCTCGGTAATGTGTCAGGAACGCAACTCAATACTTCGCAAAGTAAGTGTGTTTTCACAGTTTTTATATCAGAGCGCTGATTGAGCCTTAATCCTGTGCAAGTCCACTTGGTGCGTGCACTGTCCGGAGCGCGCCCGAGAGTCTGTCTGATGCACACGCCAAGGTGCGCAGGTGTGACACTTACACGAAATTAGTACAAAATTAATGTAGATATAAATATCTTATGCCAAATTATTATGGCATGTTACCAAAAAAATAAAGAAAAATCCAGGTCCTCATCTCCGATTTACGAGTCCGAATGCAGTTAATGCACGAGTCCAAGTCTGAGTCATCAGTGCTCAAGTCCAAGTCGAGTCAAGAGTCCTGAAAATTCACGAGTCACGAGTCCTAGACTCGAGCACTACAAGCCTACCCAGTAGTAGAGTAGCCAATAAGAGTGCACGATTGCTCATATCCAGTGAATGTGAGCCCTAGGGCTCATTATTAGACCTCAAGGTAACTATGTGTACCTTTTTAGCACCAAAAAGTTACATATATATTCCCAAGCAGGATATAAAGGGTACAAAAAGTACGTATCTTTGAGGGTACTGCTCCAGTGAGAAGCCACTGTACCCTGACAGGTACAATAAATATATGTCATTTACCAGCTGGGAGGTCCGTATGGTGAAATACCGTGACCGAGGTCTTGAAAGTACTGGGCGAGGCCCTCTGGGCCGAGGTCACGGTATTTCACCATACGGACCGACCTTAAGCTGGTAAATAATATATTTATTTTTTTCTTTACCAAATTCTAACAGACAACGAGAGCGCCCGAAAGGGAAAACCGACCTGAGCCGAGCCGCCATTTTGAATCCTCATTCACGGCTGTAATGCAAATGGCTTCCTCCTCAGTATACAAGTGCACTTCCCTGGCAGGAAAAACACTACATTTTGCAGCCTATGTAGTCCCCTATTTATACAAATAGGAGTCATTCAGGATTCAGCCATGTCTTTGCTTGGTATTAGCAAATTACAGGTTTTAGTTTTCTCCTGAAATGTTTTCTTTTATTTCTTCTTCCTCAGGGTAGTAAAACTCGCTTTCGCTGTGAACACTGTCGTTATCGCTATCCATGCTGTAAAATTAATGCTATTCTCCTGAGAAATGCTGGCAAAAATTTATAAGATTTTTGATAATCTTATAAATAAATCTTATAAAACCGATAAATGTTGACAAAAAATTCTACTATGTTTGTTGTTGTTGTGAACGAGCGAGTCGCCAGAGGTCCGTAACCAGGGTCCGTAACTGGGGTCTGTATTGTAGGATACGGACCCGCTCGCCAGCCAATCAGAGCGCAGGATTTGGACCGCGAAAAAAATAATGTACTTTATTTTCTGAGTGTAACACGTAATCCACAGTTATGTCAGTCAATTAGAATTATGCAAATACATTAAAACCAAGATGAGTTGTCAAGTAATTACAGACACCAAAACGAACAAACAGACTTCACGAAAATGAAAATTCTTCTGAAATTTCTTCAATAAATGTTTGTTTGAGGCTCTATGGTATTTAAACTGCTGTTATAGAAGTCGAGTTTTCTATTTTGGAATACCTGTAACATAATACACAGTACATTTGAGGGGAAAAATAATTTACCCAGAATGATCCCAACGTTTGGATTTGAAACTATATCAGCCATTGGAATTACTAAGTAAACTTGCTAAAATTGCAATTACATTTGCATAGTCGGGCAGCGCTGCGGTGTAGTGTAACCACTGAACCTGCCGGCCGATGGAGGTCTTTCTGTGTGGAGTTTGCATGTTCTTCTTGTGCCTGTGTGGGTTTCCTCTGACAGTCCAAAGACATGTGGATGAGGTCAACTGGCTACTCTAAAATGCCTTTTGGTGTGACTGTGAGTGTGAATGGGCGTCTGAATGTCTGTGTTGGCCTTGTGGTAGACTGGGGACCTGTCCAGGGTGTATTGTGGGTGTCACCCACAATAGATAAGTGGGTCCCCTCTCCCTCCGTGAACTCCTGACCCCCTACTCTCTCGTTCTCTCATGCCCTCTTTTTGCAACTTACAGTCCCACATACCACCACACTATCCACCTTGGGAGGCAGTGCCATGTCCCCCGAGCTCAGGAATTCTCTCCCTCGATCTCTCCATGACTGCTCTTCTTTCTCAACTTTCAAATCTGATTTAAAGACTTTTCTTTTCTATGAATATTTTCTTCCTTTTCTTTTGTTTAGTCTAGCAATTTTTTCCCTGTAAAGCGACCTTAGATCTGTGAAAGGCGCTATATAAATTCGATCCATCCATCCATCCATCCATTATCTCTAGCCGCTTTATCCTGTCCTACAGGGTTGCAGGCAAGCTGGAGCCTATCCCAGCTGACTACGGGCAAAAGGCGGGGTATACCCTGGACAAGTCGCCAGGTCATCACAGGGCTGACACATAGACACAGACAACCATTCACACTCACATTCACACCTACGGTCAATTTAGAGTCACCAGTTAACCTAACCTGCATGTCTTTGGACTGTGGGGGAAACCGGAGCACCCGGAGGAAACCCACGTGGACACGGGGAGAACATGCAAACTCCGCACAGAAAGGCCCACGTTGGCTGCTGGGCTCGAACCCAGGACCTTCTTGCTGTGAGGCGACAGTGCTAACCATTACACCACCGTGCCGCCCACTATATAAATTATTATTATTATTATCATAGAAGAAATGAATGAAAGGACGTATTTGCATAGTTTTCATGATTGTCTACAGATAGCATTAATTACAGAAACAATGTGATGCGAGGCAGGCTTGTGGTACTCAAGTCCAGGACTCGTGCCCTAATTTTAAGGACTCATGACTCGACTTGGACTTGAGCACTGATGACTCAGACTCGTGCATTAACTGCATTCGGACTCGTAAATTGGAGATGAGGACTCAGATTTTTTCTTTATTTTTTTGTAACATGCCATAATAATTTGGCATAAGATATTTATATCTACATTAATTTTTATACTAATTTCGTGTAAGAGTGTCACACCTGTGCACCTTGGTGTGCGCATCAGATAGACTCTCGGGCGCGCTCCGGACAGTGCGCGCACTAAGTGGACTCTCGTGCATGCGCCGTAAACAACTCGGACCTGCACAGGATTAAGGCGCAATCAGTGTGCCGATATAAAAACTGTGAAAACACACTTACTTTGCGAAGTATTGAGTTGCATTGCTGACACATTACCGAGCCTTATTTCCTTGTTTGGGTTCCTGATCCCTGATTTCCTGTTTCTCGTCTTTGATTCTGCCGAGTCTATGATAGCCTGTTTGTGCCTCGCTCGACCTGTTGCCTGTTTCACTGTTTTATGATTTTGCCTGCCATTCTGGATTATTTACCATCTTCATTTATATTAATAAACACACCTTCTGCACTTCCATCCGTCTCCCAACCATCTCTGACAGAATACTTCACACTCCCTGATAAAGAGAAGCACATTCACCTGGTCATACGTCATTTTCAGGAACAAATGTTAATGGCGCTGAAACAGTCACTGTCAAATGGTGCGGTTGGAGTCTTGTTCTCGGACTTGACTCGGATCAATAGTGGACTCGACTCGAAAAATTTTTTTAATGACTTGGACTTGACTCGGACTCGAACACTGGGGACTCGAGACTGGACTCGGACTTGAGGTTTGGTGACTTGACTACAACACTGATGTGAGGCAAGACTGCGTATGTCAGGTGATAATCAATTGATAAGATAAGATGAATGTTATTGATCCCTGGTAGGGGAAGTTCACGTTACAGCAGCTAATGATAAACTTGTGGTACTTCTTAGTTTATAGCCCTGAATCTGAAATCTGAAATGCAAAGTCAGTTCTGTTTCAGGTGAAAAGATATTGTTTATTCAGTAGTTTAGTAGTTCGTCTACCAGATAAGTTGCCTGTGAGATAGTGTAATGCCGCTTTTCCACTACCAACGTGGCTGAGTTGGGCTGAGCCGTGCTGTGCTGAGTTGGGCTGAGTCAAGCTGACCGGGGCTGTTGGAGTTGCATTTCGACTACAACCGCGCTGAACCGTGCTGGCTGGAAGTGGGTGGACACATTGGGTGGAGTTAGCGAAAGTGGGTGGACGTCACGTGATGTCGTTAGGCGGCGCAAACAGTGACATCAGTGACCTTTTAAGCGGTAGTCTCACGACCCGGATAGTAAACAATAAACCTGGAAGACATGGAGTCGTTAGTGTTGCTGGTCTTGGTGCTGTGGCTTGTTGTCACCGACAACGCCAACAGATACTGGCAAGAGCGTATAGATGAGGCGAAGCGCATAAGGCTTCAGAAATTCTCGTAATTCTTCTTCTTCCGGGTTTACGGTGTTTACAGATCCCAGCGTGCTCGCGGGGCGTGTGTGGGCGTGTGAGGACACTCCTCCTCACCAATCAGTGCACAGGGGAGTGTCTCCTCACGCCCCTAGCCCCACTCGGCTCGGTTTGGCTTGCTTCAGCCCCACTCCAAAACCGTGCAAGTTTTGGGTGCTGAGCAGGGCTGAAGCGAGCTGAGTCGCGCCGCTCTGAGGTAGTCGAAACGCGAGCCGTGTCGGGCTGAAGTGAGCTGAAGCGAGCTGAAGTGAGCTGAAAAAGGGTAGGGGAAAAGGGCCATAAGATTTAAAGGAGAACTGAAGGCAAATTTTTGATTATCAAAATTCTATTTCTCTCATTTTATTAAATATCGGAATGCATTTTTGATCGCTATTTTGTCGCTGCTATAGCAAGTTATGAGTGTTTGAAATATGCTCTGTAATATATCAGTCCATATGTCAAAGCAACGGCCGTAAACGAGATTCATTGAGACCTGTGCGAGACATCGTAGGACGGAAGTAAAACGTACAGTGGAAATCAAAGCGACCAACATCTGCCAATGTTGTCAAAAGACGTGCGTGCCCTCTTTCGAATGCTGATGTAATCAAGCCGGAAGTTTTGTTTGTTTTGATAGCAATCAGGAAAGTTTGAAAAAAGTAGGCAGTAATCGTCATTTAAACTTGGTTTTGTGCAATATTTCGTTTGGAAAACAGTTTTCAAAATGGCGGCACTGACACCTGGCTGACTCTTCACGTTTCGAAGTCTCGCACAAGTCTCGTGAAGATCGCGCGGATAAGCGACACCTGCCGTGGACCAAACAAGCTAAATTCAACACGGCTAAAAACCGAATAGGCCGATAAGTATAATATTTAATTGCAATTAGTTGCCAAAACGAGTCACGATATAAGGTTACTAAAACCGAAAACGTAATTGACACGTTAATTAAGAAATAAAGCAAGTTTAAAAATGACTTCAGTTCTCCTTTAAAGAGTTGTCTTTTTCCATTTTTTTTTGCTATTGTGTTGCTTATAGCCAAACTGTATTAAAAAAAAAAAAACAGAAAGATTTGTAAAAAAAATAAAATGAACCAATTCAAGAATTCAAGCTCGGTTATACTCTACAGGCCAAAAGTGTGGAAGCAACTAACTAACTCATCATCTCTAGCCGCTTTATCCTTCTACAGGGTCGCAGGCGAGCTGGAGCCTATCCCAGCTGACTACGGGCGAAAGGCGGGGTACACCCTGGACAAGTCGCCAGGTCATCACAGGGCTGAGACATAGACAACCATTTACATCTACGGTCAATTTAGAGTCACCAGTTAACCTAACCTGTATGTCTTTGGACTGTGGGGGAAACCGGAGCACCCGGAGGAAACCCACGCGGAGAACATGCAAACTCCGCACAGAAAGGCCCTTGCCGGCCACGGGGCTCGAACCCAGGACCTTCTTGCTGTGAGGCGACAACGCTAACCACTACACCACCGTGCCGCCTAACTAACTAACTAAATAAATACATTTTTACCTCAGTAGATAGCATGCAGTCATTTAATTACTAAATTAAATCATATAATAAATATAGAACAACATACTTTCAATTATGTCTGATTCTGATTCTTGGTTTTACATTCACGATTTTTATAGCAACCTTAATCATTCATGTCATTCTGACAGTGAAAGGTTTCTGACTGTTTAACAGGAACCTGTGTTTAACTACAAGTTAGTGAATAATTAAAACTGGTCAGTTATCAACACACAGCTGAAAGCAGTTCCTGTATATTGCAGTATGTTAGAGTGTGAATCCAAACCGGAGGAGCTTCTTCTTCTTCTTGTTTTTTTTTTTTGGCTAAATGAGATGTCGCAAGTGTGGAAGCTTGTTTCCATCACATATAAGAAAATATTACACAGATTTATCTCACAATTGTGAGTCAATATCATATCATATCATACAACTGCGACTTTTTATCTCGTAAGATACTTCACAGTTTCTGAGTGTCCAGTTCTCAGGGAGAAGAATATTAAGGTAGTTTATAATAACACTGGTTTTCACATTGCTTGGATTGATTGCTGGAAACAGAAGCCATTGTGTGATATTAATACGTAATTGTAAGTTAAAAAGGTGCAGTTGTGGAATATTAGTGTGCAGTTGCAGGATAAACAGTGACATTTGTGTGATATTAACTTGCAATTTTGTCTCATCTCATTATCTGTAGCTGCTTTATCCTGTTCTACAGGGTCGCAGGCAAGCTGGAGCCTATCCCAGCTGACTATGGGCGAAAGGCGGGGTACACCCTGGACAAGTCGCCAGGTCATCACAGGGCTGACACATAGACACAGACAACCATTTACACTCACATTCACACCTACGGTCAATTTAGGCCAAGTTTACATTAGACCGTATCTGTCTCGTTTTCTTCGTGGATGCACTATCCGTTTACATTAAACCGCCTGGAAACGCCGGGAAACGGGAATCCGCCAGGGTCCACGTATTCAATCCAGATTGTGTCAGCTCCGGTGCTGTGTAAACATTGAGATACGCGGATACGCTGTGCTGAGCTCTAGCTGGCGTCGTCATTGGACAACGTCACTGTGACATCCACCTTCCTGATTTGCTGGCGTTGGTCATGTGACGCAACTGCTGAAAAACGGCGCGGACTTCCGCCTTGTATCACCTTTCATTAAAGAGTATAAAAGAATGAAAATACTGCAAATACTGCTGCAAATACTGCCCATTGTGTAGTTATGATTGTCTTTAGGCTTGCCATCCTTCCACTTGCAAGTGGTAAGTGATATGCGCTGGGATCACACACACAGCGGCTCAGTCCCGAATTACTGCTTGTGCAGTACACTCACGTGCTCTGTGAGCTGCGCAGGGCCGGAGTGCGCACCCTCCAGAGGGCACTCGCTGTTCAGGGCGGAGTGATTTGGAGCGCAGGATGCCTGCGGAGCCGAGCGTATCCGTGTATTGGTGTTGCTGTGTGCACGCAAATCATGTATTGGTGTTGCTGTGTGCACACTAATCGTTTTAAAAATGTTAATCTGATGATCCACTGAGACGGTCTAATGTAAACCCCACCTTAGAGTCACCAGTTAACCTAATCTGCATGTCTTTGGACTGTGGGGGAAACCGGAGCACCCGGAGGAAACCCACGCGGACACGGGGAGAACATGCAAACTCCGCACAGAAAGGCCCTCGCCTGCCACGGGGCTCGAACCCAGGACCTTCTTGCTGTGAGGCGACAGCGCTAACCACTACACCACCATGCTGCCCCCTTGCAATTTTGTAATTTTCTTAATTTTTTTTTTTTTACATGTGGTGGAAACGACCTTAAATACTCAAACACTTTCACTGTTGGCGGAGTAATTTAAAGATGCATTAGGTAAGATTAAGGTTTTTTTTTTTTTTTCAATTTTTTCAAAATTAGATCTCTAAAAGTTAGCTGGGTTCAACGTTTGAATAATTCCTGCCCATATTCATGAAGCTCCACCCACAGGATCTGCAGTGGCCTGGAGAACAGGGTGTCTGTAAAATGACTGACAAGAAGTGTGTTCAAACACAAACAGGTTTTATAGACCGGACGTCAGTTTTCCAAATGGGTTTTCTCAGCGAATTAAAGTGCTTTTTTTGCTAAGACAACAGCTTAATGTGTTGCTTTGTTTTAATCATGTTCTACATATCTTACAGTGTACAGTTGCTTACTGAGGCCATTGTAGGTAATAATAATAATAATAATAGCGGAGCTGGGGAGTGGAGGGGGTAATATTCCGAGAAAAAAAAACACAGACTTTCTGAGATTAAAGTCACAAATTTATGAGAAAATTTCAAATTTATGTGAAACAAATATTAAAAAATAGTGTTTTTTTGTAACCTCATTGCTTCACGTTACAAGGTCAGATCAACATGATCACACCACAGACACCACGACTGAGCTGAGAGTTATAGGAGATGCAGTCTTTCTTCCTCGATCGCACAATATAAAAAAATAAAGCACTAAGAGATTTCCAACTACATTTCCCAGAATGCACTGCAGCCAGGAAGCACGTGATTGATTGTTGTGCTTCCTGGATACAACAGGAGATGAATGTATAAATTGTGCAGCTTTGTTTTTCCGTGTCTAGCTGTTTATGAATTTGTAATTATTGCGCATGAGCAGTTTCCTTTAGGAAAAGTGTGTGGATTCTTCTCATTTGCAAAAATCTGTATTAATTTAAAACAACTGAGCTGAGAGTTAGAGGGAATGCAGCCTTTGTAGTTGGTGTGCTTCACTGATTAAAAACCACACTATTTTTTTTAAGTTTTGTTCCTTGTAAATTATTGACTTTTTTCTTCAGACATTTGTGATGTTCTTCTTGTAAATTTTTTTTTTCACAGAAATGTGTGACCTTTTTCTTGTAAATTTGTGATTTTTTTCTTGTAAATTTGTGACTTTTTCTAAGAAATTCCTGACTTTCACAGAAATTTGTGACTTTTTTTCACAGAAATTTGTGACTTTTTTTCTCAGAAATTTGTGACCTTTTTCTCAGATATTTGTGAAATTTTTCTTGTAAATCTTTTACTTTTTTGAAGACATTTGTGACTTTTTTCACAGAAATTTGTGACTTTCTTCTTGTAATTTTAATTTTTTTTCTCAGAAATTTGTGACCTTTTTCTGAGATATTTGTGAAAATTTTCTTGACTTTTATCGAATAAATTTGTGACTTTTTTCACAGAAATTTGTTACTTTCTTCTTGTAAAATTTTTATTTTTTTCTCAGAAATTAGTGACCTTTTCACAGAAATTAGTGACTTTTTTCTTGTAAATTTTTGCCTTTTTTTCTAAGAAATTTTTTTACTTTTTTCACAGAAATGTTTGACTTTTTCTTGCAAATTTTTGACTTTTTTTCTTGTAAATTTGTGACTGTTTTCCTCAGAAATTTGTGACTTTTTTCTCAGATATTTGTGAATTTTTTTCTTGTAAATTTTAGACTTTTTCTAAGAAATTTGTGACTTTTCACAGGAATTTGTGACTTTTTTCTTGTAAATTTTTGACTTTTTTCTTAGAAATTTGTGACCTTTTTCCTCAGATATTTCTGAATATTTTCTTGTAATATATTTTTACTTTTTTCTAAGAAATTTGTGATTTTTTTCTCAATAATTAGTGACTTTTTTTCTCGTACATTTATATTTTCTTGTCAGTTTGTGCCTTTTTTTCTCAGTAATTTGTGACTTTTTTCTTGTAAAATTATAACTTTACAATCTCAGAGAATATCCAAGTTTTCCCTGAATATTACCCCCCCCTCCCCCAGTGCTGTTATTATTATTTTTTGCCAACTGTGGCCCTAATACACAGTCATATCCGGTTTATTTGACCAAGTAAGGAATAAAGAAATCAACTAATTCCACTTTAATTGCAAAGTATTCTCAAAACTTTGAAACTAGCTGCTTGCTTTGACACTTTTGCCCTGTAGTGTGAAGACGTTCTCTGTTACAGCAACATTTTATAATTCGGGTCCTTTGAAAATGATATCACGCAAGAGTTCTAGTTTTACACGGACTGCTGAGGCAATATGATCCTTTCCAGGTGCTGTTTTTCCCGACAAACTCAAGGGTGGTCTGATCGTTTTAGTCTCATTCAGTTGACCGTCTCCATGATATTTCATTGCGTGTTGAATGGTTGCTAGTAAATGCGTAAATACTACTTATAAACTTTACAAACTTAACCAGGAAATGAAAGCCAATAAAAAGCCCAGTAGACTCTTTCTAAGAAATCTAGCCAGGATAAAATCTCAGTTTATAGTCATCTATTTTACAGTGTCATGATTATAGTTTTCTCTAAGCACTCTGATGATGTGTGACACAAACATTTAGATTCGTAGGAAAGAAATCTGCGTGTTCTGTGTTAATTTATAACTGACTGGATGTTATAGTTTTATCACAGAGGAGATGAATGTTTCATTCCATGATGTCACCTTGAGAAACTAATGCTGTCTGAATAAAGCTGAAGATACAGTAAGTGCACAGTTCCAGGTCAATGAGTGAACATGCGGCAAAGATAATTGTGCAGAACTTTCTGCCACACGTCCAGAGAGCTCCATTAGTGATCACTGCACAACATCTGATTTCAGTGTAAACTGTATGTTTAATCTTCAGTTTAGTGTAAAAGTGTAAAAGTGACCGTGGTGTGTGGCTGGGTCTGTTGGTCCGAGCATCTACCGTGTGTATGTGTATGTGGGGGGATGGGATGGTGTGTGTGTGTGAGTCGTACACAGTCCATCTGGCCATTGCGGCTGTCATCTGGAGCGCCAGGTGTCAGTGTGGCCTGGAATCCTGTCTGTATGTTTGTGTGTCATTTGGCATCAGAGAGACACAACCCTTCTCCAGTCGTGGTGTTTGTACATGCCACAGCATTAGCTATAGATCAAACCTGCCTTTTTTTTATCAGTTACACAGGATATGAAGCTGATAAGCAATGATTGTAGTCCAGCATGTATGTTGCTGAGCATCTGAATGTGTGTGTGTAAGTGTGTAAGTGTACTTGTCCTTATTACATATTGAGGAGCGGAGTTAGGACATTTTTGGGGAAGTGAGGACAGTTTGGCTGGTCCTCACTTCTTCAAAGGGCTGTTTGAGGGTTAAGATTTAGGTTTAGGGCTCAGGTTAGAATGAGATTTAGGTTAGGGTAAGGGGTGGGGTTGCACCACGAGCTAGCCTAGTGGTTAGCGTGTCTGCGTCTCAATCGGAAGATCTTAAGTTCTACTTGTGGTCAGGTCATACCAAAGACCATCATAAAAATGGTACCTACCTGGCTTGTAGTACTCATGCCCTAATTTTAACGACTCATGACTTGAACTTGAGCACTGATGACTCGGACTCTGACTTTTTCTTTATTTTTTGTAACATGCCATAATAATCTGGCATAAGATATTTATATCTACATTAATTTTTATGCTAATTTCGTGCAAGAGAATGCACATTCACCTGTTCATACGTCATGTTCAGGAACAAACTAACGTTAAAGGAGAACTGAAGGCAAATTTTTTATTATCAAAATTCTATTTCTCTCATTTTATTAAACATCGGAATGCATTTTTGATCGCTATTTTGTCACTGCTATAGCAAGTTATGAGTGTTTGAAATATGCTCTGTAATATATCAGTCCATATGTCAAAGCGATGGCCGTAAACGAGATTCGTCGAGACCTGTGCGAGACATCGTAGGACGGAAGTAAAACGTACAGCGGAAATCAAAGCGACCAACATCTGTCAAAAGACGCGCGCGCCCTCTTTCGAATGCTGACGTAATCAAGCCGGAAGTTTTGTTTGTTTTGACAGCAATCAGGAAAGTTTGAAAAAAGTAGGCAGTAATCGTCATTTAAACTCGTTTTTGTGCAATATTTCGTTTGGAAAACAGTTTTCAAAATGGCGGCACCGACACCTGGCTGACACTTGACGTTTCGAAGTCTCGCACAAGTCTCGTGAAGATCGCGCGGATAAGCGACGCCTGCCGTGGACCAAACGAACTAAATTCAACATGGCTACAAACCGAATAGGCCGATAAGGATAATATTTAATTGCAATTAGTTGCCAATACGACTCGCGATATAAGGTTACTAAAACCGAAAATGTAATTGAAGAACACGTTAATTAAGAAGTTTAAAAATTACTTCAGTTCTCCTTTAATGGTGCTAAAATGCCTGGAGAGAAGCCCCTAGGATTGTCCGCTTTGCTTATACAGACTTCTCGTGCAGTGGGGAAAAAAATACGCTGCTACAGTATGTGTTCCATACGTAGAAGAACTATTGATGAGACGACAGGGACAACCTCGAACTTCAATCGTCATTTGGTAAGACTCCACCCAGAGAAGGACGTGACACGCTGTGTTCATTGCCCTGTTGATAGTGGGGCTTGCTTGCTGAGCAATGAACTAGCTAGTGTTAACCCTCTCTCATGGCACACTGCAATACAGATGTGAGTGGGGAGTCAAACTCTCACAGTTACCCCCAGTGTAACCCTAGCTGTATAGGCGAGAGGCCGAGGGCTACGGAAACGGAGATCGGCGCCGCCCAGTGTGCCTTAAGGGTCTGGTTAGTACTGGGATGGGAGACTGCCTGGGAAGACCAGGGCATGGTGCGGGAAGGACTTTTGACTTTAAAAGGGGTGGGGTTAGGGTAAGGGGTGGGGTTAAGCATTTACTTGTGATGGTTAAGGATAGGGTAAGGGGCTAGGGAATGTATTATATCATTGAAAGTCCCCATAAAGATATAAGTACAAGAATGTGTGTGTGTGTGTGTGTGTACGTACGTACATGGGAATGCTGACTGCTCCAGTTTCTCTGGGGAGGATTTTGCTGGGAGTTAAAGGGGTCATGAGATCTCAGCGTTAGAGTGAGAAAGGGCTTAAAGGTGCGTGTGTGTGTGTGTTTAGCTTAATGCCCTGTAAACTACAACTGGACTAGTCAATCAGTAGATATGGAAACGCAACCCAAAAACATGACCTGTGTTCCACACACAACCTTTCAAAACACCCACAGCTTACAAAAACAGCCATTAAATGGGATACGGTGGCTGGACTGAAGTCTATGGTTCATGTAAGAGATTGTAGATCGCTAGTTAGCTAGTCGTGGTTACTGACAGCTAACCCTACTTTCACACATGTTGCTTGTCGGTTGACGTCTACATGTTGAAGTTTACACGTCACATGCTAGGCTTCATACTAGCTTCACTGACAGATTAGCAAAGAAACCTAAGTGTACGAGGTATGTATAAGACATTGAACCAACCACAGTGAACCAATGATCTACGCTACGTCCTTCCAAGTTTTATTTTTCTTCATAACAGCTCTATGAAGGTTTAAAGGAACAGTCCACCGTACTTCCATAATGAAATATGCTCTTATCTGAATTGAGACGAGCTGCTCCGTACCTCTCCGAGCTTTGCGCGACCTCCCAGTCAGTCAGACGCAGTCAGACGCGCTGTCACTCCTGTTAGCAATGTAGCTAGGCTCAGCATGGCCAATGGTATTTTTTGGGGCTGTAGTTAGATGCGACCAAACTCTTCCGCGTTTTTCCTGTTTACATAGGTTTATATGACCAGTGATATGAAACAAGTTCAGTTACACAAATTGAAACGTGGCGATTTTCTATGCTATGGAAAGTCTGAACTATAATGACAGGCGTACTAACACCTGCGCGCTTCGACAGCGCATTGATACCTGCACTCCTCTTCGGTCACGGCCAGCTCCGTATCAATGCGCTGTCGAAGCGCGCAGAAGGTGTTAGTACGCCTGTCATTATAGTGCGGACTTTCCATAGCATAGAAAATCGCTACGTTTCAATTTGTGTAACTGAACTTGTTTCATATCACTGGTCATATAAACCTATGTAAACAGGAAAAACGCAGAAGAGTTTGGTCACATCTAACTACAGCCCCAAAAAATACCATTGGCCATACTGAGCCTAGCTACATTGCTAACAGGAGTGACAGCGCGTCTGACTGCGTCTGACTGACTGGGAGGTCGCACAAAGCTCGGAGAGGTACGGAGCAGCTCGTCTCAATTCAGATAAGAGCATATTTCATCATGGAAGTACGGTGGACTGTTCCTTTAAGGAAAGAGCGTATATGACAGGATACAACAAAACCACAGTTATAGGGTTATCTTCCATTTTTGGGGATCAAACAGTAAAACGAATTGGAGGTAGGAGCTAAATTTGTGATAAATACGCGACCTTAGGATTGATCTGAGGACTTATTCGAGCTAGTTGTTCGTATGTGTCAGTTTCTAGCATTGTACTGAATTCGCGTAGAGTTCAGAAAAACTATCGGTTATCATCCTGCCACGTTGTTGCTGAAATGCTGGTTCTGTTTGCACATGTACACAGAAAACGCCCAATCGCCATGTCGCATTTTCACTCGCTAGCAGGTAACAGGAACGTTACTAAAGCTGCCAGATAATAAGGACGAAAACACAACTGAAATGGAGTTGTGAGAGAGGAGTTAGAGCACATCCCAAAGAATTGTATTCCTCTTATAACACAATAATTGATCGATTGCATTTTTCTATTAATTAAAGAACGAGTCATTTTTTAATCCATTTATAGTTACATTTAATGATATGAAACATCTGTGAGACAAGTTATCACTTAGCTTTTAACAGCTATAAACTGTTCTCGCATCAGGGTCTCTTGAACTCAGTAAGTCAAAAATTACAGCTTAATAAAATCAACAACGACGCCGACGTATTAAAAAGATATAGATTAGTAACAGCAAAGCATACAGCATGTCAATAGCGGATAACGCACGATAAATGGTAACTATAGTAACAAGAAGCAGAGGGGATTCAAGCTCAAAATGGTGAGTTGAAAGAATTATCATGAGAGGTGGAAAAGGTGAGGGAAAGGCTTTACTTCAGACCGTTACACAACACTAAGACTAGAGACCAGGGCTTTGAACCAGAATTTTTTTCCTATTGGTTCGTTCCGAACAGAAATGGAATTTTAACGTTTCCGGTTTTGGGTTCCACCATTAAATAGACGTTCCCGAACCAGTTAGAACAAAAAAATTTCGTTCCCGGAACGGTTAATTACGTTCCCTGTCAGCTGTTTAACAAATGGTTATAAAATTATGTCTCTGTCTCATCCAGCTTAAGCCAAATGTAGGCTAATTCTATTACAACCTTCATTAAATAAGACAAGAAATAATTCAAAACAATTATTATTTCAAATGTTGGCGATTTGGATTCTCAGTATGTCTTCCCATCTACACAAACAGAAAAAGTGCCAAAAATGAAAGATAATTCGTTTAGTGTGTTACCAAAGGCTAGTCAGGCCCTATGCACTGATAGGCTAACAGAGGTTAATGTCATTTAATGTTCGTGAGCCTCTCATTAACGTGGACAAATATATTGATATCGTGTTTGAAATTGACGTTTTCGAATAACGATAGACTGCAATATTTACCTCTTATTTAAGATGTGGAGACGTGATAGTAGTCCACCCTCCCGCTCTCTCCATTCAGTCAGCGAACGTCACACAGGAAGTGAACCCCAGCGGGTCATAGAAACTTGCGCAGGAGAAGAATGACTTTTTTATTTGTAGGCTACGGAAACTTTGAGGAACGAAATAAAAACCGGTATTAACCGGTTACCATTATTTTTAATAAGCATTTCTGTTCCGGAACATAAATAATAATAAAGTTTCTGGTTTCGTTTCTGTTCCATGTGAAATAGAAAAAGTTCCCGGTTTTCGTTTTCGTTCCTTGAACCGGTTCAAAGCCCTGCTAGAGACTCCATCCAAAAACGTTAAATGAAATCTCTTTACAGAAATCAACGATTCTCTTTTTCTTCAATAAAAAAATCACATTTGGAAAAATCTGTTTATTTTTAGGCTTAGATTATTTGAGTATCTCGAACAAGTGGGTTAAAAGGTGTTGATTAATTTTCTATAACAGCATCTCGCAGCAGTTAGTAATAGCTGTCAATTCAAGTATGTTAACCTACTCGTTCTGATATGTTCCCGTTTCTATAGTAACCGCTAACTCAAAGCGGACTCTTATGTAACTTAAGTCTAATAATAAACAAATTCTTAGAAAAGTATCGTTATTTAGCAAAGAAAAACGTAAGACGTTTTGTGGAAGGAGACATTTATTCAGCATTCATGGAAGGAGTCTCCAGTGTCATTGTTTTGCTCTTTGCGGTTTATCGCATTTAAAGCTGTCCTGCCTTTCAGATTTTTCAAGTGTAGGTCATAAAAAGAATTTTCTCCGACACCCAATTATTTTTGTTCAGTGGACCGAAAGCTACTGAATTCGAATCACAGACTTCCAATTTTATGAGTTTAAAAAAAAAAAATAGAACAATTAATGAATTTAGAGCCACGTGGCCCTAAATTCTCCACTATTTTTTCCTGCTTCACCATGACGCAATACAAAATACTACATCATGCATCACACGCTGGGCTTTCCCTGTTCGTGCAAGGCATTGTGGGATACAAATTTGAAACAGGAGAGAAAAATGGAGGACGTGAGTGTGCGAATGAAACGTGAAAGACCGACTACAGTAACGGAAAGAAAGCGAGAAGAAAAGACGTGATGTTATATACGAAGGAAAGGAAACGCAGGACCAAACTAATAAATATCGGCGCTCAGCGAGCACCTCGGTGTGATCAGCTGTTCGTTTAGCAACAGAATGATGGAACGGTCAGTGCACGGTCAAAGGTAAACCTGTAGATGGCAGTAATGCAACACTGTGGATGCCAGCTGCTGTAAAACCCAAAAGAAGAAGGTAAACCTGCGCATGCGCACATGGACTTCCTCTGTCTGCTTGACTGTGCAAAGCGATCGATTTCATGCACATTATTTGCTTTAATCCCCTCAAATTAAATAACTTCCCAGCCACGGAATGACCTGATATTTTTTGGAGATATTTCAGAAATAAACATATATCACAATGACCACATTTCAGAGCGAACTAAATTTCACGAATTTTATGAAACCGAAAGGCCGTCACACTTAAGATTGTTCACACTTTAGCTAAGGTTGTTCTCAGATCATGAGATTGTTTTAGTTATGGTAATTAAAGGGTTGAAGAAAATTCTTTGTAAAATAAAGACACACATGCAAATCACATTTAATAGTAAACTAACAGCAGTAAAGGACACGAATGAAATTAATAAAATAGTAATTGATCATTAAAAATACAACACGTACGTACAAGTTTTATAGCCGATCTCCACACGTACGAAGTGCACAGATTGGAGCGCCATACTTAAGAGAATATGGTAATGCATCAACCTGATTTTTGATGGCTTTTGCGACTGTACGATGCTCATGTACCACCACAGGGAACCTGATCATAAGTGCGAGGCAACATATCTCATAAACACTTGACCACCGGACAACGAAATTTGTATCTTTATTTACGTAAGGTACAGTAGATGGGTTTTTATCCAGCACTTATTTAAATTTTTTTTTTTTAAATAACATGGGATTATTATTTACTAACACGTTTTTTTCCGAAAATATTCATGACAGTTTCATATAAAACTAGTTAAAACAGTTTTATTAGTCCATTAGCTTGTTGGACAGTTGACAGTTTCTGTCATGTAACAGTGATAGACGGATATAAGTGCAGGAAGAGTTTTATTGAAAGCACGCTCGCAAACAGATCCAAAACATAGACAGAGGCAGAGTTGAAAAACAGGCAGTGGTCCAGGGAGGCACAGATATCATAGGATAGCAGAGGGAATACACTGTAAAACCTGATAAGGTCACTGAGCTCAAAAATTTTATTGAAACCGATTACGTAAAAATTTTTGAGGTAAGTAACTTAAATTTTTTAAGGTAAGATTTCTTAAAAATTACAATTAAGTGTAACTATAGTGTAATTTTTAAGAAATCTTACCTTAAAAAATTTAAGTTACTTACCTCAAAAATGTTTACGTAATCGGTTTCAATAAAATTTTTGAGCTCAGTGATCTTATCGGGTTTTACAGTGTAGAATACTCACAGTCCAAAACACAAATGGTCAAAACTTGAAAAGCGATACAAAATACAAGGCTTGGTAATGTTAGACGCCGGGTACAGAGTGTATACTTCACAAAGTCTGTGTGTTACTGAGAGTCTTTATATGTATGCGCTGTGCTTGTGTTCTAATCAGGAACAGGTGCATGGGAATTAGTCCTAAAGGTGCTGCGAGCTTGTACATGACAGATGTAACTAGACAACTGTTTGACATCTCAAGTTTGATATTGGATAGTAACTCTGCAGTAATGATGTAAAGTGAAAGAACGTGCTGGTTCACTGCTGTCCACCAGACACCCAGCAGAGTCACACCATAATAAAGGTCGTGGTGTTGTTTCTGGCACATGGCATGCAGTGTGAAAGAAAGGAATAAATCTGTATCGTAACTGCAATCCGTATCTCATTATTGGTCTCACAATAATGTCACAAGACAATGCAGCAATTTATTGACGTGAAATACACGACGCGACACAATTCGATGGTTCATTCATGGTGCTGTAATATTATTATTCTATTCAGGGTGATTTTGTGGCCTTGTTTGCTCATAAACTCATCAGGAGCTCTGCTTTTAGGCAGGGCTTTTATATATATATATATATATATATATATTTAGGTATGTAAGAAGCTGAACTGTATGTTTTTAGTCTTTATTAGCGTCAGTATGAATACTATGAGTAAAACTGGACTGATTGATACCTTGATTGACATCATTTATCACAATATTTGCATAATATCGTCGTATCGCACAGCCGTTCTGTGTCATGATGTTGTATTGGCAGTAAGAGGGGATGGCAGGTGAAGGATTGGAGGCTTATACGGCTTAAAGAGCCCTTATTGATGTCACGGGGGGGGGGGGGGGGGGGGGCTGTTGCATGTATTGACTGGGCTGTGAGTGTGTGTGTGTGTGTGTGTGTGTGTGTGATGGTTGGTCTTCATTTCGGTTGCATATAGGATGATGTGTGAAAAATGTAAAAGTGGACTATATGTGTGTGTGTGTGTGTGTGTGTGTGTGTGGGCGTGCGCACGTAATGTTTTCCACTTAAAACCTTCGACAGCTGTGTGTGGGAGGAGACAGGGATGGCATTAATCCAGGCTCCACCCCTTTCCCAAAGAGCTTAAGCAACAGTCAGACAGATGAGGTATTTTAGGAACATGTCTATGTGTGTGTTTGTGTGTGTGTGTGTGATTTAGTGAGAGAAAATTAAAAATAACAGTGAGAAAAATAACGACCGAAACTGTCTGCAGTGTCATATTTATTTGTGTACGTGGGAAGGATGTGTTTTTTTTTTAGTTGGTGTGTGTGTGTGTGTGTGTGTGGCCAGGGACTGATTTGCCATGTGCTTGCGCCGGGCGTCCATCTGTGTTGGCTTGTCAGGGGGGTCATGGAAGGATAAGGGGAACTGTGTGTGTGTGTGTGTGTGTGTGAGTGAGTGTGTACAGATATGCCAAGGTCCTGTCAGCTATCTTGGAGAGTAATGAGGGAGAGGGAGAGGGTGTCCAGGATAGGAAAAGTGTGTGTGTGTGTGTGTGTGTGTGTGAGGTTATTAAGTCACAGTAGGTGAAATCATCATCTGCCCATGTTACTTTGTAATTAAGCAACTTCACTCCTCCTTGTTTCTCTCTTTGTCTTGTTCTCTGTCTCTCTCGTGTGATGACGGTTCGCTTTTCCAGGAAATGCTGCAGTTGGCTTGAGTCTCTCAGCGCCAGTCCCCACGTCCCACCGCCGCCCGGCCGGCCCCCACAGCCGCAGGGCATGCTGGGAAGAATCCACCACTACTGCGGCATTTCAGGCTCCACAGGCTCAGAGTCCAACTCCGCACACTGAGAGAGAGAGAGAGAGAAAGAGAGAGAGAGATGGGGGAGGGGTGAGAGAGCAAACGTGACTAATGGGGGTAAATCAGGCAGAGAGAGAGAGAGAGAACGAGCAAAAAGAAAGCACAGTCCAGCAGCACAGGTGTTAATGCTCCAGTCTTTGGGAAGTTTGTCAATACTGTTTTCTTCTCAGATGTTTACCTTACAGGAATACTCCGGTGGTTTTCAGTCTAATCCCTACCCATAATCCCGCAACACATCAGCAGCATATTTGTCTTTACCACACACGAGAATTTCAACACACTTCCACGTAAAACCAGAAAACATGTTTACTCCAAACTCACGCGAATTCAAAACTATTCATCGATATTCAGCATCATTCACAAATTAAGGATTGACCTACCCTAATAATAATAATAATAATAACAACAACATCGGCTGGCTTTTTTTTCGTACTGTATCAGATATATTTCATTCAGCTACTCGTCTTCGACTCGTTCAATATCAGGCCACCCATTTTTTATCTTTAGGTTCACGGATTTTTTCAACATATTTTTGATCATGTCGGTCGAAATAAAAATAAAAGTGTCCTTGTCCAATTTTTTTTTTTTTTTTTGCATGGCAAAATTTCAATGTCGGATTAAGATGATAAAATAATTTAAATTCAAGAGACACACTTTACATACACACATACACACACACGTGTATATATATATATATATATATATACACACACGGCGGCACGGTGGTGTAGTAGTTAGCGCTGTCGCCTCACAGCAAGAAGGTCCTGGGTTCGAGCCCCGTGGCCAGCGAGGGCCTTTCTGTGTGGAGTTTGCATGTTCTCCCCGTGTCCGCGTGGGTTTCCTCCGGGTGCTCCGGTTTCCCCCACAGTCCAAAGACATGCAGGTTAGGTTAACTGGTGACTCTAAATTGACCGTAGGTGTGAATGTGAGTGTGAATGGTTGTCTGTGTCTATGTGTCAGCCCTGTGATGACCTGGCGACTTGTCCAGGGTGTACCCCGCCTTTCGCCCGTAGTCAGCTGGGATAGGCTCCAGCTTGCCTGCGACCCTGTAGAAGGATAAAGCGGCTAGAGATAGTGTGATGTGATATATATATATATACACACTACCGTTCAAAAGTTTGGGGTCACCCAGACAATTTTGTGTTTTCCATGAAAAGTCACACTTTTATTTACCACCATAAGCTGTAAAATGAATAGAAAATATAGTCAAGACATTTTTCTGGCGGGGCGGCACGGTGGTGTAGTGGTTAGCGCTGTCGCCTCACAGCAAGAAGGTCCTGGGTTCGAGCCCCGGGGCTGGCGAGGGCCTTTCTGTGCGGAGTTTGCATGTTCTCCCCGTGTCCGCGTGGGTTTCCTCCGGGTGCTCCGGTTTCCCCCACAGTCCAAAGACATGCAGGTTAGGTTAACTGGTGACTCTAAATTGACCGTAGGTGTGAATGTGAGTGTGAATGGTTGTCTGTGTCTATGTGTCAGCCCTGTGATGACCTGGCGACTTGTCCAGGGTGTACCCCGCCTTTCGCCCGTAGTCAGCTGGGATAGGCTCCAGCTTGCCTGCGACCCTGTAGAACAGGATAAAGCGGCTAGAGATAATGAGATGAGATGAGATTTTTCTGGCCATTTTGAGCATTTAATCGACCCCACAAATGTGATGCTCCAGAAACTCAATCTGCTCAAAGGAAGGTCAGTTTTATAGCTTCTCTAAAGAGCTCAACTGTTTTCAGCTGTGCTAACATGATTGTACAAGGGTTTTCTAATCATCCATTAGCCTTCTGAGGCAATGAGCAAACACATTGTACCATTAGAACACTGGAGTGAGAGTTGCTGGAAATGGGCCTCTATACACCTATGGAGATATTGCACCAAAAACCAGACATTTGCAGCTAGAATAGTCATTTAGCACATTAGCAATGTATAGAGTGGATTTCTGATTAGTTTAAAGTGATCTTCATTGAAAAGAACAGTGCTTTTCTTTCAAAAATAAGGACATTTCAAAGTGACCCCAAACTTTTGAACGGTAGTGTATAGTGTGTGTGTGTGTGTGTTCTTGTGTATAAGTTTATAACACGGGCTAGCATTCCAGTACTTACTTCTCTGAAGGTATGTGGTCATATGACCGTTAAGCTCTCATGAGCACATCGAAGGCTGATACGTTCGTGCTACTTGATTCGATAAGACTCTCTGCGGCACCATCCTCTTCTAATTCCACAGTCAGATACTTGCAGCCAAAATCGCGAACTAACGTTATGGCAGGCATATTCAGCATCGCGCTCGTTACATCACCACCTTCTTTCTGAGAACCAAAGATCGTTTTGATCTTTTCATTGTTTACTTTCAACGCTTGAGAGACGAAATCGCCCACGTTTTGGTTAGTGAGACAGTGAAAAGACTTTTCTTTACCACACTTTATGCTTACGTACAGTTGAGGCGATAGCTTGGAATCCATGCCGTCAGCGTCAGCTATGGTCAGCACGAGGCTGACACTGTCGTAAAGCGGCCGTAAATACCATAAAAACATTCAAGTGAATACTCAGTGTCGTAAATAGTTTCGTTTTCGGACTCGGCTGAAGTGGATATATACAACACACATTGTCGTTTGTATTTGCGATTCTAATATTTTTTACTTAAAGAAATATGACCTAGTACCAGGGATACAGTGCTGTTACAAGAAAAATGCGACTATTTTTTTTTTACATTTCTTTTTGTACGTTTCGGCGGTTAAAATAAAACTAAAAATACGCACAGACTTTTTATTTTTCTAGCGGTAGTATTTAACTGCCGTCGGCGGATCCGTGATCCGAAAAATCTAAAATGAGTCGCCTCACGCTAGCTGAATGGAATATACCTGATATCAGAAAAAAAATCAGAAAAAGCTTTGTTGCCAAGTAATTGTTGCAAGTACAAGGAATTTGACTTGGAGTTAAGGTGCTCAATAAATAAATGCTAAATAAAGACAATCTCTTCTAAGATGTTAAGAAATAAGAAGTAAATAAACAAGATAAATATAAGATAAAATAAACAAACAACTGCAGGTAAACAGATGTGCAAATCAGGTAAACAACTGGGGGGGCAGAGTAAATGATTCCTTCCGTATTTATACCACGAAAAAACAATAACCAATATTTTTCTTCTTCTTCTTCTTCTTATTATTATTATTATTATTATTATCCATGCACATTCCTTTCGGGTGTTTGACGCGTCTTTCTCTTTCAAATTCTCTCAAAATCTTCCTTCCGTATTTAACGAAGCAAACCTGGCGGCCATGTTTGTTTACAAATTGTCACTCACTAGCGCGGAAGTTTTACATCTCCGACATGTGACGTCATGTTGTCTTGACAACCATGCAACATCGTAAACCACATTCAACGCTCATTCTCCATTGGGTGACGTAGAGCGACGTAATACACGTAGGATAAGCGATATGCGAACATTATCGCATGCCACCAAACCAAATGAATGAAACCTGCTCAAAGGGAATAGAACACGTTTTTATTCCATCAAAAAAGTGTCCTGTATGTAGAATAATCAGTGATATGGTCAAATATTGAATCAAAATCGTATCGTATCACGTCGAAGCCTGAGGTTTACATCCCTAGTATGTTGTTATTACTTAAAGTAATAATAATAATAATAATAAGAAGAAGAATATACAGGGCCTGGGTGGCACAGTGGTGTAGTGGTTAGCGCTGTCGCCTCACAGCAAGAAGGTCCGGGTTCGAGCCCCGTGGCCGGCGAGGGCCTTTCTGTGCGGAGTTTGCATGTTCTCCCTGTGTCCATGTGGGTTTCCTCCGGGTGCTCCGGTTTCCCCCACAGTCCAAAGACATGCAGGTTAGGTTAACTGGTGACTCTAAATTGAGCGTAGGTGTGAATGTGAGCGTGAATGGTTGTCTGTGTCTATGTGTCAGCCCTGTGATGACCTGGCGACTTGTCCAGGGTGTACCCCGCCTTTCGCCCGTAGTCAGCTGGGATAGGCTCCAGCTTGCCTGCAACCCTGTAGAAGGATAAAGCGGCTACAGATAATGAGATGAGATATACAGGGCCTTGCTAGTTCTTTCAGCCCGAAAATGACTGGTCAGGACGGACACACCAAAGCGGCCATCTTGGAATATCAATGTTTTTTTTTTTTAATTGTTGTTGTTGTTGTTGTTGTTTAATGACCAATAAGTTTGAATTCAGTCTGTCTTCCTGTCCAGTTCTCTATACACAACAGTCGATCGAGTGAATGGTGAACGAGTGAGGGAGGGATTTCAGCATTACACAGTGCTATAGCCTCGGTCACAACCGGCCGTACAGTACGTGCTCCTACGGCCGGTCTACGTGCAAAAAACGCAAGAAACGCACGGAGGCTTTTTGACATGCTGATTTTCGAGCCGCAGACCGGCCGCAGAGGTTCTTTGTCATGTCAAACAAACTCTACGGGCGCTTACGTTTTTTTCAGGTTGCAAGACAAACTTACGGCCAACGTGCGTCTTTCTCCACGAACAAAAAAAACGCAGCGATTTGGGAAATGCCAAAAATCGCATGGCCAAAAAAATCGTACGTCTGGTTGTGACCTAGGCTTATGCTTTTCTTTCTGCTGCATCCATGAGTGATCAAATCCACAATTATTCCCTTTGAAAAAGTATTCTGATCTTTATCCTTTCAGAGTTTACAAAAAAACCCTGTGAATTTCTGAAGGCAAGTGTCATAAACGTATATTTAAGTTATTCCACGAAATCGAGTTGTACATGAGTTGATAGCGGCTATAACCCATGTACGACGAGATTGAGTGGAATAACTGCTTTATTCGATCCACATTCACTGGATTTTGAGAAACAGAGCATTTTTATTTTTGTTTTTTGCAACTTCGATAAATAAAAACTTTATACAAAACATCCGACAAAATAATTTCCGCTTAGAATGTAAACAAACCGGCGAATTGCGCTTTTTTTGGCGTTTTGTTTTCGAGTAGAGTTTTTATTTCGTCCTCGTTTGATTCAGCAACACACTCCGCCATTTTGTTTTTCTCTACTCATGATATATGAGCGCATATCCTAGTAGTAGAGTAGCCAATCAGAGCGCACGACTGCTCATATCCACTGACTGTGGATAGAATAAAATATTATATGCAACATTTATCAAATAGCTTAAAGCAGGTTTGTTGATTTAAAGCCGGTTTATACTTCCGTGTACCATACGCCATCACATGAACATAAGTTGTTGTTGACCTGTTAAATAAATTTAGTTGGGGCAAATAGACCCCTACTGTAGATATTCATTAAACCACTCAAACTTTTGAGCTCGCCTGGCTCACTAATCATACAGACCCGACGCTGTAAATTCAACATAACCAGGCTTCATGGAGAAATTAAAAAAAGATACGGTCTTACCATCAAATATTTTTATTCCATATTTTGTTGCTTGGCAGCACGGTGGTGTAGTGGTTAGCGCTGTCGCCTCACAGCAAGAAGGTCCGGGTTCGAGCCCCGTGGCCGGCGAGGGCCTTTCTGTTCGAGCCCGGTGGCCGGCGAGGGCCTTTCTGTGTGGAGTTTGCATGTTCTTCCCGTGTCCGCGTGGGTTTCCTCCGGGTGCTCCGGTTTCCCACACAGTCCAAACACATGCAGGTTAGGTTAACTGGTGACTCTAAATTGACCGTAGGTGTGAGTGTGAATGGTTGTCTGTGTCTATGTGTCAGCCCTGTGATGACCTGGCGACTTGTCCAGGGTGTACCCCGCCTTTCGCCCGTAGTCAGCTGGGATAGGCTCCAGCTTGCCTGCGACCCTGTAGGACAGGATAAAGCGGCTAGAGATAATGGATGGATGGATGGATGGATTTTGTTGCTTTTTTTCATTTTTTGGCGTTTTGCTTCCGAGTAGTTTTTATTTCATCCTTGGTTGACTCAGCAACACGCTCCGCCATGTTGTTTTTCTCTACTCACGGTATATGATCTGATATCCTAGTAGTAGAGTAGCCAATCAGATCACCCGATTGCTCATATCCAGTGAATGTGGATAGAATAATAGTAATAATAATAATAATAATGGATGCCACCACTTCAGATTCGACCTCCATAATAAGTGAGTTTTGAGAAATTAGTGTAGATATTCGGTCGAAAAAACATGACGTATCCATTTCACAGGATGCTATCTATCGGTGCAAAATGCTCCATTTACTGACCACTGCTGTTCTTTCTCTTTCTCCCTGTCTCTCCCCCTCCCCCTCCTTTACTTCCCTGTGTCTCTAAGAAGGTGATGCTGCCCACCGGAGCTCCTTTCCGCTGGTTCCAGTAGAACGACGGCCAACCGGACTCCCCGGCGAGCTCAAATTAACAAACTGCCAATCACGCGCAATGCCAACGCCCACTCGGACTGCTGCTGGCTTATAAACACTGGCCACAAATAACAAAACGACTAAACAAACAGCCTCTACGAACCGAGAGGAAAAAAAGAAGGCACTAAACGAGGACGAAGCTAGTTCTTCTGAACCAAAAATAGACTGCCAGAGCAGTGTGACACTGCTTTGGGTGTTTTTTTTTGTTTGTTTGTTTGTTTGTTCGTTCATCCATTGTTCTGAATGTTCCAATCGGGAACGGTTCGACTTCTTATTGTGGAGTCGTGTCCTTCGTTGGGAACTCTGGACCGCCAAACAGAAGATGTACAATCATTTTATTTTCTGTGTTTTTTGTGTTTTGTCCATGTGTGGAGGAATGCTGTATTTGCATTAGAGAATGTAAACTCGAGACTCTGTGTTAAAGCTAGTTATTAATCCAGAGCACTATTGTACAGTTAGCACCGACGTTCTTACTGACTGCTTGAGTTGAGTATATTTGGATTTGGCTTTTTTATTTTATTTTTTTTGGGGAGGGAGGGAATAGTTTGTCATAAAAAACAACAAAACTGATTTTCAGATTGATGTTTGATATCAAACCAGATGAAAAGACAGAAATCATGATGATGATGTAGCATCCCTTTTGGCAAACATACAAACTAAAAAAAAAAGATCTACCGTTTTTTTTTTTTTGTATTGTGAAACAGAATCAATGTAGTTCTGCACTGACGTCATTCAAGGACGGCTGAGACAAACGGAAAAAAAGAGCACGAACACCAGCCGGCAGCGTTTACAGATCAGATTACTTTCCACGTCAGGTTGTTGCTCGACCGGATTCTGATTGGTCAAACGGAAATCACTAACACACCAGAGATCTCAAAACAAAAAAATCTAGAGGTTCTTATCATACTCAAGCACATCAGAAAGCTATCTGTACTTTTCTTTTACCTAGCTTGCGAGATTCCAAGTGAGATTAAAAAAGCTCAAGGACAAAAGACATCCCTCCCTCCTGCACCATAACCACATGGTGGAGGCCATCTTGGATGGCTGACCACAATCCGATTAATCAGTCACGCTGGTGGTGTTCTGTTCTGATTTTTGTCTTGAAGCCTAGCAAGAAAAGGACGAAGCCCAGGTCCCTAAAGTGTCTGAAGGTGTTTGGTGCGGCATCCGTGTCTCCACAGCCATCATCCTGAGGGCTGCGTTTGTAAACTGAATAAACAAATGCATGTATCTGTGTTAGAAAGCGACAGCTCTGAGGTTTCAGCTTTCCTCAGCTTTGGAATAAATAGAAATACCAACCAACACTGCCTGACCCTGGAATATGTAAATGTGTCACTTGGAGTGCAAAGTTTATCGGAAACGAAGGATCATCAGAAAACAGATCAGGTGCTGCGACAAAGGTCATTCAGGGTGAAATCGATGCCCAGGCAAATTTCCGCATTCCCACGTCACAATGTGTTTAGTAGTAAAGTCTGTAGGGAGGATTTATAGCCTGCATGTGGGGGAAAAAACAGTCACATCAGTGTATTTTTGTTTGAAGTGTAGGAGTGAATGAGTGTCTCGGGCTGGGTTTTGTTTTTGTCCTTTTCTTTTCCTCGCTGTGTCTAAGCTCTGCCTGGATTAAATCTTCAGCCTTCAAGGTACAGAAATAACGGGCCTCATTTATGAATCGTTCACTAAGGTTGTGCGTAATGTCTTCATAAGCCACACCATTTAAAAAAAATCACAACAGGTTTATAAAAGTTTCATTAATGCTGATTTTCTTCGTACATATTTTGCAGTTATTCCACGAAATCGAGTCGTACATGAGCTGATAGCGCCGAGTCGGCTATAAGCCATGTACGACCAGATTGAGTGGAATAACTGTTTTAAGCACTATTCGCACGGGATTAGTATTATCTGTGAACCTATAGTAATTTGTAAATTCCCACCCAACCTCTGTGTTAAATCCCTTGCATTCGCACGGGATAAGCAAAGTCCGTAATTTACTCAATTTACAGACATCACGACCGGATATGTCGTAACATCCTGTACTTCAGAAACACCCATTCAGTCATGTCCCGCCCTCCCGCCCCAATTAAAGACAGCTGACAAATCAGAAACACCCATTCAGTCATGTCCCGCCCTCCCGCCCCAGTTAAAGACAGCTGACAAATCAGAAACACCCATTCAGTCATGTCCCGCCCTCCCGCCCCAATTAAAGACAGCTGACAAATCAGAAACACCCATTCAGTCATGTCCTGCCCTCCCGCCCCAGTTAAAGACAGCTGACAAATCAGAAACACCCATTCAGTCATGTCCCGCCCTCCCACCCCAATTAAAGACAGCTGACAAATCAGAAACACCCATTCAGTCATGTCCTGCCCTCCCGCCCCAGTTAAAGACAGCTGACAAATCAGAAACACCCATTCAGTCATGTCCTGCCCTCCCGCCCCAGTTAAAGACAGCTGACAAATCAGAAACACCCATTCAGTCATGTCCCGCCCTCCCGCCCCAATTAAAGACAGCTGACAAATCAGAAACACCCATTCAGTCATGTCCCGCCCTCCCACCCCAATTAAAGACAGCTGACAAATCAGAAACACCCATTCAGTCATGTCCCGCCCTCCTGCCCCAATTAAAGACAGCTGACAAATCAGAAACACCCATTCAGTCATGTCCCGCCCTCCTGCCCCAATTAAAGACAGCTGACAAATCAGAAACACCCATTCAGTCATGTCCCGCCCTCCCGCCACAGTTAAAGACAGCTGACAAATCAGAAACACCCATTCAGTCATGTCCTGCCCTCCCGCCCCAGTTAAAGACAGCTGACAAATCAGAAACACCCATTCAGTCATGTCCTGCCCTCCCGCCCCAGTTAAAGACAGCTGACAAATCAGAAACACCCATTCAGTCATGTCCCGCCCTCCCGCTGCCACTCGGCGAAAGAAAAAAGTGTAGACACAGGCTTTTTAGCTTACAAATTACTATTCTGTTTTTTTTAAAATTATTATTAGAAGGCACATGGAGTTTAGTCCTGCCTTGGCCAGTGCATTCTGAAAGTATGTTTTGGTCTGTAGCCAACAATGCATGTTACTGCAGATCAGATCTCTCCACACAAACTAAAGGCGCAGATGCCGACTTTTTCACGGCTTTTTCATGGACTGTAACGGCATTTGCTTATGTAGTAATTTTAATACAGAATTTACTCTGATGAAATTATTCAGACACTCCAACGCCCCCCCCCCAAAAAAAAAATCGGATCTGCACGAGCCGTGAAAAAGGCGCGCCGTTTGCATCCCTGTTTAAACTCATAGGTTAACCGACTTTAACCGGCTAATGAGGCTCGGTGGTCGGTCAAGATTTTTTTTAGTTTTCGCCATCCCTAATCCATGGAGGATATGGCCTGGCTATAGCTATGAAATATTAAAAATGTTCCTTACTGAAAGCAGCCACACAAGTCATCCAGGTCAAAAATCTTCGAGCTCTCCTCTTGGATTTCTTGCTGTTTTTGGGAAGCGGATTCCATGTAGTGTGGTATGGGGCACGACTACCACTTGCCCCTAAAACAGTACTCATGAAAATTTCAACCGTAGCCTCCATTAGCCTACTCACAGTAACGGGAAAAGATATAAAACGCGCGCAATTACAATAACAAACACGGACTAGTATTGTCACTGGACGTCTGTGTTTGACAAAATATAGTAGGTAATTTGCGGCGGAATTATTCTCATCTCATCTCATCATCTCTAGCCGCTTTATCCTTCTACAGGGTCGCAGGCAAGCTGGAGCCTATCCCAGCTGACTACGGGCGAAAGGCGGGGTACACCCTGGACAAGTCGCCAGGTCATCACAGGGCTGACACATAGACACAGACAACCATTCACACTCACATTCACACCTACGGTCAATTTAGAGTCACCAGTTAACCTAACCTGCATGTCTTTGGACTGTGGGGGAAACCGGAGCACCCGGAGGAAACCCACGCGGACACGGGGAGAACATGCAAACTCCGCACAGAAAGGCCCTCGCCGGCCCCGGGGCTCGAACCCAGGACCTTCTTGCTGTGAGGCGACAGCGCTAACCACTACACCACCGTGCCGCCCGCAGCAGAATTATTACTTTACAAATTACAGACATGGTGCATTCGCACGGGACTAACATCTCAGACATTCTCTGCAATTATTACAAATCGCCAGAGGTTCACAGGTAATACTAATCCCGTGCGAATAGGGCTTTATTCTATCCACATTCACTGGATTTTGAGAAACAGAGCATTTTTATTTTTATTCTTTGCAAATTCGATAAATAAAAACTTTATACAAAACGTCCAACAGAATCATTTCCGCTTAGAATGTGAACAAACCGGTGAAATGACAGGAACAATTTGTGAAAAATGCTATAATAATAATAATAATAATAATAATAATAATAATT
This sequence comes from Neoarius graeffei, assembly GCF_027579695.1. Taxonomy (NCBI): domain Eukaryota; kingdom Metazoa; phylum Chordata; class Actinopteri; order Siluriformes; family Ariidae; genus Neoarius; species Neoarius graeffei. The sequence goes on from NC_083570.1 coordinate 99,341,904, forward strand.
CTTGAACAATAAAAATGAGACGTTCTTACCATGAAATACTTTCATTCCATGTTTTGTTGCTTTTTTAAAAATATTTTTGGGGGTTTTGTTTTCGAGTAGAGTCTTATTTCGTCCTCGGTTGGTTCAGCAACACGGTCCACCATTTTCTTCTTCTTCTTTAGGGTGTTTTTTCTGGTTGGCAAACCAACTTAAAAGTGCATTACTGTCACCAACTGGGCTGGAGTGTGGAACAGGAGATACTGGGGGAAAAAATATATACAGCACCCTCCACAATTATTGGCACCCCTGGTTAAGATGTGTTAAAAGCCTTAAAATAAATTCAGTTTTTATTGCAGAAGCATAATCTCACACTGAAAATTGTAGAAAAATGTAACTCTTAACTCAAGTGAATTAAAAAAAATAAATCCCTGACTAAGAAATAATTATTTTTCATAAAATCACCTGTTCCACAATTATTGGCACCCATAACAATTCTTAGAAAATAAATGTAATTGAAGCATTTCTGTCATTTCTACTGTAGTTTATAAAGTTGATCAGAGTATCTAGGAACCTTTAATTAGTAATTCATCACATCCTGTTTCCCTGGGGTATAAATATGATGTGACACAGAGGCCCATTTCTCTTATCCACTCTTCAACATGGGAAAGACAAGAGAACACACCGTTCAAGTAAGGCAGATGTGTGTCGACCTTCATAAGTCAGGCAATGGCTACAAGAAAATAGCCGCTCGCCTACACCGGCCCATATCTACAGTCAGAGGAATCATCAAGGAGTTTAAAACAATTGGAACAGTGGCAAATAAGCCTGGACGAGGATGCGAGTTTATCTCGCCACCACGCACAGTGAGGAGGATGGGAAGAGAAGGAAAAAGTTCTCCAAAGCTCACTGTTAGAGAATTGCATCAAAGAGTAGCATCTTGGGGTCACAAAGTCTCCATAACACCCATCAGGCGCTATCTACATGCCAACAAGCTGTTTGGGAGGCATGCATGGAAAAAGCCTTTTCTCACTTACAAGCATAAACGTAAACATCTGGAGTTCGCTAAGCGGTACTGGGACTTCAACTGGGACTGTGTGCTTTGGTCAGATGAGACCAAGATAGAGCTTTTTGGCAACAAACACTCTAATACATCACAAAAGATGAGTATGCAGAAAAGCACCTCATGCCCACTGTGAAATATGGGGGAGGATCGGTGATGCTGTGGACCTGTTTCTCTTCCAAAGGCCCCGGGAACCTTGTTAGGGTGCATGGCATCATGAACTCTTTGAAATACCAGGATATTTTAAATCAAAATCTGGTGGCCTCTGCCCGAAAGCTGAAGATGGGTCATCACTGGGTCTTTCAGCAAGATAATGACCCTAAACATGTGGCCAAATCTACACAAAAATGGTTCACCAGACACAAAATCAAGCTCCTCCCATGGCCATCTCAGTCCCCAGACCTCAACCCAATTGAAAACCTGTGGGATGAGCTGAAGAGGAGAGTGCATAGGAGAGGACCCAGGACTCTGGATGATTTAGAGAGTTTGTGCAAAGAGGAACGGTCGAATATCCCTCTCTCTGTATTCTCCCATCTTGTGAAATGTTATAGGAGAATATTAAGTGCTGTCTTGTTGGCAAAAGGGAGTTGTACAAAGTATTAACATCGGGGTGCCAATAATTGTGGCACACATGATTTCATGGAAAATAATTATTTCTTAATGTGGGAGTTTTTTCCCACTGAATAAATGCACTTGAATTAAAGGTTGGATTTTTCTCTTTTTTTGCACTGTTGTCCTATATTATTTTTAAAAACCCCTGAATTTATTAGAAGCCAAAGAACATATCTTAACGAGGGGTGCCAATAATTGTGGAGGGCGCTGTATATATTCTTTTAGCTATTTTTGTTTCTTTTAAGTACTTGATAACAAAGTGATATATCTGACTTGATGTGCTCCGCCATTTTGTTTTTCTCTACTCACGGTATATGAGCTGATATCCTAGTAGTAGAGTAGCCAATCAGAGTGCCTGATTGCTCATATCCAGTGAATGTGGATAGAATAAATTGATATATGCTAATCACCCATAAATTACCAAGAGTGATCACAACACAGCTGATTTATATGAATTGACGTCTGTAAAACACCCTAAAAGGCGAAACTGACAGCTGAAAAAGACAAAATGACAATTAAATAGTGAAAGGGTGAAAGAGAGCCTACTAGGTATGACACGCATTAAAGGAGGACTGAAGGCAAATTTTTTATTATCAAAATTGTATTTCTCTCATTTTATTAAATATCGGAATGCATTTTTGATCGCTATTTTGTTGCTGCTATAGCAAGTTATGAGTGTTTGAAATATGCTCTGTAATATATCAGTCCATATGTCAAAGCGATGGCCGTAAACGAGATTAGTTGAGACCTGTGCGAGACATCGTAGGACGGAAGTAAAACGTACAGCGGAAATCAAAGCGACCGACATCTGCCAATATTGTCAAAAGATGCACGCGCCCTCTTTCGAATGCTGACGTAATCAAGCTGGAAGTTTTGTTTGTTTTGATAGCAATCAGGAAAGTTTGAAAAAAGTAGGCAGTAATCGTCATTTAAACTCGTTTTTGTGCAATACTTCGTTTGGAAAACAGTTTTCAAAATGGCCGCACTGACACCTGGCTGACACTTGACGTTTTGAAGTCTCGCACAAGTCTCGTGAAGATCGCGCGGATAAGCGACGCCTGCCGTGGACCAAACGAACTCAATTCAACACGGCTACAAACCGAATAGGCTGATAAGTATAATATTTAATTGCCGATACGAGTCGCAATATAAGGTTACTAAAACTGAAAACGTAATTGACTAACACGTTAATTAAGAAATAAAGCAAGTTTAAAAATGACTTCAGTTCTTTAAATCTTTTAGTAATGCAGTTCAGCCACCGCAACAAATCAGCTACCTTAATTGCACACTAAAGGCTGATTTATTCTCCTGCGTAGGATCCACACTGTACCGTAGGTACGGCATTGATGGTGAAATATTTATACTTGCGCATAAGTTGTGTGTCTCATCTAGGAGGTGCTGTCGCATGAAACACACCAGTGTTTACTGATTTAACGCATCGGCGTGGAAAAAGTAACACGAGTTCAGTGTTTCACTGTAGGAATAATAAACCAAATGTTGCCTTGAAACAAATTTTACACGGGATTATAAATTTTACACATGGTTAATTATGAACCAAGTGAATTGTGAATTCTCACTGAAGACATTTCTGAACTCTTTGAACTCGTCTGTATTCAGTAGGATGAGCAGCTCGAAGCACTTCACCGTAACTAAGGTTTAATTCCAGAATTCTATCAGTCACTGACTGACGGATGGTTTATTATTTTTATTGAGTCGCTACGATTTAGACCGGACACGCTGTGTTCACTGGGAAGAAGAAAAATATCAAAACATGTGCGATCTTGCAGGATTAAACTGTCTGTTATAATGATCTACTTTATATATTTCTTCTTCTTCTTCTTCTTCTTCTTTCGGCTGCTCCCCTAATGGGTCGCCACAGCGGATCATCATGATCCGCATATTTGATTTGGCATAGGTTTTTTTTTTTTACACCGGATGCCCTTCCTGACGCAACCCTCCCCAATCTATCCGGGCTTGGGACTGGTACTAAATATGCACCGGCTTGTACAACCCCAATGGCTGGATAGTTTTACCTAATCTGCATGTCTTTGAACTGTGGTGGAAACCGGAGCACCTGGAGGAAACCTTGGAATGGGGAGAACATGAAAAGTCCACACAGAAAAGCCCCTGTTGGCTGTGAAATTCGAACCTGGAACCTTCTTGCTGTGCACTACTGTGCCGCCACACTTTATATATTTATATTAACACCATATGGTGAGGGGGCGGCATGGTGGTGTAGTGGTTAGCGCTGTCGCCTCACAGCAAGAAGGTCCGGGTTCGAGCCCCGTGGCCGGCGAGGGCCTTTCTGTGCGGAGTTTGCATGTTCTCCCCGTGTCCGCGTGGGTTTCCTCCGGGTGCTCCGGTTTCCCCCACAGTCCAAAGACATGCAGGTTAGGTTAACTGGTGACTCTAAATTGACCGTAGGTGTGAATGTGAGTGTGAATGGTTGTCTGTGTCTATGTGTCAGCCCTGTGATGACCTGGCGACTTGTCCAGGGTGTACCCCGCCTTTCGCCCATTAGTCAGCTGGGATAGGCTCCAGCTTGCCTGCGACCCTGTAGAACAGGATAAAGCGGCTAGAGATGACGAGACGAGACAATATGGTGATCGTAGATTTCCAATTTTCTCAGAGACGAAGGAGCAGTACAGGAAATGTAATGCTACCAAGTGGACCAATCACAGTTGTTGCGTTCTGCATTGCCATGGCATGTACTTACATTTTTTGGGAGGTGTGCATCAGGTTATGTTATTGGGAACGCATCAAAGATGTGCCCTATGTACAGTTGTGTGAAAAACACCCTCTTCCAGTTACATGGTTTTACCAATCAAGACATAACAAAAAAAAAAATCATCTGATCCTTACCAGGTCCTATGCAACTCTAACCTTAGGTGTAAAGCAACACACAACATGTCATTATTTATTTAAAAAAAATTAAATGAAAATGCAGAATCCATGTGTGAAAAAGTAAGTACACCCCATGATTCGATAGCTTGTAGAACCACCTTTTGCAGCAATAACTTGAAGCAATCATTTTCTGTATGATTTTATCAGTCTCTCACATCGTTGTGGAGGAAATATGGCCCACTCTTCTTTACAACATTGCTTCAGTTCATTCATGTTTGAGGGCATTTGTTTATGCACAGCTCTCTTAAGGTCCCGCCACAGCATTTCACTTGGGTTGAGGTCTGGACTTTGACTTGGCCATTCCAACACCTTGATTCTTTTGTTTTTCAGCCATTCTGCTGTAGATTTGCTGGTCTGCTTGGGATTATTGTCCTGTTGCATGACCCAATTGCAGCCAAGCTTTAGCTGTTGGACAGATGGCCTCAAGTTTGCCTTTAGAATACTTTGGTATACAGAGGAGTTCATGGTTGATTCAATGACTGCAAGGTGCCCAAGCCCTGTGGCTGCAAAACAAGCCCAAATCATCACCCCTCCACCACCGTGCTTGATGGTTGTTATAAGGGGTTTGTGCTGATATGCTGTGTTTGGTTTTCACCAAACATGGCACTGTGCATTATGGACAAACATTTCCACTTTGGTCTCATCTGTCCAAAGGACATTGTTCCAGAAGGCTTGTGGCTTGTTCAGATGCATTTTTGCAAACCTAAGCCGTGCTGCCTTGTTCTTTTTAGATAGAAGAGGCTTTCTTCTGGCAACCCTTCCAAACAAGCCATACTTGCAGTCTTTTTCTAATTGTACTGTCATGAACTTTAACATTTAACATGCTAACCGTGGCCTGTAGAGTCCTAGATGTAGTTCTTGTTTTTTTTTGCAATTTCTCTGAGCATTGCACGGTCTGACCTTGGAGTAAATTTGCTGGGACGTCCACTCCTGGGAAGATTGGCAACTGTCTTGAATGTTTTCCACTTCTGAATAATCTTTCTAGCAGTAGAATGATGGATTTCAAATTGTATGGAAATGGCCTTATAACCCTTCCCAGACTGATGTGCAGCAACAATTGCTTCTCTAAGATCATTGCTGATGTCTTTCCTCCTTGGCATTGTGTTAACATACACCTGAGTGCTCCAGACCAGCAAACTGCCAAAACTTCTGATTTTTAAGAAGTGGCCACACTTGCTGATGATCAATTAATCAAATTCATTTGATCAGCAACACCTGGCTGCTAATTGCCTACATAATTCCTATGGAAGCAGTAAGGATGTACTTAATTTTTCACACACAGCTACTGAGGGCGGCATGGTGGTGTAGTGGTTAGTGTTGTCGCCTCACAGCAAGAAGGTCCGGGTTCGAGCCCCGTGGCCGCCGAGGGCCTTTCTGTGTGGAGTTTGCATGTTCTCCCCGTGTCCGCGTGGGTTTCCTCCGGGTGCTCCGGTTTCCCCCACAGTCCAAAGACATGCAGGTTAGGTTAACTGGTGACTCTAAATTGACCGTAGGTGTGAATGTGAGTGTGAATGGTTGTGTGTCTATGTGTCAGCCCTGTGATGACCTGGCGACTTGTCCAGGGTGTACCCCGCCTTTCACCCGTAGTCAGCTGGGATAGGCTCCAGCTTGCCTGCGACCCTGTAGAACAGGATAAAGCGGCTAGAGATAATGAGATGAGATGAGACACAGCTACTGCATTTTTGGCTTACTTTGTGTTAAATAAATAATGACAGGGTGAATATGTCATGTGTTATTGGTCATCTGAGCTTGTATTTGTCTAATCTGAAGACCTGGTAAGGACCAGCTGATTTTTTTATTATGTCCTGACACTTAAAACCTAAACTTGAAAGAGGGTGTACTTTCTTTTTCACATGACTGTAATAGATTTGACGCAGAAATATAAATTGGCCTTAACTCTTCCTCCTGTCCCAGGGTGCCATTTCTTTTGACCGAACAGAACAGCTAGTTTTACTTGTATTAATTTATAGATTTGTTTTCGATTGCTTTCTTTGAAGTCATTAATATGCAAATGACTTGAGTTTCACAAAACTTCCAGTACGTTTATGTGTGATTGAAATAAATAGGCTGTTTAAGCTCGACAGTGTAATCCGTGTATAAAATTATAGTAACTAATCACCAGTTAATTGTAATTTGAGGCGATCAATTGAAGTTCACATTACTGAGCCACCTAAGGCACTAAGGAGCTCTTGCAGGACATGATTTTAATACATTTTAATGATATAACTGGATTTTCTTGAATACCACATTTCTTGTGTAAATGTTCCTATGAATGATGAACGAATTCATTCATTTGTATCCAGTTGGATAAATGAGGCCCTCTGGGAGAACACGGACAAGAGCGTTAGTGCTTTTAGCACGAGAAGGCAAAGACACGGCGCCACTCAAGTGGGTAAAGTTGTAAGAACACTGTTGCTAGGCAACCAGAGCAGCATATCGAGCTAATGATTCAGCTAGCTTACATGACTAGCTATCCATTTATTTGTGGTGGCTGCTGGATCAACATGGAATATTCAAAGGGTAAAGACTTTGCTAAGAAATACAGTATTAATCCACGAGAGCAGTGGAGTAAAATGATTGTCAGAAATGTTACCTGCCTTCATCTTGGTAGCAAAGAGTACGTGCACATCCCATTAACAGGTAATGAGACAGCTAATATGGAGAACACTTGAGGAGTGATATAAAAGGCAAGACTTTTTAAAGACAAACACAAAATTAGGGCAGCACGGTGGTGTAGTGGTTAGCGCTGTCGCCTCACAGCAAGAAGGTCCAGGTTCAAGCCCCGTGGCCGGCAAGGGCCTTTCTGTGCGGAGTTTGCATGTTCTCCCCGGTGTCCGCGTGGGTTTCCTCCGGGTGCTCCGATTTCCCCCACAGTCCAAAGACATGCAGGTTAGGTTAACTGGTGACTCTAAATTGAGCGTAGGTGTGAATGTGAGTGTGAATGGTTGTCTGTGTCTATGTGTCAGCCCTGTGATGACCTGGCAACTTGTCCAGGGTGTACCCCGCCTTTCGCCCGTAGTCAGCTGGGATAGGCTCCAGCTTGCCTGCGACCCTGTAGAACAGGACAAAGCGGCTAGAGATGATGAGATGAGAAACACAAAATTAACTAGAAAGGCACTCGGTAGAGTGCATACCTCCACCAAGCAATATATTATCAACATCAAAACCAAATCATGTGAAGTGAGGATAATACTCGAGCTCATCTCATCTCATTATCTCTAGCCGCTTTATCCTTCTACAGGGTCGCAGGCAAGCTGGAGCCTATCCCAGCTGACTATGGGCGAAAGGCGGGGTACACCCTGGACAAGTCGCCAGGGATAATACTTGAGCTGTACACCAAATTTCATCCAAATCTGTTCACTACTTTTTGAGTTATGTTGGGAACAGAAAGGAAAAAAAATCCTGGATCCACCAGATTTGCATCCAAATCTAATCAATTGTTCCTTGACCCATGGTCCACCTTTCCTCCAAATTTCATCAAAATCTGTTCATTATTTTTATTTTAGAGTTACACTGGGGACAAACAAACAGAGGCGAAAACATAACCTCCAACAAAGTTAGTGAAGGTAACTATTCTTGGGTTTCAGTCACGTGACTTTTCTTAGCGATTTCACTTCTGGTGAAACAGCTGGTGTTCTAGCAAACCAAAACGGCTGCCGTAGTGCAAACAACTAGCAATGTTATCAGAGTACGCTCGTAATCTAGAAGCCACTGCTGGCTTTAGATCTATTCAGAAGATTGCTGTGTGCAATGGAATCGACCCCTACAGTCTGGGAAAGAAGGATTTGTCATACGATCTTGAAAACCCTACAGTCAAGTTCCCCGACATCTCGAACTATCTAGTGTTGCAGACGTCCTTCTACACCGCAAAACAGATGAAAGCGTGGAAGAGTATGGAGGCTTACAACTTTTTTGTATGTGGCTGGGTAAAGGACCTCGCTATCAAGTCGTTGCCCAATGAATCCTGTATTGTTTTTGTCCGTGTAAGTATGTTTTTTTAACCTTTTCTTTTGTGTCTTTATAACGAAGTGCAAACAAACAACAGTTGGCTTGATTCTCACTTGTGTTGGCTCTTATCTCTCAGCTAAATCATTCACAAAGATCATCAGAAACCCCTTTAAAGACCTGGATCTTAGTTAAACAGGACGGAGAAGTGATCACGGCGCATTGTAACTGTACGGCTGGGGAAGAATTTTGTCGCGACCTTCATGCATATGGACTTTGTGAAGAGTAAACAAAGAAACAGCTGGGGACTTTAGCGCTTTGTAAAAAAAAAAAGTACCGTAAAATAACGACACATAGCAAAAAAAGTACTTGGAAAACACTAAGGCCGTAGCTGAGAGGGAAATACAAACCTTTCACCAAGTGATCACTGCAAACTCGAGCACGCTTCGACTCGGCTCCCTTCGATTTCAGTGAGAGGTTCGAAAGCCACCTTTCTCCACGTCTTTTTGTGAAATCCTGTGTTCGTTCACCCTTTTTTATTAGTTCACGGGGAACCCTGAAGAAACTTTTATCAGTTTCACAGTTTAATCGATTCGAACAACCTAAAACAACCCAAGCGTGAGGCATTTTTCATGCGAGCAATGCAGCTTCTCCGTATAAACACTTTGTCAACTAAGTTTTGGTAGACCGCCAGCTAAAGTTTTGAATAACTAATGAGGTGGATGCGATGTCATGTGAAACCCAAGAATAGGTGCAAAACTATTGTTCTAGGGATTCATTGAGAGGAACTACCACATGTAAAGCTCCCCCTAGAACTACATACTTTCAAGGGCTTTTTCTCTGTTTGCATTCGCACCACCAGTAGGAATGCTGAGGTGACATAAGCTGGGCAACGGTCGCTATAACGACATCACTAGTTTGCTGTTTGGTTTCATATGAATGTGCGTCTTGTCCATCGATGTTCTTGTGTTGCTCTGAAAACAGCAAACTCACAACAATCAGATTTAAACTTATCCACTTTCATGTGTCGTATTTCAGTCACGTGTTTCTCCAGAAACGAATCATTCCACTGCGCTGTAGAACGGGGGAAACCAGGAAGTATCACAAGCTGACAGTAAATTCTTTATTTTACATTATATAGAGTTAATTTGTGGTGGAAAATAGTTAGTGATTGTTTAAAATATGTTTACCTAAAATGTTAGGATTATTATTTTATAGGCTAAGGGTTTTCTTACGTGATAGCTAAAACAAACAAACAAACAAACAAACAAACAAACAAACAAACAAACAAACAAACAAACAAAAAAACACCAAGAGTCATCAGGAGATGACATATCTCCCCAGCGCGTACACAAAACCCCAATCCAGATTTTCCTAAGTTTAATTGGTTGCCATGGAAATATGGAAAAAATAAAAATCACAGAAAGCCCAAAATGTCAAAAGGCACAACTTCTCTAGGCACTTAACATAACGGTGAGGTTTCGTGAACAAAATTCCTAATAGTTTTTGAGTTATGCTCTAGAAACTAAAATGTTTACAGATGGACAGACAGACGGACGGACAGAGTGATAGCTATACTATACACTGGCAAACTGTTACAATTAGAGTTGGGACTTGAGCTCAGCTAAAACTTAGCCGGACACCAAAAAAACACCAGGGCAAAGGATTTTACAAGGGATTAGCGGCAGGCTGCCAGGTCACTCCGTTGTGTGTAGCTGTCGATGTTGATTTTAAAAGTAACTAAGTAAATTACACAGGGAAATGAATACTTAAGTCTGAGTGAAAAATACTGTAGTGAGCGTGCAGCGTGGAAGAAGAGTCTGGAGACAGAAATCTTAGTTTCTCGGTCGTTAGCCTGTGTTACTTGCTCTTGATAGCATTGGATTGACTGCTTTATTAGCATTCGCTAACACTACTGATGAATGCTACACTGGCTGGAAGGTGACTTCACTGCTGCACTGATGGTGTCGAGTCACGGTTAAGCTCACGTTGGCCTTCAAGAAGGTCTAGGGTGATAAATTTTGGTCCCTCCCACTATAAATCAAAATCTGATTGGTTAATCAGTCATCTGTCACTTCCTACATAAACATAAACTGCCATGGCCTTCTGTCCCGGCAATGAAGTCCTAACCAATGAGTGAGCAGCTCTAAACTCTTCTCAGCCTAGAGACAACGAACAAAAAAATCTCATTGGATAACTCGATTTTAATGTTTTCAGGACAGTAACCCTTTCATTTCTGAAGCACATTTGATAGAAAATGAGTCCGAATTAGAATTAGAAGAGAATAATGATAATGAAAGAATGAAAGAAATTAAATATAACATTTGAAATGCTGATCTGTTTGGGTCTTCTCTGAAGGCCTAGAAGGCTCTGACGGTTCCCCTCTGGGTCTAATGATTTAGCTCACTATCACCTCACTGATAAGTATCGTATACAGTCAATGTGACAATAAGAATCAAACAAAACTATCTGGAATATTAACATTTTCCTCAAATATTTATAAGTGAAATTGGATTGTAATTCTGTAGAGAATCGACCACTATTCGTCATACTGCTTCCCGTCAACACTGCAGACAACTTGTGGTCTCTGAGCGATCAGAAAATTTCCAAAGTAGCAAACACCACAAGAATAACAAGTTTGGGTGGAATTTTTTCCATAGTGATCACATGACCCATCATGAACATACCACTGGAAAAGAGTGAGCCGTTGCGGGTGTGTCCTGTGCATCCGGTGTTTTTTTTTTTTTTCCCGGCGCTACAGGTGCATGGTTATTAGACATTACTTCACCATCCATGTCTTTTCCAGAAAGCTTGCATGCATCAATGTGTGACCTGTGGGAACGGAACGGCTGACACTGAGGGACAGATTGGAGACCCTTTCAACGTTATCAGCACAACCCAGACTCTAGTGCTGTAAGGTGTGCATCCACACACAAACTCACACACAAACAAACACACATATTTATCTTACTAACATTCTGAGGACCTTTCAGTGACATACTTACTGAGGACCTTCTTCTGGCATAATGATAAACAAATAATTCATGCTATGCTGCACCTAAATCTAACCTGAACCTTAACCTCAGTGACCAAAAGGACATCTTTTGGCTCTTGATTTTATTTTTAAAACAAAATATTTAGTTTAAAAAAAGATAAAAAAAAAAACAGTTTTACTAATGGGGACCAGCTAAATGATTTAAGAACATGGCGACACACACACACACTTTGAGTGGCCTGACGCTCATGTGACTGGGCGTGCATGAGGAAGGAGGGATGAAAGGGGGGAAGGAAGGAACGGTATCCAGGGCGATGGATGATAAGATATTCGCTCCCCCGTGGTTCCTGCACAGGTTCGGAGGAGGCGGGAACGTAGTGCGGTGCTACTATGGTAACGGCAGCGCGAGACGTTGCGCTATAATTGGTGCGAGGCAGCGTAGCGGCACTTCCAGGTGCGTGTGTCAGCACGATGTTACCCCCTCCTGCTGAGAGAGGCAGAAAAAAAAACCACCCAGACCTTGGTCCTACTCTTTTTTCCCCTTCTTTCTTTTTTCTCTGAGGCTTGTTTTCACTTCACTTAGGAAATGTTTTAATGGGTCTCTGATGATTCAAAATTGTTTTGCAAAAAAAGATTCAGGAGTTCGAACCTGTATGTGTGTCAAAAAAAGTGGGGACTCAAGTGACTTCCTGGCACACACACACAGACTTAAGCTGTTATTTCTACAGATCATTTTGAATCATAAGAGACCCATTAAAAAAAACACACACACACACAACAAGAACCAAAGCCGTGTTCAGAATTAATGTCCTTCTAAAACTGCTGATGACCCTCAAGGCCTGAAATCACACACATCACGTGCAGCACCTTTGTAACTCAATCTGTCTGAGCGTGCACGCTGAGGCATGAGAGAGCACACTGAGTGAGAGATTTCTCCCTCCTCTCACAGAGATCTAGAGATTGCTTCTCTCTCTCTCTCTCTCTCTCTCTAGGCTATGTCTGGGTTTAATTGCGTGTGGTGGCGGGAGGCAGCAGCAGGACAGGCTCAGGTCTCTCTCTGCAAGGAAGCCATTTAATTCAGTTTCCCCTGCGCACCACACACACACACACACACACACACACACAGTTTGTCTTACTATATCTGTAAGGAACTTCCACTGACATAATTATTAATGCAGCTAATTAATGCACCGACACCTAAATCTAACTCGAACCTCAACCTCAGGAACCAAAAAGAAACCTTTTAGTTTCGAAAATAAAAACTGCAGCTCCAGCCAAACGTCCCCACAAGGTCAAAACTGCCAGTTATTCCTCACCCCCTTCATTCCACTCACAAACACCCACCATACACAGCTACACATGTCCTAATAGATAATGAAGCAAGTCCCAGGTGCTGCTGTTACCTCTCATGGCTATAGAGATAAGATAGAAACACACACACCCTCGGACACACTCGGACATGGCTAGGATTTTAGAAAGGGATTTTAGAGACTACACACACTCACACTACTACTGTAAGCACCAGGACATCAAGGATTTAAAGGAGAACTGAAGGCCAATTTTTTATTATCAAAGTTCTGTTTCTCAAATATTTGTTAAATATTGGAATGCATTTTTGATCGCTATTTTGTCACTGCAATAGCAAGTTATGAGTGTTTAAAATACGCTCTGTAATATATCAGTCCATATGTCAAAGCGATGGCCGTAAACGAGATTCGTTGAGACCTGTGCGAGACATCGTAGGACGGAAGTAAAACGTACAGCGGAAATAAAAGTGACCGACATCTGCCAACGTTGTCAAAAGACGCGCGCGCCCTCTTTCGAATGATGTTGTAATCAAGGCGGAAGTTTTGTTTGTTTTGATAGCAATCAGGAAAGTTTGAAAAAAGTAGGCAGTAATCGTCATTTAAACTCGTTTTTGTGCAATACTTCGTTTGGAAAACAGTTTTCAAAATGGCGGCACTGACACCTGGCTGACACTTCTTCACGTTTCGAAGTCTCGCACAAGTCTCGTGAAGATCGCGCGGATAAGCGACGCCTGCCGCGGACCAAACGAACTAAATTCAACATGGCTAAAAACCGAATAGGCTGATAAGTATAATATTTAATTGCAATTAGTTGCTGATACGAGTCATGATATAAGGTTACTAAAACCGAAAACGTAATTGAATAACACGTTAATTAAGAAATAAAGCAAGTTTAAAAATGACTTCAGTTCTCCTTTAATACTATACAAGGTACAGTACTGTGCAAAAGTCTGAGGTACCCTGGTTTTTTTCATCGAAACTTTGTTATAGATTTCTATTTTATGACTTCCACATTATCGAGTCAGTACAAAAACATTTTAGAGTTCCAAGCGTTAGTTTTTTTCCAGCACAAAATTAAATGTTACAGGAAAAAAAAATGTTTGTATCTGAGCAGCTTATTACATAAGAGAGCACATTTCAGATTCTCATCTCATCTCATTATCTCTAGCCACTTTATCCTGTTCTACAGGGTCGCAGGCGAGCTGGAGCCTATCCCAGCTGACTACGGGCGAAAGGCGGGGTACACCCTGGACAAGTCGCCAGGTCATCACAGGGCTGACACACAGACACTGACAACCATTCACACTCACATTCACACCTACGGTCAATTTAGAGTCACCAGTTAACCTAACCTGCATGTCTTTGGACTGTGGGGGAAACCGGAGCACCCGGAGGAAACCCACGCGGACACGGGGAGAACATGCAAACTCCGCACAGAAAGGCCCTCGCCGGCCACGGGGCTCGAACCCGGACCTTCTTGCTGTGAGGCGACAGCGCTAACCACTACACCACCGTGCCGCCCCAATCAGAAATTAATCAATAGTAAAAGGGCTAATCGGGGTATTTTCAAGCAATGTGGATTTATTTATTTATTTATTTATTGACCTACCTACCTTTTTCAAGCATGTCAAGTCTACAGTAAGATGTAACGTGCATGATATAAGATAACATTCAACATTGTGTCTAAACTACATCCCACCATTCCAGAGGTGGACAGTAATTTAGTACATTTACTTGAGCACTGTACTTAAGTACACTTTTTGAGTATCTGTTCTTTGAGTATTATTTTTTTTGGAAACTTATGACTTTAACTTCACTACATTTCGTTACTATGAAGCAGGCTTGTAGTACTCAAGTCCGACTCGTGCCCTAATTTTAAGGACTCGTGACTCGACTTGGACTTGAGTACTGATGACTCGGACTTGGACTCGTGCATTAACTGCATTTGGACTCGTAAATTGGAGATGAGGTTATTTTTTGTAACATACTATAATAATTTGGCATAAGATATTTATATCTACATTAATTTTGTGCTAATTTTGTGTAAGAGTGTCACACCTGTGCACTTTGGTGTGTGCATCAGATAGACTCTCGGGGGCGCTCCGGACAGCGTATGTGCCAAGCAGACTCTCGTATGTGCCATAAACGACTCGCACCTGCACAAGATTAAGGTGCAATCAGCGCGCCGATATAAAAACTGTGAAAACACACTTACTTTGCGAAGTATTGAATTGCGTTGCTGACACATCACCAAGCCTTATTTCTTTGTTTGGGTTCCTCATCCCTGATTTCCTGTTTCTCGTCTTTGATTCTGCCGAGTCTACGATAGCCTGTTTGTGCCTCGCCCGACCTGTTGCCTGTTTCACTGTTTTACAATTTTTCCTGCCGTTCTGGATTGTTTACCGTCTTCACTTGTATTAATAAACACACCTTCTGCACTTACATCCGTCTCCCAACCATCTCTGACAGAATACTTCACACTCCCTGACAAAGAGAAGCACATTCACCTGGTCATACGTCATGTTCAGGAGCAAACTAATGTTAATGGCGCTAAAACAAACAGCCACCGTCAAATGGTGCAGTTGGAGTCTTGTTCTCGGACTCGACTTGGATCAATAGTGGACTCGATTCGAATTTTTCTTTAATGACTTGGACTTGACTTGGACTTGAACACTGGGGACCCAAGTCTGGACTCGGACTCAAGGTTTAGTGACTCTTCTAGGAAGCAGCTTTGACAGTGGATGTTTTTTTTCTTTTCTAAAACGTGATTGACTTTTTTTGCAGGTGACACAGTCACTAGGTCTATATCCACAAAAATCATGTTTTTTTTTCCTGAAAAAGACAACATTCCTGCTAAGCTGTTTACATGGCTCATGAAAATGAATATGTCACGAATAGTCCAGCCATGTTACATGCATACTCAGATTAATGTAAAACCTTCCCATGTTGGTTTGTGTACAACGCACAGAGCTGATCATAAACAGGTAAGTTTTCCAGGCGGTATGTGTTGCAAACTTTTGCAAAAATCCCAGTTGCGATGCATATTCCGAATGCGCTGTATACATATCCAAAAGAATGCTCCTAAAACTCAACTAATATCAGCATATCCCACGTCATAATCAGAAAATGCTAAATCTGGAATATACAAACAGAATACACTGTTTACATGACCCGGATCAAATTCCAAATATTTTCATATTCGGAATAATAGTGGAATATTAGTGTGCATGTAAATATTCTGACTGATATTATTTTTTACCCAGGAGGCTTTTCTTGAATTCCCCAAATAGGCCAAGCTCCTCACCACTTTTCCTCAGTTCTAAAATACAAAAACACTACTGTACTTGTTTGGTGGAAAACAATTTAATCTGAAGTCAAATTTTAACATAACGATAAATGTAACAATAAATAACTAACAGTTATTCCACAAAATGGAGTCGTACATGAGCTGATAGCCGATGAGGCACGTAGCACCGAGTAGGCTATAACTCATGTACAATGAGATTGAGTGGAATAACTGTTTTATTCTATCTACATTCACTGGATTTTGACAAGCAGAGCATTTTTATTTTTATTTTTTGCAAAGTCGATAAATAAATATACAAAACATCCGGCAAAATCATTTCCCCTTAGAATGTAAACAAATCGGTGAAATGACAGGAGCAATTGGTGAAAAATGCGATCATAATAATAATTCTTGAAAAATAAAAAAAGATACATTCTTACCATCATCTCATTCTCATCTCATCTCATTATCTGTAGCCGCTTTATCCTGTTCTACAGGGTCGCAGGCAAGCTGGAGCCTATCCCAGCTGACTACGGGCGAAAGGCGGGGTACACCCTGGACAAGTCGCCAGGTCATCACAGGGCTGCACATAGACACAGACAACCATTCACACTCACATTCACACCTACGGTAAATTTAGAGTCACCAGTTAACCTAACCTGCATGTCTTTGGACTGTGGGGGAAACCGGAGCACCCGGAGGAAACCCACGCGGACACGGGGAGAACATGCAAACTCCGCACAGAAAGGCCCTCGCCGGCCACGGGGCTCGAACCCGGACCTTCTTGCTGTGAGGCGACAGCGCTAACCACTACACCACCGTGCCGCCCTTCTTACCATCAAATATTTTTATTCCATATTTTGTTGCTTTTTTTGTATTTTTTTGGGTTTTGTTTTTGAGTAGAGTTTTTATTTCATCCTCAGTTGGTTCAGCAACACGCCCCGCCATTTTGTTTTTCTCTACTCATGGTATATGAGTTGATATCCTAGTAGTAGAGTAGCCAATCAGAGCGCACGATTGCTCATATCCAGTGAATGTAGATAGAATAATAACAATTATCTTAGAAATAAAATCTCTACTCCAATAGGTGTTCATGGTTGAGATCTGGTGACTGTGATGGCCATTTTATATCATTTTCATCTTCATTAACATGTTCAGTGAGCCCTTATGTCCTGTGGATGTGGGCGGAGTTATACCAGAAGAGACCACTCCCATCAGTATAGAAATGTTTCATTATAGTATAAAGCAGGTCACTCAGAAGAAGTGATGCATAACTCTAAATACAAGCCTAACCATGCTGATTAAATATATAGATAGATAGATAGATAGACAGACAGACAGACAGACAGATAGACAGATAGATAGATAGATAGATAGACAGACAGACAGACAGACAGACAGATGTATAGACAGACAGACAGACAGCTAGATAGACAGCCAGCCAGCCAGCCAGATAGACAGACAGACAGATAGCTAGACAGACAGATAGCTAGCTAGCTAGCTAGCTAGCTAGATAGATAGATAGATAGATAGATAGATAGATAGACAGACAAACACACAGATAGCTAGACAGACAGACAGACAGACAGACAGACAAATAGCTAGATAGATAGACATATAGGTAGATAGACAGAGAGACAGACAGATGTATAGACAGACAGACACATAGCTAGACAGACAGACAGACAGCTAGACAAACAGACAGACAGACAGACAGACATATAGATAGATAGACAGAGAGACAGACAGATGTATAGACAGACAGACAGACACACAGCTAGACAGACAGAAAGATAGATAGATAGATAGATAGATAGATAGATAGATAGATAGATAGATAGATAGACAGACAGACAGACAGATGTATAGACAGACAGACAAACAGACAGACAGACATATAGATAGATAGACAGAGAGACAGACAGATGTATAGACAGACAGACACACAGCTAGACAGACAGACAGACAGACAGATAGATAGATAGATAGATAGATAGATAGATAGATAGATAGATAGATAGATAGACAGACAGATGTATAGACAGACAGACAGACAGACAGACAGACATATAGATAGATAGACAGAGAGACAGACAGATGTATAGACAGACAGACACACAGCTAGACAGACAGATAGATAGATAGATAGATAGATAGATAGATAGATAGATAGATAGATAGATAGAGTGCTCAGCATAAATGAGTACACCCCCTTTGAAAAGTAACATTTTAAAAGAGGTCATTGTTGAAGAATGGAAAAAGATTGATGTTGCAAAATGTCACCAGCTTGTTCATTCCATGCCTAGAAGACTTGGTGCTGTCATTAAAAATCATGGAGGCCATACAAAGTACTAGATGTAGTAGTTTTTGTTGTGGGGTGTACTCATTTTTGCACCACCCTAATCTGAGTAAAACTGAAAAATGTGTAATCTAAGTTATATTATTAACCTTACTTTCCCGTTATAAGTTAAACAGATGTTATATTAAACTTTGTCTTGTCAACATTTTGGAAATTGTTTGTGTTCATTGAGATATTGCTTAAAATGTTACTTTTCAAAGGGGGTGCACTCATTTACGCTGAGCACTGTAGATAGATAGATAGATAGATAGATAGATAGATAGATAGATAGATAGATAGATAGATACCAGACCCACTGTTTTTCCCTAATAAACGCTTCTTTCTCATTCTCTACCTAATCTGAAAAAATAAAGCAAAGTTACAACATGATACATTTACACATTATTGTCTTTTCTACAATAATGTATTACATGTAATGGCTACACCTGACAGGCAAACCTGACCACCAGACCTGAACAAAAACATACGCTGGAAGTTACTAATTACTGTACGTTAGAGAAGGACGGAAGATGAGAAGAGTACAAAGGTAAAGTATGAGGCAAAGGAAGAGCACAAGTAATGTCTTGCCCAAAGAAATAAACAGTCTCAAATGAAAGTCAGGCTAGACCAGTTTAGCCATGTCGTTCAGTGGTGTGTTTACTGTGTGAGATGGGAACAAATGTTTGGCTGGAGATAAATATCACATGTAGAAAAAGATCTCTGGACAAACAGAAAAATTAATAATACAATCTTAGTTTCATTCATTCATTCAGTTCAATGAAAGTGTGGCGCATATTTTACTCCTATTTTATATTTACTACTCTTTACTAAATCTATAAATATCCGATTTATTGCATATGATAAGTGCACATGGTACTTTGATGTAAATATTTCACTTTGTACAAAGTGTTTATTGATCTGGATGCAGCCTTTCATTTGCTCATAATTATACAAAGATTTGCTAAATGTGTGTATAGATTTTAGACACTCTTCCCTAAAATGTATCTAAAATCTGAGAAAAAAAGCTTAAAGCTGTCCTGCCTTTCAGATTTTTCAAGTGTAGGTCATAAAAAGAATTTTCCCCGACACCCAATTATTTTTGTTCAGTGAACCGAAAGCTTCTGAATTTGAATCACAGACTTCCAATTGTATTTTTATTATTATTATTATTATTATTATTATTATTTATTATTATTATTTTTTTAAATAGAACAAGTAATGAATTTAGAGCCACATGGCCCTAAATTCTCTGCTATTTTTTCCTGCTTCACCATGACCCAATTCAAGATACTACGTCGTGCATCACATGGTGGGCTTTCCCCGTTCACGCAAGGCATTGTGGGATACAAATTTGAAACAGCAGAGAAAAATGGAGGACATGAGTGTGTGAATGAAACATGAAAGACCGACTACAGTAACAGAAAGCGAGAAGAAAAGACGTTATGTTATATACGAAGGAAAGGAAACGCAGGGCCAAACTAATAAATATCAGCAGTCAGCAAGCACCTTGGTGTGATCAGCTGTTCATTTAGTGACAGAATGATGGAACTGTCAGTGCACGCTCAAAGGTAAAACTGTAGATGGCAGTAATGCAACACTGTGGATGCCAGCTGCTGTAAAACCCAAAAGAAGAAGAAGGTAAACCTGCACATGTGCACACGGACTTCCTCTGTCTGCCTGACTGCATGAAGCGAGCGATTTCATGCACATTATTTGCTTTAATCCCCTCAAATTAAATAACTTCCCAGCCACAGAATGGCCTGATTTTTTTAGATATTACAGAAATAAACATGGCAGCATGGTGGTGTAGTGGTTAGCACTGTCGCCTCATAGCAAGAAGGTCCGGGTTCGAGCCCCGTGGCCGGCGAGGGCCTTTCTGTGCGGAGTTTGCATGTTGTCCGCGTGGGTTTCCTCCGGGTGCTCCGGTTTCCCCCACAGTCCAAAGACATGCAGGTTAGGTTAACTGGTGACTCTAAATTGACCGTAGGTGTGAATGGTTGTCTGTGTCTATGTGTCAGCCCTATGATGACCTGGCGACTTGTCCAGGGTGTACCCCGCCTTTCGCCCGTAGTCAGCTGAGATAGGCTCCAGCTTGCCTGCGACCCTGTAGGACAGGATAAAGCGGCTAGAGATAATGAGATGAGATGAGACAAACATATATCTCAATGACCAAATTTTAGAGGGAACTAAATTTCACTGATTTTATGAAATCGAAAGGTCGTCTAGCTTTAAACAACAGGCTAAACAAAACTTCATAACATATATAAGAGAAATACGGTATGTTCTTATGCATATATCTGTCTTAACTTGTTTCCCAATTTTAGCCACATTTATAAGGAATGTAAACTGGACCCATATGAGACCCTTGTGGGGCACCTGTAATTGTACATCATACCTGCTTTTTTTCTTTTACTGACCTTTCATTTAATCATGAATTAACACTATATATTACAGAAAGGCATTACTAAGAAACTATATTGCAGTGTCTATGAATTCTCAGATCTGATTGGTCAGAAAGTGTTAAGTAATTTTCTATAACAGCAGCTCTGACTGTAAGTCAAATTAAAAATTACAGGTTTATATTAATGCACTTGTTCTACTATGTTATTCTATCTACACAGTACTAGCAACTCATTTACTGGGATTTGTATGGTTGATACTCCACAAAATCTAAAACTAAATATATCTGCAAGCAGCATTGAGGGGACCAGGCATCCCAGCAGGGCATAGTTGCCATGGAAACTTCATGTCATTTTGTCAAGGGCATGGCTGTATGCACTCACAGCAAGTTTCATGTCAATTGACCAACAATTGCCTGAGATATGAGCTCACTTCCTGTTTTGGTTAGGCTGTAATGGATGAATGGTTTTGAAAAAATAAAACAAACAAACAAAATCTAATAACTTTCACGAGGCTTTGTCTGAAGATCATCTGTACCAAATTTGGTGAAAATTGGACCAAATTTGTGGTTTGTTGAATTTTTTTTTAAACCTTTCGATAAAATCCAGTATGGTGGCCAGATCATTTATGCCGACTTGAAAAATTGGCATGTCTCAGCCTTGGGAACTCAAATAGTATCAGCAGACACAATAATTATCTTTCAAGGCCAACACATCAACAGTTATTAGCCAGAAACACAATTTTGCTTATTGCAGTGCCCCCTAGTGGTCAGATGTCATGATGGAAATTTTTTTGCGCTTCCTGAAAATGAGGTCCCGAGTCCGTATACCAAGTTTGGTATCAATACTCTGCCTATTTGGTGGCTTCGTCACTGAATTAAAGTGGTTGCGATGGACGAACTGTTTCGCAAATTGAAAAGCCAACAAATAATTTTTTATGAGGCTTGTTCAGAAGATCATCTGAACATGAGAATGATGATTGAATGATTGAATGAGAATGGGGACGAGAGTGTAGTGAAGGTGCAAGGAGTAGACGTAAAGAAAGTTGGTGAATTCAAGTACCTGGGGTCAACTGTGCAGGAAAATGGGGGCTGCGATAGTGAGGTGAGAAAGAGAGTGCAGGCAGGGTGGAGCAGCTGGAGAAGGATTTCGGGAGTCATTTGTGATAGGAAAGTCCCAGCAAAAGTGAAAGGTAAGGTGTATAAGACAGTAGTGAGACCAGCTGTGATGTATGGATTGGAGACCGTACCCTTAACGAAGAGACAGGAGGCAAAGTTGGAGGTGGCGGAGTTGAGGATGTTAAAGTTTGCGATGGGAGTGACGAGGTTAGACAGGATAAGGAATGAGCACATCAGAGGGACAGCACATGTGGAGAGCTTGGGAATTAAGCTAAGAGAGATGAGACTGAGATGGTATGGGCACATCCTGAGAAGAGATGCAGAGCACGCTGGAAGGAGAATGTTGAGGATGGAGGTGCCAGGCACACGAAAACGAGGAAGGCCAAGGAGGAGATACATGAATGTGGTGAGAGAGGACATGAAAGTGGCAGGTGTGGTAGAGAAGGATGAGGAAGACCGGGAGCAATGGAGATGAAAGATCCACTGTGGTGACCCCTAATTGGAAGCAGCCAAAAGAAAAAGAAGAAGTTCAGAAGATCATCTGTGGTAAATTTGGTGAAGATTGGACACAATTTGTAAGCTGTGAAAACTCTGAAGCAAAATACAAAATGGCAGAAAATCCAATATGGTGGAAATTGACATCATGGAGTGCACTGAACTTAACTTGATCCAAGGAATTCAATCATCACCTTCTTCTCCTTTGGCCAGCACTGTTGCCAGGTCAGGGTCCATGTGTCTCTATTGATCCACATGTCTTATTAATTGGAGCATAGTTTTACACCGGGTGCTCTTCCTGCCACAACCCTCCCATTTCTGGGCTTGGGAAACAACCATTCACACACAATTTAGAGTAGCCAGTTAACCTAACTGCATGTCTTTGAACTGTGGAGGAAACCCACACAAACACAGGAAGAAAACATGAAAAGTCCACACAGAAAGGCCCCCGTCAGCCACTGGACATGAATCCAGAACCTTCTTGCTGTGAGGCAACAGTGCTAACCACTACACCACCATGTCACCCCCAACCAAGGAATTCAATGGTGCCTCGATTTTGACAGTCAGGATTTTACCTATTGGTGGTGCTAGAGCGCTCGAGGTACAAACATGAAACTTGGTGAAAAGAATCAGGGGCCTGCCCCCAAACAATGCGCCAAATTTGAAAACTTTTTACCATATGGTTCTATGGGCTGCCATCAACACCCTACCAGAAGAAGAGGCTGAATAATAAGAAAATGTAGAAGCAGAATTGGTGCCTATGCAGCTTGGCCCCTAGTAATAAACAGACTTACAAAAGAAAAAAAAAACATAACTATAGATATGGTGATTGATAGTTTTTGGAAGGAGTCTCCAGTGTCAGTGCTCTATAACAGTCAGTAAGCTTTCAGGAGAGAGGAAATGTTTAACTTTAACTACAACATTAACTATAAACAGTTAAAAAGTATACTTCAGGAAGTGCTGTTATTGGAATTAACCACATCACCCTGTTGTTAATTACATTACAGGCATTTAACAGATGCTCTTTATCCAGCACAAGATACAACATACCCAGCAGCCTGGGGAGTAGTTGGGGGTTAGGTGCCTTGCTCAAAGGCACTTCAGCCATTCCTGCTGGTCCAGGGACTCAAACCAGCAACCTTTTGTTCCCAAAGCAGTTTCTCTAATCATTAGGCCTAAAGCAAAGGTTGATGATTTTCCTTTGACGTTACGTCCTGATGTGTTTCTTTATATAAGTGAATAAAATGCAAAGAGCATAAATAAATATATAAGTGACATGTTCGTGCAGTTTGACAGCACAGTGACAGTTGTATTCTCAGTAGATCTGTGCAGTGTGCACCGACATGGCTTGCTGTGGAAGTTTGTATGATAAGTAAGTGTGTGTGTGTGTTGTATTGTGCTTTGAATAATTCATTTTGACGAGTGCATGTACGTTTGTTTGTATATGTGTGTGGGAAGGGGGTATAGGTATCGCAGTCTATTTCACTTTTGGATTTACAGAATGTGTGCATATTTCTGAGAAATGTGTTGGGACATTTGATAGCAGAGACACTTCTGATTTCCTGAAATGTGTGCAAGCAAGTGAGAAACTAACATCGATAGGACGTAATCCTACACTGCACGTATAGGAGGTTAGTGAGGTTTGCTGGGTTGCTGAGGGGCAGTCAGGAGCGCTCGGCACCCTTCTGAGGGCTGGGGGAGGGGTGGCCGTGTGTGTGTGTGTGTGTGTGTGTGTGTGTACGGTTTTCGCCACGCTGCTCGAGTCACCAGCAGAGCCTATTAAATCCAGCGGCCTTCTCCAACAAAGACTGACTGCCAATTACAGAAGCCTTTCCACCATCTCTTTCTCTCTCTCCATCTCACTCCCTCCTTCTCTCTCTTTCTCTTTCTTTTTATCATTCTTCTATCGAACATTTCTCACTTTCAGTTGGGAGATAAAGAGAAATTTCATTACTGATAATCAAAGGGTCAAATATCTACTCATTATTGATGAACCTTGATTTAAGTGAGTGATGCATCACTGAGCTCATCACTAGCCTCAAAACAAAACATGCCACATGGCCCAGAGACACACACCTAACTCGATAAAGAGTTGCTTTAGCTTGACGTTATTCTTTGGGGCTGATATAGACAAGGCTAGTTCATTTAAGGTTTTCGACATTTAAAGCAAGCAAACCTTGTCAGACAGAAGGTCAGCTCCACACAGGGATACAGTACATGCATTTAAACAACACATTGCAATTTAGGGTAATGGAGAATACATTTGTAGACAAACCCAGCATGTAATCAAAAGGCTCTCGTGTTCTGTAGTTCTGTCCTTTCAAACATCATTAAATGCTTTGCATTTTGACCATTGTTGAGTCATGTAATGGATGCTGTTGAAAATGTAATTACTGTTCATTATTGTGCGGGAAAAGTCACCACACTACTCATTTAAAGTTACCTATTAAAACCCGTACAAATTAGAGATGAGAATTCTGATCTTTTCGGTGAGTCAGATCATTCAACTCAGCTCACTAATCAGAGTCGACTCCCAAAGGGCTCATTTAGGGTTTTCTTCTAAACTGGACAAAGACAAAAATATTTTGACCAATGATAATAGGTTTAAGTAATGAGACCGTCAATGACGGCGTAGCTCACTCTGGCCCTGTCTAGTCCAGAAGGAACGATCTAAAGTGGCCCACCTTGCGCAATAAATGTTGCAAGATATATATATATATATACACAAACTATATATAGAAGCTATATCCACCCTAGGAATACAGACTTTTGTATTTGCCAGAAAGAATCCAAAACGCTGAGGAACTGACTGAGAAGAAACAATTTTTGTTGAACTGCTCATTAAGGCTTAATTAGCCCATAATTTAATTAATAATTGTAATTAAGCAAATCTGGGAAGAAATTAGATGCACCCTAGGTACCCCTACCTTCATGCTGGAAAGAATCAAAATCGGTGAAGGATTGAGGGAGAAGAAACGATTTGTGTGGAAACTGCTCATTAGGGATTGATTACTCCATATCTTCATTAATAATTGCAATTATGCAAATTTGGGTAGAAGCCATACAGTGGGGCAAAAAAGTATTTAGTCAGTCACCAATTGTGCAAGTTCTCCCACTTAAAAAGATGAGAGGCCTGTAATTTTCATCATAGGTATACCTCAACTATGAGAGACAAAATGAGAAAAAAAAATCCAGAAAATCACATTGTCTGATTTTTAAAGAATTTATTTGCAAATTATGGTGGAAAATAAGTATTTGGTCCATAACAAAAGTTCATCTCAATACTTTGTTATATACTCTTTGTTGGCAATGACAGAGGTCAAACGTTTTCTATAAGTCTTCACAAGGTTTTCACACATTGTTGCTGGTATTTTGGCCCATTCCTCCATGCAGATCTCCTCTAGAGCAGTGATGTTTTGGGGCTGTCGCTGGGCAACACGGACTTTCAACTCCCTCCAAAGATTTTCTATGGGGTTGAGATCTGGAGACTGGCTAGGCCACTCCAGGACCTTGAAATGCTTCTTACGAAGCCACTCCTTCGTTGCCCGGGCAGTGTGTTTGGGATCATTGTCATGCTGAAAGACCCAGCCACGTTTCATCTTCAATGCCCTTGCTGATGGAAGGAAGTTTTCACTCAAAATCTCACGATACATGGCCCCATTCATTCTTTCCTTTACACGGATCAGTCGTCCTGGTCCCTTTGCAGAAAAACAGCCCCAAAGCATGATGTTTCCACCCCCATGCTTCACAGTAGGTATGGTGTTCTTTGGATGCAACTCAGCATTCTTTCTCCTCCAAACATGACAAGTTGAGTTTTTACCAAAAAGTTCTATTTTGGTTTCATCTGACCATATGACATTCTCCCAATCCTCTTCTGGATCATCCAGATGCTCTCTAGCAAACTGCAGACAGGCCTGGACATGTACTGGCTTAAGCAGGGGGACACGTCTGGCATTGCAGGATTTGAGTCCCTGGCGGCGTAGTGTGTTACTGATGGTAGCCTTTGTTACTTTGGTCCCAGCTCTCTGCAGGTCATTCACTAGGTCCTCCCATGTGGTTCTGGGATTTTTGCTCACCGTTCTTGTGATCATTTTGACCCCACGGGGTGAGATCTTGCATGGAGCCCCAGATCGAGGGAGATTATCAGTGGTCTTGTATGTCTTCCATTTTCTATCAATTGCTCCCACAGTTGATTTCTTCACACCAAGCTGCTTACCTATTGCAGATTCAGTCTTCCCAGCCTGGTGCAGGTCTACAATTTTGTTTCTGGTGTCCTTTGACAGCTCTTTGGTCTTGGCCATAGTGGAGTTTGGAGTGTGACTGTTTGAGGTTGTGGACAGGTGTCTTTTATACTGATAACGAGTTCAAACAGGTGCCATTAATACAGGTAACGAGTGGAGGACAGAGGAGCCTCTTAAAGAAGAAGTTACAGGTCTGTGAGAGCCAGAAATCTTGCTTGTTTGTAGGTGACCAAATACTTATTTTACCGAGGAATTTACCACTTAATTCATTAAAAATCCTACAATGTGATTTCCTGGATTGTTTCCCCCCATTCTATCTCTCATAATTGAAGTGTACCTATGATGAAAATTACAGGCCTCTCTCATCATTTTAAGTGGGAGAACTTGCACAATTGGTGGCTGACTAAATACTTTTTTTGCCCCACTGTATGCACCCCAGGCAGCCCTACCTTCCTGCCAAAAAGAATAAAAATCAGTGAAGAATTGAGAGAGAAGAAGCGATTTTCATGAAATGTGGATGACGCTGGATGGATGACGGACAGCACATGATGGCATAAGCTCATTGCCCGTCAAAGGATAAATTTATACTCCAAGGATAAATATATACTACAGGAAAAATTTACACTACAGGAATAATGAGATTGCCCACAGATACAACAACAAAAAACAGGCTCATATATGTGACTCAGCTCTTAACTTTAACCTAAAAGACACGTCAGTCGTACAAATATGTCCCAGGTGATTCCATGATGGGGTGCTATTTGTTTCCCACTGATATTTAAAGACATTTTTAATGTCAGCAAAACGTCCTTCAAAACAACCTATGTGCATCCATCCATCCATTATCTGTAACCGCTTATCCTGTACAGGGTCGCAGGCAAGCTAGAGCCTATCCCAGCTGACTACGGGTGAAAGGCGGGGTACACCCTGGACAAGTCGTCAGGTCATCACAGGGCTGACACATAGACACAGATAACTATTCACACTCACATTCACACCTACGGTCAATTTAGAGTCACCAGTTAACCTAACCTGCATGTCTTTGGACTGTGGGGGAAACCGGAGCACCCGGAGGAAACCCACGTGGACACGGGGAGAACATGCAAACTCCGCACAGAAAGGCCCTCATTGGCTACTGGGCTCAAACTCAGAACCTTCTTGCTGTGAGGTGACAGCGCTAACCACTACACCACTGTGCCACCCGTGTTAATTTCATGAACAAAAACCCAACAATCCTCAACCTTATTATTCATATAACAGCAAAATCTGTTAGAAAAAAGGTTCATGTGGGAAAAAGGTTGTTCTGAGACTTGGGAATCTTTAGCCAGTAGTTTCATACTAGCATGTACCGCAAGTTGGCCTAGTGGTTAGTGTGTCTGCCTCTTGATAGCGAGTTCTATTCACGCTTGGGTCATACCAAAGACCATCATAAAATTGATACCTACTGGCAAGGCATGCTGCAATACAGATATGAGTGGGGAGTCAAACTCTTGTGGTTACCAGAGGACCAGCGCCCCACTGTAACACCAACTATGTAAGGTGAGAGGCCGAGGGCTATGGAAACAGAGATCGGTGCTGCCACATGGCGTGGGAAGGATTTTTTCATCCTAGCATGCAGCCTGACGAAGTTTCACTATTTGACAGCATCAGAAAATTTGACCAATGTTGATATATCTGATTGTTTTGTACAATAAACTTAAATCAAATGATGTAAAATGCTAAGAATTAATATTATGTAGCCAAAAACTAGCAAACTACCTTACAATATTTGTCGGTTAATGATTTAGTGCAGACCACAGTATGGTTTCTGAAGGAAAACTAGCATTAGCACTAGCTACCATCTACTAGACTGCTAGCATTACCTTTATGATCTCATGTCATGCTTACAAAGATATTTTAGCCCTTTATTTTCTTTTCATACATTTTAGTAGAAGTACTTTGTAGTTTAATAAATTTTTAATTTCTTTAATACATTTTGCATGAAATTACTGATCTATTATTTTGCCCAGCTAACAACGTAGCCCATGGCTGTACATCCATGTAGCACAGAAACAAAGGAAGGATGAGGTGAATCACTAAACACCCTGGGGCTGGCTGGCTGGCTCTCTCTCTCTCTCACACACACACACACACAGACCTTTATATAACTCTATATAGTGTTCAGAATATATATGATGATCCATATGATATTCAGCTGGCTGTGTTGAAGCCCTGACAAAGCGAGCAACACTACCGCATAGTGATGAGATGGTGGACACACAACCTGGAGCTGTGGATGTGCAGGAAGGTTGTGAGGGTACTGGGGGTTTCACAAAGGAAGAGAAAACCAGGAGCTGCTGCTAGTTTTATGCAATTCCTCACTCAAGTTTCTCTCTTATGCTACACATTTAATTACTGCTTGGATGCCGTCAGGTTCTGAGGAAGTGCATAGATTGGATGTTAGCATGGAGGTAAGGAAAGGTGAAGCGGTTAATCATGTACAGTAAAAACTGCTGAAATAGTAGCAGTAGTAGTCTTAATAAACTATATTCAATTACATTAATAATTAATTATATTACTTTAATTGATAATAAATCACATATTAATTTTGTGCCCCAAATCTGAGTGTTTAACAAAGTTTTAAGACTTTCAAAGAAAGGAGTGTTAATGATGAATCTTTTAATGAATTAACAATAAATATGTTAAATACTTTAGAGAATCATGAAAACTACTACAAATCATTAAGTATTTTAATGAGACAATCAACAATCTTTTATGAAGTGACTTTAAATCTGTAAAAACTACTAAACATCATTAAAAATTTTGGTAGAACAACAATCTTCAATGAATTAATGATAAATTTGTGAAAATTACTGCAAAAATGTTAAATACTTTAGAGAAAGCGCCACCAAGCTAACAAAATAACTATAAATCTATGAAAACTACGACAAATCATTAAATATTTCAGTAGAACAATCAACAATCTTTATTGAATTAACTATAAATGTTTGAAAACTACTACAAAATGTTACATACTTTAGAGAATCAACAATCTTTAATAAATTAACTATAAATCTATGAAAACTACAACAAATCATTAAATATTTTAGTTGAATAATCTTGAATCTTTAATGAATTAATGATAAATATGTAAAACTACTAAAAATATTAAGTATTTTATTGAAACCACCAACAAACTAACAAAAAACCCCAATAAATCTATGAAAACTATGACAGATCAATAAATGTTTTAGTGAAACAATCAACAATCTTTCATGAATTAATGTATAAATATGTGAAAACTACTCCAAAATGTTAAATACTTTCGAGAAAGAACCAACAACTTATCAAAAATAACTATAAATCTATGAAAACTACTACAAATCAATAAATATTTAGTGAAATGATCAACAATCTTTAATGAGTTAACTATAAATATGTAAAAAGTACTACAAAATGTTAAATAATTTATTGAAATAGCCAACAACCTATCAAAAATAACTATAAATCAATGAAAACTACTACAAATCAATAAATATTTTAGTGAATTCACCAACAATCTAACAAAAACAACTATAAATCTATGAAAACTAAGAAAAATCATTAAATATTTTAGTAGAACATTAAAAATATTCAATGAATTAACTATAAATCTGTGAAAACTCTTGTAAAATGTTAAATTATTTGGACAAAGGACCAACAATCTTTAATGAAATAAATATAAAGTTATGAATACTACTAATATTTGTCAAATAGTTTAGTGGAACAATCTTTAATATATTAAATATAAATTGATGAAAACTACTCCAAATCATAAAATATTTTAGTTGAAGAATCAACAATCTTCAATGAATTAATGATAAATAAGTATAAAGTACTACAAAATCAATAAATATTTTAGTGAAAACACAAATAATCTGACAAAATAACTATAAATCTATGAAAACTATGAAAAATCATTCAGTATTTTAGCGAAACAATCAACAATCTTAATGAATTAACTATAAATATGTGAAAAGTATTACAAAATGTTAAATAATTGAGATAAATAATCTACAATCTTTAATGAAGTAAGTATAAAGTTATGAATATTACAAATGATTGTTAAACACTTTAGTGGAACAGTAAACAATCTTTAATATCTGATGAAAATGACGACAAATCATAAAATATTTGAGTCAGACTGTTAACAATCTGAAATGAAATGACTGTAAACCTATGAACTACACTACAAATCGAATAATGAACCTAAAACATAATTAAAAAAAGCCAAATAACCACAACTAAGCTAGCCTGTACCCTTCTTTTACTTTGGATCATTTTAAATATCAGTCTATTGGACAGTTTCACCTGGTAATGAGTTGGATGACTTGGTTTTAATCTGTGTCAACCCCCCAAAAAGTTACAGTAAGTAAAGCCAAAGCATTCTGTGCTTTTGGCTGAGTGGATCTTTGTGTCTGGAAATCACGGCTGGATTTTCCTGCATCCCCGGCTCCATATTTTCCACATGAACACTCACTGGACAGCGATTTCCACACCTCTAATTCCACTTTTCCGGAAATCCGTATCACCTGCTGTCCGTGCTGCTGTACGCCTGGGCTGCCAGCACGCCAGCAGGCACCGGAGCCTGGCAGAGTGGCAGAGACAGGAGACGGGGGAGGAGGAGAGGAGCGAGAGAGGGAAGGAACAAGGAAACAGGGTCAGATTGTGAAGCAGGATGGACAGAGTTATAGATAGGAACAGTGATGGAGGAGGACAAGGAACAGGAAAGACTCTAAAACAGGGAAGTAGATTGAGAGAACCTGGTAGTTTGAGAAGTTTTAGATGTGAGATAGAGACAGAGACTAATGAGTTCTAGTAGTGTTTATGTAGTTATTATATTATGAACCTGAGTTGATGAAACATTTGTGCAAATTCAAATGAAGAGAACAATATTGGACTTTCTTTGTTTTCATAAGAATTAAGTATAAGAAAACTTGTTTTTCTTTTACAATGGTATGTATATTTTGCATTCTTCTTCTGCCATGTGTACAGGTTGAGCTAATCAGGTTAAGACTCTTGCCCAAGAGCCCAACATTGGCAGGTTGGCAGTGCCGGGGCTCGAACCCCTAACCCTCCAATCAGCAGTGGCTCATTAAACTTTAACCCATTCAGCCACCACTGCCCTGTATGTGTAGTTTGCCTTAAAGACTAAATCAAGTTCCTGAATTGTCAAAAAAAGCAGAAATATTGCTTTGTGTTTGTTTGTTTTAAATATTTGACAATACAGTTTTAAAAATCTTGTAGTGTACTCCAGGGAACGTGCCACGCCTAAAAATACGTAGTGTTTTTTTTTTAAATGTTGTTATTGATGCCAGTACTGTATAACCTAATCAGCTAATGGACAACATTATCAGAATGTTCAGTAAGGTTACATATCTCACAGTTTACACTGTAGTGTTCCAAAAATAACATTTCTGCAACGTTCAGAAAACATGAATACTTTACTTCACAATGTTCCATTATGTTTCCATACTGTAAATGTTGCAACAATGTTGTTGGAACGTTTATTAAAGGTTATGTAAAAAATATTCTTGGAATACTAAAAAAAAAAAGCCACAACAGTTTAGTCTGCACTAAAATGTCGTTTTTATTTATTTTTTTATTTATTTCTCACACTAACATTGTCAGTGTATTTTTCAAACATCCACAATGAAATGCAAAGCACAATAGGTGTCTGAAGCATGACTGTTTACATCGTTTCCACTAATTTTGATTTGACTAAATGAACATTAAAAAAACACTTTCTTACATGCTCCAGTGTTGCTTGTACACTGTACAAAGCACCCAGCAATCATAAGTCAGTATTTTTGCAAATATAAAGTACTGTGTAAAAGTCTTGGCACCCATTTTTTTTTTTACCATACAAACTTTGTTATAGATTTCTATTTTATGACTTCTGCATTATCGAGTCAGTACAAAAACATTTTAGAGTCCAAGCATTCATTTTTTTCCAGCACAAGATTACATGTTACAGAAAAAAGTGTTTGTATCTGAGCAGCATATTCCATAAGAGAGCACTTTTCAGATTAAAACAGAAAACATAATGAAGGCTGCTGGGTTTTGGTGCAAAATGAAGAAGCGAGTGTGACAGTCAAAGTGTCCAGAAGAACTGCGGCTAGTTCTGTAAGATGCTCAGTAAAACCTACAGCTCAGTTCCGCATAAAACTGCACTCACTGTACCTCAGACTACTATTTTTTTAAAAGAAAAGGGTCGTCTCACACCAAATATTGACTTTGTTTCATTTTAAGGGCTTACTGCTTATTGTTTATAAAGTGGCGGCTACAATTATCAACACTTTAACAATCTTTTGGCCGTTGCAAAAGTAGAAAAGACTTTCAATACGTAAATTGTGCATGAATAATGAATTACTCAAACTTCCACTGGAAAAAAAAAAGAGTTGATTCCCGATTATTTAGCATATCAGATCATGTGACACCGTTCCACAAGTATTGACACCTTTGTCCTCAGTTATCGACACTGTTCCACAATTATCAAATCAAATCAAATCAAGTTTATTTGTATAGCGCTTTTAACAATAAACATTGTCGCAAAGCAGCTTTACAGAATTTGAACGACTTAAAACATGAGCTAATTTTATCCCTAATCTATCCCCAATGAGCAAGCCTGTGGCGACGGTGGCAAGGAAAAACTCCCTCAGATGACATGAGGAAGAAACCTCGAGAGGAACCAGACTCAAAAGGGAACCCATCCTCATTTGGGCAACAACAGACAGCCTGACTATAATATTAACAGTTTTAACAGGTATAACCCTCAACTGTCCTCATGGGGCCGTCCTTCACAGGAGCGGTGCGATAAAACTCCGACCAGACACAGGGCACCAGGATGGATCAAGCAGGTCCGAGGGGCAGAAGAGGCCAGCATCTCAATCCCAGGATCAACATGTAACTCAGAGGGACAGATTGGGGGGGGGGGGGAAGAGAGAGAAAGAAAACACGTTGTTAGGTATGCCCTAAAAATGACAAGTAATAAATCTGTGTGGTAGGCTCGCAGAGACGAGAGTCTTTACATCGGGCATAACACACAACAATGGCATGTTAATATGGTAAACTATATCATGACCTGCTCTGGCTGGATGCTTGATTGGGTGATGGGAGCACACTCCTCAGCAATGATGAGATGCAGATGGGACCCTTAGGGCTGGCCAAGACAATTCAGTTACATTTCACCGGGTCTGGGACATGCGACAGTATGTCTGACGGCCGATTCCCTGCAGGCTACGATAGCCAGTCGAGGTCTCCACCCTCTCCACCAAAAGATTTCCTGTTGACTCCATGTAACTCAGAGGGACAGATTTGGGGTGGGGGGAGGGAAAGAAAACACAGGTGGTTAGGTATGCCCAATGTCACCTGAATAAGTAGGAACAGTATACATATTGCACTGAGTACAAGCAGGGACTCCGGCAACTAACTATGACAGCATAACTAAAAGGAGAGAGCCAGAAGGTAACACAGGCATGAGGGAGCCCCGGGACATAAAGCAGCAGCCACTACACCGTCAACAAACTCGAGTGAGCAAGCGAGTGGGGACTGACAGCATCCATACATCCCAGTTTACCAAAACACTCTATGTCTGAGGACCCTCGAGATCTACTCCTTTACCTCATAAACACCATTAACAAAAGGCTTGACTAAACAGATATGTTTTCAGCCTAGACTTAAATGCTGAGACTGTGTCTGATTCCTGAACATTACTTGGAAGGCTGTTCCATAACAGTGGGGCTTTGTAAGAAAAGGCTCTGCCCCCTGATGTAGCCTTCACTATACGAGGTACCAGCAGATAGCCTGCACCTTTTGATCTAAGTAGGCGTGGCGGGTCATAGAGGACCAGAAGTTCACTCAGGTACTGTGGTGCGAGACCATTTAGTGCTTTAAAGGTCAATAGTAGTATTTTATAATCAATACGAAATTTGATTGGGAGCCAATGCAGTGTGGATAAGACAGGGGTGATGTGGTCATATTTTCTAGTTCTCGTCAGGACTCTTGCTGCGGCATTTTGAACTAACTGGAGCTTGTTTATGCACTCATTGGAACATCCAGACAGTAAGGCATTACAATAATCCAACCTGGAGGTAACAAAAGCATGGACTAGTTTTTCTGCATCATGCAATGACATTAAATTTCTTATCTTTGCAATATTTCTGAGATGAAAGAAAGCTATCTGGGTGATGTTATCAATGTGAGTTTCGAATGAAAGACTGGGGTCAATAATCACTCCGAGGTCTTTTACTGCTGCACGTGA
The DNA here is from genome assembly GCF_027579695.1 of Neoarius graeffei. Taxonomy (NCBI): domain Eukaryota; kingdom Metazoa; phylum Chordata; class Actinopteri; order Siluriformes; family Ariidae; genus Neoarius; species Neoarius graeffei. Next base: position 99,376,864 of record NC_083570.1, read on the forward strand.
AGAAACAGAAAGGCCATCCAGAGTTACTGTGGAATCAGAAAACTTACTTCTAGCTGTATGTGGTCCTAGTACAAGTACTTCAGTCTTGTCAGAGTTAAGCAGAAGGAAATTAATAAGCATCCAGTGTCTAATGTCCTTAACACATTCCTCAATTCTATTAAGCTGGTGTCTCTCATCAGGTTTTGCAGAGACATACAACTGTGTGTCATCAGCATAACAGTGGAAACTAATACAATGTTTACGAATAATATCGCCCAGAGGTAACATATATAGAGAAAAAAGCAGTGGACCCAAGACAGAACCTTGTGGAACACCAAACTTTACCTCGGTACATCTAGAAATATCACCATTTATATCAACATACTGATAACGATCAGTTAGATAAGACCTGAGCCAGGAGAGGGCCATTCCCTTAACTCCCACAACATTTTCTAGTCTATCCAGAAGAATGGAATGATCAATGGTATCAAATGCTGCACTAAGGTCAAGCAACACAAGTAGCGAGACACAGCCCTGATCAGACGCCAACAGTAGGTCGTTTACTACTTTAACCAGAGCTGTCTCTGTGCTATGATGAGGTCTAAATCCTGACTGATACATTTCATGGATGTTATTCCTATGTAAATATGAGCATAACTGCTGTGCCACAGCTTTTTCAAGGATCTTGGAGATAAAGGGGAGGTTTGATATTGGCCGATAATTGGACAGTTGACAGGGATCAAGGTCAGGTTTTTTAATCAGGGGTTTGATAACTGCTAGTTTAAAGGATTTGGGTACATAGCCAATTGTAAGAGAAGAATTTATTATTTTTAGAAGCGGTTCAATTACTCCAGGCATTATCTGTTTGAATAGACGTGTAGGTAAGGGATCTAGTACACAAGTTGAGGCTTTTGATGTAGAGATTAATGAAAGTAATTCAGTTTCTTTTAGGGGAGTAAAACATTCTAACTGATGATCTGATACAGTTATATTGTTAACTACAAGGTCACTTTCATTGTCTAACCTTAAATTAGTAGTTTGAATTTTTTGTCGGATATTCTCAATTTTGTCATTAAAAAAATTCATGAAGTCGTTGCTACTACATACTGCAGGTGTGCATGTGTCTATAGTGGACTTATTCCTGGTTAATTTTGCTACAGTATTAAATAGGAATCTAGGATTATTTTTGTTATCTTCTATTAGGGAGGAGAAATATGTTGATCTCGCAGCACTAAGAGCTTTTCTATACTTCAGGAAGCTCTCCTTCCAAGCTAATTTGAACACTACCAATTTTGTTTGATGCCATTTACGTTCCAATTTTCGAGTGGTCTGTTTTAATGTGCGAGTGTCATCATTATACCAGGGTGCTAATTTTTTGTCTCTGACCATTTTCCTTTTTAGAGGAGCTACATTATCTAAAGTATGGCGGAATGTTGACTCTAAGCATTCAGTTGCCTGATCAAGTTCTGCAGGGGCTGACAGTGACCCAATCAAAGTTGACAGCTCTGGGAGATCATTTATAAAGCTCTGTGCAGTAGTTGACGTGAAAGTACGTTTAATACAGTAGCGTGGTGAGGTGCATATATTATTACTCAGACATATTTTGAATGAGATGAGACAATGATCTGAGATAACTTCAGACTGTGGAAGTATGACTATATTGTCTACGTTTTCTTCTATTGTTCTGGTGTCTCCGATGGGACCGTCTTACAGCGCATGTAGAGGTGTGGCATGTGTATTGCATCGTTTTCAGCAATTATCAACATCCAGATGATTATTTATTACAAAAATAATCAGTATGTGGTATTAAGTTAACAAAACATAGTTTTTATTTAAAATTTGTTTTACATAGACTTATATTTAGAACAAAATCTATTTTATATAAATATATGGATGTTGGTGTTTACGTAAATGAGGAAGTAATTCTGTTTGTAAACAAATGAACTGATAATGTTGAACCTGTGTCAGAAAATCTTTTTGTTCCACTTTTTACCCACTTTAAGGCTATATCCACACGACAACGAGATTTTTAGCGGGTAAAAAAAATATTGCGTCCACATGGGCAACGGATCAGTAAAATATCAGGTACATATGGCAATGCAACGCTTGCTGAAAACGATGCAATACACATGCCACACCTCTACGTGCGCTGTAAGACGGTCCCATCAGAGACACCAGAACAATAGAAGAAGTAGGACGCATGCACGTAAACTACTACTACTCTGGGGTCCGCCATTGTTGCTGTTGTTGTTACGAATGATGCGCGCGAGAGTGCTGCTTGTTCTAGTCATGTGGTTGTGACATCATCGTAAACAAATCCGTTCTACTCATCTAGACGACTTTGCAACGGCGCCGTTGCCAGATTTTTCCACTCTGGAAACTGTTCTCAAAAAATATCATTTTGGGGCACCCAAAACGCCGGTGCCGTGTGGACGCCAGGCCGAAATGATAAAAAATTTTATCGGATTCACCTGAATCCATTGCCGTGTGGACAGGGCCTAAGTATTTATCGTAGATCACATTTTGTTAATCATTTGTTTTTGTTTGTATTAATTTCTAGTTTTGTAATTTACCAATAAATGCCAACAGGCAATTGACATTGTAACCACATGAAAATCCAAGTCAAAGGTCGCATGTCATTCCTCCAACCAAAATATAAAATGTCTACTGATATTGTAATACGTGGTAGATATTTACAACAAACTGCAAAAAAAATCTATCTATCTATCTATCTATCTATCTATCTATCTATCTATCTATCTATCTATCTATCTATCTATCTATCTATCTATCTTCTGAATGGAATAGAAAAATTTGAATATTTCAAGGATGTAATTTTTTATATGCTAGCAATTTAATTCTGGTCTAATTCTATTTATTGCAGTCGGATTCCAAATACTCTTTAACCATTCCATTCTATTATGAATCAGAACAAAAATTATTATAAATCACAGCACTTTTATTTTTTTAAAGTACTTCATCTACTTCAACAACATTACACAAAGATCAATCCATAACAGTTTCACAGTAAATGTCACTTAATTCCACAGGGTGTCGATAATGGTGGACACCGGTGAAAGTGATCACTATTATCGACACCTCACGTGACTTCTCAAATGCACGTTTAGATACAAAATGGCGACTGACAAATGTCCTCAAATTGCTGATCGTGCTAAAAAAAAAAATCCAATCTCAGGTAACGAGCTGCGTCATCAGACGACAAGATCAAAGGGTGCGGGGGGGGGGGGGGGGTCTTCCGGTTGGTTGATTAATTAACCAATGATTACTGTTGTAACTGAAACTCACCTTTGTAAAATTGTTTTTTATTGGTAAATCTGAAAAGGTGTCGATAATTATGGACTGTCGATAATTGTAGCCGCTGCTCTAGTATTTTTTTTTAATGTTGAAACATTTAATTTCATTATCTTTGAAGCCATTTTTGGTCAACAGCATTTCTTTACGTGTGCCGAAGACCTTTGCACAGTACTGTGTATACTATATTCCTTTATACACACTACAACATGAAAACACTGCTTTTAAAATGTATCCACTTTGGAGAATGGATTTGAAAAGATGTGTGTTCAGGAGTGTAAAATGTGTTAGTGTGAATGGAAAGGCCAAAAGTATTTGAAAAAAGATGCGTTTTCCAATTAACTTGTTATTGTGAAACTTTCTGTTAACTAAACATTGTTGGCACAAATATGATTATCACACCCTTAGTCTAGAGAACTGCTGTGTTCTAGAGTGCTAAGAATGCAAAGCAAAGTTCACCTTTGACATGGAAATGTGTAATGAAAGCATCAGAATTCCCAATTGGAAACTTGGACAACAGCCTCCGAGTTTAACAATCACACCTGAATTTTAAAAGGATAGTTCGGGATTTTTGACATGAATCTGTATGGCATCCCCATCAATAGTGTCGTACAAACACACTGACTTACCCCTGACAGCATCCTGTGAGTCCAGTTCTTGTCCAGTTTTGGTCCAGACGAAAGTAGTCCGGCAAGTTTGTTGGGGTCACGAAAGTAAAACGTTTTTCGTCTCAAAACAGTATGTGTTCAAAAGAGTGATATATTTGCATCACAAAACCATTGCCAAACAAAAAGTCAGACCTCGAAATCGCTTGGCACTATTTTCTCTCCCTTCTTGTCACTGCGCGCTGCCGCCAGGTGACAGCCATGGCTGTTTCATTCATTGTTTAAGTGATGGGAATTTCAGCTCTTTTTCGGGAGCCGGCTCTTTTGGCTCTTCTTACTATAAGGAGCCGGCTCTTTCGGCTCCCAAACGGCTCCTGAGATTTTATTTTTGATTTAATTGCTGCAATTAACTAGTTAATTAATTACATTATTATTTATATTTTATCAATAGGATGTTTTCCATTTTATTTTTTAGTTTTTGTAGCCATTGTAAAGCTTTGTAAAATATAGCAGTGTAACAATGTTCTAGCTATAGAAATAAAACTTACTTACCAATTAATAAATTATTTTCTCACAAACATAATGCAAAACTGTGTTATATTACCAATATAAAATACACAGAAGACATCAACTGTTTATCCTTTATGGCTTTATTTCACACTCGACCTTGAACAAAATGCCACAAAATAAATTATGAAGTATAAATCAGGCCTAAGAAACTATGAAGCAAAGTTGGAAATTATTTTAACAAACACAGAACAATGTGCAACAAAATATGTGGCACCTTGAGCGCATGTAAAAAGAGAAAAAAGTGCCGCACTCTGCTCCACCAGTAATGAGAAGCCGCTGGAACAGCAAATCTGCTCCTGTTATAATGACTGCTGTCTCGTTGTATACCGCAGATTAATCTGGCCATGCCAAGGCGGTTGCCGACCGAACCTGTCAATTTATGAGCGACAATTTATATCATGAGCTTTAGGAATTCACGGCAACAAAACAATGATCATGGTTGTCAAATAGGCAATCATCCTTCAGCTGAGCTGAACTCTGTCTCTCTCTGTCTCTCTCTCTCTGAGGCACCTAAGGACAAAAAACTGATTCGGTTCCCCAACTCGGCTCCCACCGAAGAGCCGGCTCCCGTCGTTCACTTCAAAGAGCCGGCTCTTTGAACCGGATCGTTCGCGACCGACACATCACTACATTGTTTACTGCTAGCAAAGTTAGCGACAACATGTCTGACTACGACGGTGAAATGTGTGCGGAGATTCAGCCACATCTTTGTTGCTACAGCCTGGATAGTCGCAAGTGCGCACCATTTTCACAAATATATTATTGTATAGGTTATAGAAGGTGATAAATTTGTTGCTGTTCTTGCTCTCAAATTAGCTTGTTAGTGCCGCTGATCTGAACTCCTAATCACTGCCAAACAATGGGAAAGGTGTTGATTCCTGCGCAGATGTCAACATGACAGCGTGCAGTGATACCGAGGGAGAGAAAATAGTGCCAAGCGATTTCGAGGTCTGACTTTTTATTTGGCAACGGTTTTGTGATGCAAATATATCACTCTTTTGAACACATACTGTTTTGAGACGAAAAACGTTTTACTTTCGTGACCCCAACAAACTTGCTGGACTACTTTCGTCTGGACCAAAACTGGACAAGAGCTGAACTCACAGGATGCTGTCAGGGGTAAGTCAGTGTGTTTGCACGACACTATTGATGGGGATGCCATACAGATTCATGTCAAAAATCCCGAACTATCCCTTTAAAACATCCATAATAACTGATATGAAGTTTACTATAAGGAGACAATGATTTCTCATTTATTATTTTTTGTAAGGAGGCTTCAGTATGAGGTAAAACTGTAACTTTAAGTTTTCCAGTCCAGGAAAATACTGAATTCATAATGGAGGATTTAGTGGTTTCTTGGTAACAAGACAAGTTTTTTTTTTGTGTCTTATTAACTTCAAGAGTGGGTAAAGAAGAGAGGCTGGTCAGAGAACATCTGTAACAGCAGGAATTAACTTGTTTTGCAGATGCTCCACAACATTAAAGGTAGACTGTCTTTCAGATTTTTCAAGTGTCGGTCATAAAAAGAATTTTCCCGACACCCAATTATTTTTGTTTAGTGGACCAAAAGCTACCGAATTCAAATCACAGACTTCCAGTTTTATTAGTTTTTTTTTAAATAGAACAGTTAATGAATTTAGAGCCACATGGCCCTAAATTCTCCGCTATTTTTTCCTGCTTCACCATGACCCAATACAAGATACTACATCATGCATGACGTGGTGGGCTTTCCTTGTTCGTGCAAGGCATTGTGGGATACAAATTTGAAACAGGAGAGAAAAATGAAGGACATGAGTGTGCGAATGAAACGTGAAAGACCAACTACAGTTACGGAAAGCGAGAAGAAAAGACGTTATGTTATATACGAAGGAAAGGAAACGTAGGACCAAACTAATAAATATCGGCGGTCAGCGAGCACCTCAGTGTGATCAGCTGTTCGTTTAGCAACAGAATGATGGAACTGTCAGTGCAAGGTCAAAGGTAAACCTGTAGATCGCAGTAACGCAACACTGTGGATGCCAGCTGCCGTAAAACCCAAAAGAAGAAGAAGAAGGTAAACCTGCGCATACAGACTTCCTCTGTTTGCTTGACTGCGTGAAGTGAACAATTTCATGCATATTACAGGGATGAGAGTTTTCCGCTTTTCGGCTGATTTCCGCTTTTTCTGAGTAAAAATCAACCTTTTTATATTATGCCAAATCCGTTGAGATTTTTTTTCATTTATTGAGGGGGGTTGGGGTATGTTCCTTCGTGATACTCAAGTGTAATTCATTCCTACGATGATGTTACATGTTTACATTTTCGCCATCTTTAGTCTCGCTAAGTCTCGCAGTAGAATACGTGTTATCTACAATGTAATTGGCCAAAACATCACTGGCGAGAGCATGATAGCCAATCATAACAGTTCTTACAAGCGTGTGGGAGATAACAAAAGCCAATCATAACAGTTCTTACAAGAGTGTGGGAGAGAACAAAAGCCAATCATAACAGTTCTTACAAAAGTACCCGCATCTGTTAGCCTAGTAAACTAGACCCACCCGCCTAGCGGCCAAAAATATTTTTGCCTACGAGTGGGTCTAGCCTCGCACCATATCAACAAAACACCCCGGGCATCAAATCGTGCCCGCCAATCACAACGCAAGGTTTTTGTTTGGATTCTTTGGGCGGGCTTTTGCAGGAGCGACGACAAAGCTGCGCGACGCTGGAGAAAGCACAACAGGAAAGATGGCTACGGCTAGTGAACAGCGCGCGTTTGACTCCGCTTTGGAATCAGTTTTAGAAGAATTAGACTTGGAGTTTTCGTTGAAACATGAGCAGGAAGAGGCTCTCCGCTCATTCCTTTTCAAGAAGGACGTTTTCGCTGTTTTGCCGACCGGCTATGGCAAAAGTCTGATCTACCAGCTGGCTCCGCTCGTAGCCAAAAGGATGGGGCTAGTTTGTGCAGTACGAAGAATTAATAAACAGCTTTGAAACATTACTTTTTGATTGTTTCTTATTTTCCCATTATTTTAAATTTAAGGGAAATTATTTCACCAAACACCACTAAATAAAAATAAAAACTCTCAAACAGTTTAAGCAAACCCTTGAAAAACACTTGAAAAAAAAAAGTGTATGTTAAGTATGTGGTACAGACTCCAAACTTGTGGTCATTATCTCCAAACTTCTTAATATCTAGAACCTGTTTATTAATTAATACGCATTTTGAAAAATTATTTATTTCAAGGCCTCCCCCACTGCTTTCTGTCGCTCTGACTACGTCACAGTCACTGTTGCGCTGATTGGTCAGAGCGTTGGCCTATACGCACAGAGACAGTTTGAAAGACAGCGGGTTGTTCCTCCTACACCCTTCGGAAATGTCTACGAGCGAGGCCAGACTAAATATTCACATTTAGTCTGGCTTGCCAGGCTACGCATCTGTTCTATTTTATCGAAATTTGCACATGTTCATTGTCACTGCTCTTCAAAAATACGTTTCTCTTTCGTATCGGCTTTTTTACTCAAAATGCCGAATACAATTGACAAGCGAGACGAAGCGAAGGTACGTGAAATCAATGCTGGTATAAAAAACAGAGAGGACTGACAAGCTCTTGTCTTTGGCCAAAAGGCTGAAGAAGTCGAAATGATCAAATGAAAATGAGAAGTGACTGTGAACTATAAATAATTGTATAAAGTGTACATAGACATTATCCCATAAACTTAGCATTCGTTTGATTTAGTATATTGAACATGTATATGATAGTCAGTAAATCTGAATTAATGCTGACAGTTTTGAAAACTTAAATATTTCAAAAGACTTTTTGAAGAAATCATATGCAACTAATGAGGACATAGGGAGAAAAGGTCAGTCACCCTAAAATTTAATTTAATATATGAACATTTTGATAATTAATAAAACTTAAGTTTAATGTGAATTTAGTTTGTCGTTTTTGTTGATCATGAATTATAACCATACCCTTGAATGTAGAATGTGATTTTATCTTGAATTCAAACAATACTCCTATTGATTTGAAACATATTTTCATGTATATATATAAAAAAGACAACAGATATATTTTTTATCTACTACAGCTCAGATTGCAGGACAAGTGGTTTGTGAGGCCTTATTTTTCAAAAATTTTCCGGGGGGGGGGTCA